>NC_132936.1:5886000-6201500 GCF_034638445.1 Ciconia boyciana | reverse complement strand
GTTGCAAATTAAAGGAGTTTTAAAGCAATTGCACTCGTGTAATATCGAACAGCAGAAGAGTGCTGTAGGATTTAGCTGAGATAGTGTTAACATTAGCTCATTATATCGATATTTGTAAGATTCAGATTCTCAAGGGTTGTTTCTTTGGAAAGCTGCATATATTCATTATCAGTTTAAACCATCAGTATACGAACTGCCTTTGTCTTGGAAATATAAAGACTTGTCAGTAGAAGATGAAGCCTCTTTACCACTTTACAAGTGAAGGGAATGTGTAACAAAGGCTGTAGAAGTCTCAGCGGAACGTATTACTTTCATGGTGTGTCCTATACTAAAAAACTTAAAAACATTTCACAAAAAATGTTTCTTCTAATGTGTTGTTTTAAATTCTATATTACTTAAGCAAATATTTAAATATTATATTAGCTTTTCTGCATACTTGACATGAATATAATTCTACCTTCCTGCCAAGTATGTCAAAACCCAAATTCACTTTCATTTGCCAGGGTAAATGTTTATTTTGTTTTCCCACATAATGTGCTCTTTAAAGTGTCACCAGGATACCAAATCTGATTGCTTTTTAATGGAGACACGGTGAGGGTTTTTTGCTTTCATTAGGAAACAGGATAAACTATCAGGAAAGCTTATGGTAATGAATATACAGTAGATGCTCTTTGCTCTCCTTCCCCTCATCTCAAGATTTAAAAAAAAAAAAAAAAATCCCATCAAAACTATTGTAATGGTATCTCATTTTGTATCAATGCATGAAGGGTCTGTAGTAGTAAGGGGTGTTGAGAGGCAATCAGTATTGCAGAGCAGGAGACCACGACACGTAGGACCCGTTTCTTCTGTTAAAGGCGATGTAAGCTACGATGACTCAACGAGGCTCCCCAAAACAACTGTGGTGTTTGTTTTGCTGTGAAATGGCTGAGATTATTTAAGATATAATTCACTGGAAAGTCGCTTTAAGAAACTGTGGTTTCAGAAGAACAGAACATCTACGTTTCAGATACTGAAAGCTGCCAGCATACACTTGCATCGTTTTTTCTCAAGTCAATTAGTTTCACTTTGACTTTCAGCCTTGAGAGTCTCAAAGTATTCCCCTGACCTTAGCCGAACTAACAAAATCTGGAAAATTTTGTTCACAAATTAAAATTTTGAATTTTCTGCTCTTAAATGATATATCAGTAAAGTTTCATCTAAAAGTTTCAGTTCTACTTCTTACGCAAAATGAAATGTAACTGCTTTAGGTATTATTGTGAAAGTTTTATGCAATTCAAAAATACATTTTTTGAGATTTCCCTTTTTTTTTTCGGAGAAGGGAGTGGGGATGTTTAATGAGAGAACTCCTCTAGTGGCTATGGATGGTGGTGATTGTTTTGAATTAATGACAGCATATGTTTCTTTGGTTTTATGTAAACGCTTAATAATTTTGTGGTATATTTATCAATAGGCATAGTACAAGGGACTAACTAAATAGATTGTTCCAAATTAGCCGATGGTTCAGATTAGCTTAATTCCAAATGCTAAACCGTTTTGTTAAATCCCGTAATCTTAATGTTTTCCTTTTCCTCTCTAATATTAGAAAGAGAAAAGAGAAAGTAGAGGAAAAAAAGAAGCATCTGCCATTTGCTGATTAAACAAACTGCCTTTGGGAAAATAATCTTTTTATTTCTCATGTATATAGTGGAGATAATGCTCGCAAAGCTACTATGGGGATAAATTTGCTCGTATTTAAAGAAATCAAGAAACAATAATGAATAGCAGTGTAAATATTTTTGCATATTTAAATAAATAGCAAGTGTCACACAGTCATTAGCATTTGACTAATGAAATATTCACACTGGGCCAAATTCTGTTTTCAGTGTCATGAGTGAAGTCCCACTAAAAAAAAAAATTAAATCCTAATGCTTTTGTTCAAAGCCTTTCAGTTCAGACAGTGGTTTTTAGGGTCTCCTTACTCTCCGTACCTGGGCACATTGTACAGTTTTGATTTTGCTTTTTTCTCCCCAGCCTGTGCAAGCTGGGCGTGCACGGCTAGCGTGCGTAATGGCATCACCGCGCACAAACTTTACACTGGTTTAGTATCAGTGCAAATAACCTGATAAGCTTTGCAACAGTTGTGAAACGAGCCTTAAAATGTGATTAATTCAGCCTTCGTTTGCACTTGGTCACGCTCAGATGGCAAATTAGTAGCAGAACCCAGGTAGGAGTTTTGAATATTGAAGTCCTGTTCTTCTGATCGGGAAGCCTGGGCTATTCAAGAGGCAGCAGGCAGCCAAATTCAGCCTGGGAAGCTGAGAGAGACATCTCTCTTATCAATTCTTTTGAGCTTAAAGAGAAATGTACTGTCTTTATAAAAACAAATGCAGAGTATACGTAATGCATACTGGCCACTGTTTTTCTGAGGGAAGCGTTTTCTTTTTAACTCAATGTATGACTCACTTATTCCCTGAATTTCGTGATGTGATTTTTATCTGGAGTTCCATGTCTTGCAATTATCAAATTAGAAAGGCTATTCCAAAAGAATAAAAATCTAACCACAGAATTAGACTCAGTGGCGTAAATGCCACAAGTTGAATGTGAAATGTCTATATGCACACTTCTTGTGTTAAGGAAGCAGGAATACATTTTTGAATCCCATCCTGTATTGTTCTCTGATTATAGTGGACAGAAAAAGTTTTCTAACAGAGAAAGTTAATTCAAGTAACTGGGCACTCTCCAGTCACGTGCCAAGGAGAGCACATCTATGTACATGTAGTACCATGTATATTAATTTTAATTAATTAATTTTAATGCTGTCCTTAGAGACATTCATGAATACACTTCTTACACAAACTCATCATAAAAGTTGCCAGATTTGGATTTGTTGTGGAAAATGACTGAGCTAAATTGCTTTACTCACTTTTATAGTTACTAAGTTACGTGGATTAATGAATTAGTGGCCTTCCTTTCAAAAACCACATCAGTGTCTTGTGCTAGGCGCATCCCGTAGTTCGTAATCTCCCAGTTTGCGTTAACAAAGTGTCTGTATGGCTAAAGGGTGAAGTGCTCGGCTGGCAACCAGACATCTATTTCTATCAGTCATCTACAGTCCTGTGCCTCCAGGGAGAAGGGCGCATCCGGAGGTGACACATTCTCTTACCACGCCTGGACTAGGTGTGATCAGCCTACAGAAGCACCTGTCTTTTCCCGTTGATTATAAAGGGTGCCTAGATCAGGCTAAAACACCCAGCATTGTATGAGGTGAGTCCTAGCCCAAGAGGCAATGCTGTAATGACTTTATGAAAGAACCCAGCCAGCTTAGCAGCAGCTGGAGCGCTCTCTGGAGCCATACTGCCCTGGTTTTCATTCCAAAATACCTTTATGTACAGAGTCTAAGTTGGATTTCTAATCTGCATGTGGGAGCGTTTAGAGAAAAGGCTCTTTCAGGTTCTGTGTCCCTTTTTCACAGAATCACAGAATCGTATAGGTTGGAAAAGACCTTTAAGATCATCAAGTCCAACTGTAAACGTAACACTACCAAGACCAGCACTAAACCACGTCCCTAAGCACCTCATCCAAACGTCTTTTAAATACCTCCAGGGATGGCGACTCAACCACTTCCCTGGGCAGCCTGTGCCAATGCTTGACAACCCTTTTAGTGGAGTAAAATTTCCTAATATCCAGTCTAAACCTCCCCTGGCGCAACTTGAGGCCATTTCCTCTCATCCTATCACTTGTTACTTGGGAGAAGAGACCGACCCCCACCTCTCTACCACCTCCTTTCAGGCAGTTGTAGAGAGCGGTAAGGTCTCCCTCAGCCTCCTTTTCTCCAGGCAGGAGCATTTTGAGAGCCCGTTTCTCTGCTTTCCTTTGACAAGAGGGTGGTAACCGTGTATACTAGGTGCAACCTTAAGTTAGGAGAGATGTTTGTAGGGTAAGATCCTACAGCTATTGAAGTTAATGGAAGCCTTGCTGGGGACACTGTAGAACCAGGATTTCATCTGTAAGTTGTAAGATCGAATTCAGACTTAGGAAGTGGATTGCTATAGTGCACACCAAATTACTTTTACATATAGCAAAAATTTTGTGTCTTGAATTCCTTATTTGTGCATGTATATTCTGCCATTATTTTGGAAGTCAGGCTTTTTTTTTTTTTTAAATACTTTTTCAAGAAACAGCATACCTGAAAAAAACATTTTTAATTATAAACCTTTTTCATTCCACTCTGATTGAAAGGGCATCACCTGCCAAGGATGCCTGCATGGATATGCCTATAGCATTCCAGTACTTGTGAAGCTCCTGTGCAGAATGGTAATTTCTTGTGCAGGATGATGATATCCCAAAGAATGGCAGATACTGTGAGAATTGGGTGTTCCACTGGAAATGCAGATAAGTCTGTTTTACTAAGGGTAAGGGAAAAGACAGAATAATAATATTTACAAATAAGATAACAGGAGTAAAATGAATATGTATTGTTTACATGGCCCGAAACTTCTGCACGTTTCTCCTAGTCAAAATTTTCCTTAGTCTTCTTATGCTCCTCCATTTACGGTGGAGCTCTAGAGGCTTATTCAGGAGGGCATTTCACAGCGTCTGTCAGCAGGCCTGACTCACAGAGAGTTACAGAGATATGCCTTACAGGGTAATGAATTTTATCACAGGTATTGCTTACTAGTATGTACCTTGGCTTCACTTTGCTTTCCTTTTGTTTCAACGTAAAGAGTGTAAGAACGATACTCTTGAGGACTTCCTTCTTCTTCATTTCTCATTTAACATTAAGTAAAACTCTCAAATGTATTTTCAGAAGCATATATTGATGCTGGCTGCAAATAGGACAGAGTTTTATGATGCAAATTTTTAATTTAGGTTTGTTCTCTTACTGGTACTTACCATTTAGAGCCAGTGAATGAGAGGGCAGGTTCCTAGCTGTTCCCAAACTTACCTACTCTTCGGTTTAACCAGCTTTACTGGATGTATTCCTTAACAAGTTGTGGCTGTAAAGTGGCTAATTCTGGACGTATTGTAATTGAGTGAATAGACAGAATATGTCTGGAGCTTCACTGAAGCTAATTGTGTGTAGGATTCATCTCCCACTGGTGAACTTTGGGTTGGAACAGCCCCCCTTGGACAAGTAGGAGCAGGACTGGATCGTCCAACCCTCTTCCACACCCAGGATGGTGAGCAAGGGGGCGAGGCGTGTTGTGCCTGTACCACTCCGAGCCAGCCTCCATCCAAGACCATAAACAGCCTTTGAGCAAAAAGCACTCCCCAAGTTTCTGACCACCCGACCAAAGAGCACATCAGCCTAGCACGGGTGGGATTTCAGTGGAGTGGAAGGAGTGCGGTTTCAGGGAGTCAGATTATTTGTAAGGTAACTCTTTAGTTATTCAGTGCTAAATTTCCTCTCCTGGATGCAAGTGGCTATATCTAAATTGGGTTCAAATCCAAGCTATCTGCAAATAACAATGAGGGAAAATATTATGAGGGTGAGAGGTACTTGAAGATTTTTTGAGATGACACATAATATAATAACTACAAGAAATTTGCATAGAATCCAATATAAATATTACGTAAATACACATTTTTAAGCTGTCTGTCCTTTTATTTATCCAACTCTCCATATCTGTAGTCATAAAGCTAAAAGAAATATTTTAAAAATTTCTCATGGCTTACAATATTTTCCTTTTGCTTACAAGTGAGCGTCTGTAATTATTGTATTATTGTTAAATAGAGTGCGATGGCTGATTTTGACTGCAAATAAGAGAAAAAATGTAAAACTCAGTATGCAAAAGGAAGCCTTCTGCTGCTTATATCTCCCAGATAATGAGTGATGCCTATTTTGATGACCGAAAGCTTTACTTGTGAGATGCTACAGCTGTTTATATTAACCTCATCTATGAACTGACAGAGAGTCAGGATAAGTGCTCAGAAGAATGCTATCCAGAGGCATAAAGGTATCCTAATATCAAGCTGGTATGTGAAGTTTTTCATGTACAGCCAGATGGAAACCACAGAAAGGTGTTTCAGTGTTCTCAAGAAAAGCGAGTGAAGGTCAGTCGTCTTAATATATTAATAAATCCCACATAACTTTTTAAGTTTGGTAGCAGAGTTTATCCAAAATTATTTTATGGTTTTTGGAAAGCACTGGTAGAAGATAGCCATAAATTTAACACATAGTTTTACAAAATTCATGATGATACTTATTATAGCAGAAAAAAATATTTGCCTGTAGAAATCAAAGGTATTCCATGAAATGGAAATGTTTCGTTTGCAGGTTCCAGCTCCACATTTCAGACTAGCAGTAATAAATTTAGACAAGGAATTTGGATATGATATGGAGCTGGTTCAAATAAATACATTATGTGTAGATTTTGCATATGTTCAAGGGCAAAGTATTACAGGGGCAGTGAGTCCCTATCAGGAGGTCAGTTTTATTTATTCCTTAAGCAATGAGATCATGACTGCTGGGAATGAATCCATTCATTTTGTTATTGTCTGTGCAATTTCATTTGCTTTCTTTCTTCATAATTCCCTTGAAATTTTTACATAATCTTAAGTAGACTTGCCAGCTCCCTTCCCCCTACTTATCTGCACATACTTTGTTAGATTACATTTTACATACTTTGAGGAAGATGAATGGAATTAACGCACACCCGGGATACAAAGCTGCCTTTGTGTATACTTGCATTGCTTTGAGATCACAGCAGGAACCAAATTTACTGAGTCATTCTTTAGTCTTGGCTTTTGCTTAGCCCTAAAATGGAAGTTGCCCTATTGATGATGGTGTTGTTCACTCATCACTCATCAGAGCAGGATTCATCTTGCTTTTCTGAGGATGTCTGTACTGGGGACATGTAGACCGAAGCCAGGGTCCCTAGGGCTCCATTGCTGATGTCCACAGTTGATGAACTTCAGACAAATTCATAAATGTGATTCATCTGACCCATTTTCAACATCTAGTTTAGGATGAAGTTGCTCCCTAGAACTGCCTATTATCTTTTTTTACTATAAAGGGACTTTAGGTGACTAATTAGGATACTGCAGATGTCTAACTTGGTCAAGTGAATCCCATCTTTAGTCCCTGGACAGAAAATCACCAATTTTTTATAATGAAAAATTAGAAATGTCTTTAAAATGGCTATTTTGATTTTTATTTGTCATCATCCACAGCTTCCTTTCATGTCATTTACAGTTGTAGATCCTTAGCATCTCTGCAACAGTTAAGATTTTTTAAGCTTCTTAAGGTCTTAAACTATGTTTATTTGGGGGAGTGGGGTTAATATTTTTGTAGAGAAAAAAGCAAAACTATTTTTACTATTTATAACTGTGAAAATACATTAAAATCGAGATCATCTTTGTCTGCCAGAAAAAGACCTCATGTTTTCTTCTAATATTGGGAACTTTGTACTAAACACATGAGCACTCAAAACCAGTATTACATCAAAGGCCTCAAGTTTGCTGTGCAGACTTGTTCAGATTAATGGTTACTGCAGAATGTATGGTATGTTCTATAAGAGGTGGGCAAAAATGATAAAAATTCCCTGTATGTCTGTACTTTATAGTCAAATCAAGTATTACATTACAAAAGCTATTGATCTTTCCCCAAGTGGCATTTTTATTTTCTGTATAAAACTCTGAGTAAGCTTAATCTTTGAAAATGCTTACTCTTAAAACTTTTTTTTTTCTTTGCTTAGTGATTCTCAGGAGAGTAAATACATTTTTCCTTCATGTAACAAAAATCTTCAGATAGTGATAATCCTCAGGTAATTTCCAGATATGGAAGACTAAAAATGTGTTTTCAGCATATTTTGTAAGCTCTTCAATATTGAGCTACCTTGTGCTTTATTTCTTCTTCTTTTTTTTTTTTTTTTTTTAATCTAGGTAATTTTTGACCTACGACCTGAGAGCTGTCAGGTACAGCATACAGCCCCCTGTTATTCTCTAGTCTAAATAAAAAAAAAAAAATATTTAGCATACTTTTTTAGTATTATCAGCCATTGCAGGGCAAGTTTGTTTTTTCCCTAGGGTAGTCACCTAGCTCCTCGAAGCTGTGATAGGTACACAATGAAGAGGTCTTTAGCAAAGGAAATCAGGAAATCACGCCACAATATGAATATGCGAGCAGTTTGGGATGCCAACATCTTCATCGTTAACATTGTTGCCAAACACAGGGGTGTCCAGCCATGCTGCATACGTTTTTCAAATGTTCCAGCTTAGCAGCTACTCGGCACATTTCCTTCAAGCACGAAATAGTTGGTAAGCAAATTAACATTTGGCCTCTTGCCTTCCCCCCACACAAAGAGCTTTGTATGTCAAGTGTGAAAGCTTTAAAATTGAATCAAAATAAGAGTATTTTTCACCCCGAATGATAGGTGACAACATGCAACTCTTTACCTTTTCTTTCCTTTCCTTTTTTAGTCTTCCTTTTTAGTTCTTGATGCTGAAAGAAAGATATAATGCAACGCATTTTTGGAAGACTAAGCATACATTTACCGTGCCAGGTCCTATCTACTGCATCCTTCAGCATGTTCCAAGGAAAGCATGCAAAATATTTTAACTCTGCTCTACGCCACATTACTCAGCTTCTTAACTGCTTAGAGTGACTGGTACTACTATAGAGGGAGTAAAAACTATATATTTTTAATTATTTTGATAAACCAGCGAGGCAGTGTCATTGATGTCATTTATCGTATCTGGTTTCAAGCTGAGATTGCTTCAAGGTGGTGTGTCATTAGGGGTTTCAATGTTTCTTCATGTAGGAAAGATTCCCAGCAAACTTGCTTTTATACCGATGAAAGAGGACTTCAGTCCTGTTGGAATGACTTGCTGCTCCTTCCCAGAACAGAATTTGGAAAAATTCACTTGTATAAAACTGAAGTTGTTTCTTAGTTAAAAAGTCCTGTCTCATTTCTTGTTTTCAAGAAGAAATAGTTGAAAAATGAAGACTGTGAAAAACAGCAAGTGGGTAGACTGTGAAAAAGAGCAAGTGGATATTCTGTAGACTTAAAAGAAAGCATTACTTACAGGTTATAGCATTTTCACAAACTTTCTGTGACTTCCCAAACACTGAATGCTGTTTCCTTTAAACTCTTTTGGCCTGGAGTAACGCTGTGTTCACAGTAATGTGCTCACTCTTTCTTCTCCCTTTTTATCCTGTGTTATTGATTCATTTTGAGTTGATAAAATATACCTTAGAAATGTAGAGATAAGGGAACATTAAAGTTTTCCAAAGCAGGGATGATGTAAGAGAAAATAATTACTGTTTATAATCTTGAGAAGTGAAGAGGAAAGATTATCTGCTGTTGTCTTCTGCTTCACTGTTTCCTTAAAGTTGATATACCTATGCTATCCATCTGTTTATTTCTCCTGCATTTGCTGGTTATTTATAGACTATTCTAAAACTGGTAGGACTGATGGAATGGCTTTTATCTCTTAACTGTGAGTTTCCATGCCATGATGTGGGGGTTTTTTGTTAAAGTGTATTGGGAAGAAAATATAGTCCAGTTATTTATGATAAAAGCTATTTTATTTGGTGGTGGTTTAGAGCATCACTCTAGAATCCACCTTTTAGAAAGGCTTCTTTTAGAGAGGAGAATTGAAGGGAGAAAGCAATTTTATTTCACAGATATGTTGGTAATTTTACTACATAAAACATATTCATACAGAGAAAACGTAAGTGTAAGTATTCATTTAGTATATAAGAGGAAAATTAAGTCCAGGGTTTAGACAACTACTGTAGACAATTTGTAGGGAGAAATGAAGTCCCTATTGGAAAAATCCCTCAGGATTCTTTTACTAAAAGAAAGGAACACCTTTCTTTTAGTAAACCTTTGATTAGTATTTTTTTTGTTTCTTATAAAGAAACTTGCAATGTTTTGATAGTGAACATACCGTGAGGCTTATTGACTAGCCTTTGGCAGTATGCATTTTCAGAGCTTTATAGTGTATTTGCTGAGAGTAGCCATTGCTAAATCATTTAATTTAACATAACTACTCTTGGGATTAATCTGGTTTTGCAGTTTCCGTATTACATTATGGGATGCCTGTAAAAGTTAAAGTATCCTTGTCAAACTTCTAGATGTTTTTTTTCTTTATCATCTCAGGTAAGACTTTGAAGCATACCTCCTCATGTTAGCATTTCATGTCCTTTCGCTTTCCTGTGCCTTCCTGGTTGTTGCAAAGGGTTTTAAATCCCTGGGACTGCTGGATGTGAAGGGTAATAGCAATGGCTTGACATATATGTGGCAACAGGTAAAAACTGAATATCCCGGGGATTGATACTGGGGCCCATATTGTTCGATATCTTCATCAACAATATGGACAAAAATGTGAGCAAAGATATAAAATGCACATTCTGCAAATCTGTTGATGAGAGTAAATTAAGAGTGGCTGGCACACTGATTGACGGAGCTTCAGTCCAGACAGGTCTTGAAAACCTTGAGAGCTGAACCAACAGAAACTTTGTTGAGTTTCTGCATCTGGGACAGGGTAACACCATGCATCAGTACCGGCTGGATACCAACTGTCTGGGTAGCAGGCCTTCTGGAAAGAACCTGGGGGGTGATAATGAACACCAAGTTGAACATGAGTCAACAGGTTGGTCTCATCATATTAAAGCAAAAAATCACAGTTTTGCAGAAATGTGGCTGGCAGACTGAAAGAAGTTGCCATGCCCTTCTACTTGGTGCTGTTGAGCCAAATCTGGAACACTACATCCAGGTTTGGGTCCTTCAGTTCCATGGAAATGCTGAGAAACTGGAAACTTTTAGCTGAAAGCTACTGAGAGCTGAGAGCCCTGGAGCACAGGACCTGTCTGAATAGGCTGAGAGAGATTACTTAGTTTTACCTCATCTGAAGAAGAGGAGGCTAAAGGGTGGTGAGATAGCAGCCTACAACTGCTGAAGGACAGTAACAAAAATGGTAGAGCCAAACTTTTCTTAGTAGTACTGGGTAGAAGAAAGTAAGTCAAGAGCCACAGATTGTTGCTTGGCAGGTTCAAGTAGGACATTAGAAATCTTTTTGACTAGCGCAGCACTGGAGCACGTTACCCAGAAGAGACATAAAATCTCTGTCCTTGGAGGTTTTCAAGACTTAGCTAGAGAAAGCCATAGCTGACTTCATCTAGTGTTGGCAACAGTCCTCTTTTAAGATGGAGGTTCGGCTAGAGACCTCCAGAGGGAGGGTTGTTGGAGGGAGATCTGAAGCAACAGTTCTGCGAGCCTGCACATTTCCATGTGTAAAATTTCAGGAAAATGTTGTCATATTTAGAGAAGCTCAGTCTATTTGATTATCCACCTAAAGTTAAATTATTTCAATATTAGCTGGGTGTGCCCAACTAGTAATTTCTGACTAGCAAACAAAGACACAAATGATTGCAGAATTTAAACCATATTGCATAAAAAGTTAGCATTTTAAATTATTTGAAGAAGTTATCTCTTAATATGTGAAAATGTTAAACCCAAATTAGATGCCTTTCTAAAACATATGGTGAAATTACACAAGAAATTCTAGGACTGCCATTTCTAGGATGTATTATGTGAGAAGTGTCCTGTGCTATGCAGAAGTTCAGATTAGATGATCCTGGTGGTGCCTTCTGTCTTCAAAAGTATGACTGAATTAATTCAGAGGCAAAACAGATCTGTATTATGATTATGCTAGATGAGGATTGAAGTTATGGCATGTATTGTGACAATTATTTTTAAAGGATACAAAATCAGTCTAGGCTTACTCAATGTCTTGATGGAATAGATTGACTGAAAATTTTTACTTTTCTGAAACAGCAGCTCCACAAAATGTAGTCAAGATGCCAGCAGCACGCATGGGAGAAGAACTGAAAAACGCTTAAGTAGAACATTTTCTATCTTGGTGACTAAAAGTAGAAAAAAATACAGTAGAAATGATTGACTGGGTAGAGAAGAAAAGAGAGAAGGAATATCCAGGTCTGTTCCTGGACAGTTGGTGGTTCAGTTCACAACTAAATTGAGCGTGTTGTCTGTCAACAAGATATCATAATTGATGGACTGGACTGTCATAGAAGAGTGACCTAAAAGGTAGAGAATAGAGGAAGAAACTGTGTATTTGAAGTACTGTTGTGGGTTTTTCCCCCCCCCGATCTGAGAAACTGCTAAGGCCAGATGCTGGTTGTATAGCCTGTCTCCAAGTACTCTTATCAACAGCCCTTTCGTTTTCCATTAAATCTGATTAAAGAACTCCGCAATTTCAATTCCATCAGATGTAAAAGTGCTCGGGGAGTCACAGCAAAATTTGTGTGTGTGTGTTTTCTTTCTTTGTTTTTGTCTTTAATGCAAATGCACCTGTACTTTACCTTCTTTGTGCATGGTTTCTTCAGCTGTATGGACTCACTGCAGAAGTAAAGCCTTGGTGCCATCAGCCACTCCTGATACTACTTTACGGTTCTGTTCTTTCCAGGTGTAACGATTTATTCATTGAGTTATTGTTTGGAAGATAGTTATATTCCTTTCCTTGATGTTTAAGACAATCTACTTTGCTTGTCTGAGAGACTTGAGTAAGCTGTCTGCTTCTGAAGAGGATAATTGTTCTCTTTAATCTAACTACCGCTTCCTGCCTCTGATACGCGAAGGATTTAATCTCTTCTACAGACCAGATCCCTACCTTGTGAAAATCAACCCTGCTCCGTTGAAGTAAACAAAACTCAAACCCGTGCTCAAACCTAACCATGAACTTCAATGCTGTTTCAACCATGATTCAATTATGGCATAGTATATATGTGGAGAGGAGGGGGTGTGTAATATTTATGGTTTCGTACCTTGACTTTTTTGAGATATAATCTTTTGGTTTACACTGGACTCTGTGTGAAATATGTTCTTAAATCTAGTAGTGAACATTTTAAGCCTTTTTTCTTGAATGAACTCTAATTCAGTCTAATTTCCTTTCTTCTCCTGTAGGCGTTCAGAAGTATAAAAAAATCAAGCATAGATTAACAGTGAAAAAAAAATGAAACAGGCACATTTACCACTTAATTATTACAGTATATTGAATGTCTATGTGGGAAGGGGCACTTCAGTGCTCCTTTCTGTCTGGTATATCCTCAATGCGATGGAATTTATTCATTTCACTACTGCTAATGCTCCCATTTTAAAAGCAAACGGGTTCAGTACTGCTCAGTGCAGAACACACTGGCCTCGGTCCAAGAGAACGTTTTACTTGTCTGGCCATCTGTGAACACGCAGGCAGACTACTCGTGTGCTTCAGTTTAAACGTGCACCTCGGTCAGGGCAAGAGTGCTCAGCACCTTCTCTAACCCAGCCCTCGTCACTGCCGTAGGCGAGCGGTGTGCAAGCAGACTTTTAAAATAAGAATTGACACGCTCCTCTGGGTAATTTAACTCAGGAGACTAATAACCAATCTGTGGTTTATATTTCTGCATCTTAACTTGTTCAATGCATGTTTTATTTGGGGAGGTTACTTCAAAGTTATGGCAGGGGCGCTTTGCTGCTATAATTTCTGTTGTGGAATGCAGTGCTTGTTGGAATAAGGTACATCATGTACTTCTACTCTTTTGTCAGAGAGCAGAAAGACAAACACGAATGATGGACTCGGTCCAGTATGCAGAATTCTGTGAAAGTCGGCAATTGAGTTTTTGTAAGTATTATAATGGCCGCACTGTATTCAGATGTTCGATTATTATTTCATGTAATAGAGAACACAGCAGAACCTCATGGTTTTTTAAAGCACTTTTGTTTCATCCGCAATAATAAAGCTTTAAATTCTTTGTCCACATAACTCCTGGGAACAGTTAATTTAGCATAGTTTCAGGCTGTCAGGCAGAGTATTTTATTTGAATATTTACCAAGCTTTCTATATGCTCAAATACTGTGCTGGTGGGGACGACTGCAAAGATAGAACTGGCAAAGAGTTAATGGATTAAAACACCCGGACTTGCCTGAAGGCTGTCATGGGGGTGTTATAGTCAGCATATTAGTAAAGTTTTATGGTTGCAGGTTTTTCGGAATGCGTCTAAAATTAGAGAAGAGCAGCAAGTTTTGCTTTTATTTCCCTATCCGCAGACACAAAGAACTTACTAAAGTGTCTTTTCTATTTTAAGCTGTAAGCTCCTGCTGTGGAATTTATTCAGCATTAGCCAAATTCATCAGTATACACCATTCCAACACTAATAACATGATGACAGAATTAGGGCTTTACTAGCACTGAAAACCAACTTACTAGAAGTACTTGTGGGCCACAACTATAATGAGCTGTAAATTAATGGGCTTGATCATGTAGCAAAACATCATTACAGAAGCGGTTAAGTGATGACTAAGGTTTTGGGTCAAATGTCAGAGAAAGTGAGGTGAAGGAGCCAGTAAAAATCATGACAAAACAGCACATGATCCTACAACACAGACTTGAACACAATGGTGTCTTTAAATGAGAGACCTTATCTCGTTCTTCCTTCTAAATTCGAAGAAAGAGTGACTCATTTATGGCAAATAAATGACACATTTGAAATACTGTTCTGTGTCAGCAAATGTAGGAAAACATGTTTTGTAAGCATTTCTTTTCCTGATTCAATATGTTTTGTAAGCTTAGTTATAATTTGGCATCACACATCTGTGAGCCATTAGATAAATGATACTTCAGATTAGGGTGACTTCAGCAAATGAGAGGTTTGTGATAAAGTCATCTTTAAAACCCAAAAATTATCATCTGGAGACAGGACAAATAGAAATCCTAAATTTGCAAAATAAAATTGAATGTTGCTGACCAGGGGATTGTAATCTATAAAAAAGTCTCAACGGTATTTTCACAGTGTTTTTAAATGACCATGTCTCTTCAGTTCTTTTCACTGACTTTTAATGTCATTAAAGAATAAGAGAATTACAGTGCTTAGAAAATAGTAGCAAGAGAGACTCATGCACAAATTCAGTTGCATAATATGAACCCAACTAGATAGCACATACTAAAAGCCATGCAGAACATTTGTTCAAAACTAACACAAAGGCTATTTTTGCTTATTTTCTTATATTTTAGTAAAAAGTGAATGTATTGCTATGTTTAAAGTAGTAAACCCTTTTTACTGTAATATGAGCCCATGAAAACTGTGTCACAAGAGAATAAACCTGGAAGGGACTGCAAGAAGCCTGTTCTAACAATATATATTCATAATTACAGCTCCACATATTTCTGTGCAGTTTTAAAGACAGGCAAAAGAAAAGGTCCATCAAAGACCGAGTACTACACGCTTACAAATTGAAATTCTAGGGAACATTTTGTAGTCCTGCTATCACCTTCACACTTCTTCTCTTGCCTTTTTTTTTTTTTTTTTTGGTCCTCAGCAATCCTGTGTAGCTTTTTCATTCCCTCCTAAAAAATAACCATTATTTACACCTGTTTTCTGTTTGACACCTGACTTCTCTTTAGCTTTTTAGTCCTCATTGAAGACTCTCTTTGAAAGAGCTGTTTCAAATGATTCTCCCACCTTGTGTTTACTTCATTGTCATTGTCCTGTCTTCACAAACAGCCCTCATTAAGAACTCCATATTACTAGCTTCTTTCTGTCCAAGTCTCCACAGCTTTCCGTGATCAGCTTGTCCACCACTGACCTAAGTAAGATTGTCCATTTTTTGGTTCTCCCCTGAATTTCCACGATGCTTTTTCAGTTCCACTTTGGTATCTCTCATTCCTCCTTTTACTCTCTCAGCAAATACCATGTTTCTTTGTCCCATATTTTTCTCTGTACTTTCTCCTAAGTGTTCTTATCCATTAGCAGTGTGAAGTTCTCATATGAATGTTGATCATCTGCATATCTATGTCTGTCCTTGTTTCTTTATATCCAAAGCATAGTTTAAAAACACTCATCTACAAATCATTTTGGCCAGCTTGTCAGCACCTAATCCCTGCACGGTTAACCCAAGGACTTCCTAGTTCTTCTCTCCTTCTTCATTTGTCTTTGCTGTTACACAATTATATCATTTTATCTGGGCCCAGATTTGTGTTGATTTCTTCTAGTGCTTTCTGTCATTCATCAAAGATGAGATGCAATCATAATATTTCTTTTACAATAATATATTCAAAATCAGGCTTGTCCCATCTGCAGTCCTCTGAGGTAGACCCTTCCTTGTTCTGAAATCTGCCATATGATTGATTGTGTGTTTTTCTCTTTACTCCATGCTGCTTATTGGTCTCCAAAATGCTGTCTATGAAATAACAGTCTTTTCCCCACTAATGCCATTTTGGTAATTCCTTCCTTGGCCAATCAAATCACATTTGCACTCCTTGTTTCACATTGGCAGTATTTTCTATGACAGGAAAAAATGCATTATTTTGGCCTACCTGTTGTTAACTTCTCCTTTCCCCTTATGATTTTAACTGACAGCAAAGAAAGCATCCAAGTTTCGTGACTGGTTGGATTGTAGCAGCATGGAAATAAAGCCAAACGCAGTTGCAATGGAGATTTTGGCATATTTAGCGTATGAGACTGTGGCACAGGTAAGGGAGTATACTCTACTGATTGAACTCTAGCTAAACAAAAGGAATCAGTACTCGGATGTACTTCAGCCTCAGGTGACTGTGTTGTAAGCCCCTTCAGAAGCATCCAGTAACTACTTCAGCTAACCAAGCTAACTGGATTCCTGGCTGTCTTTCAATTTACTGTATGACAGATGCGTACTATACCGTATTCATCCATCTGATACACAAATAGAAATGTTTTATAATGGTTACAGAGGCGAGTGGAGTCCAGCACGAACTTTATTCAAGTCCAAACTGAAACCACATACTTTGCTATGTGACCTTTGGCAGTGCGCTGAGGCTCATTCAACCCCATTGCACAATTGGATTAAAAAGTAGGATTTCCTGGAAAACAAAACGTTACCTTACTGCCAAGCCGAGCCCTCTTGGGTAGATAGATTACTCCATATATTTACAGAAGTGGAAAAGAAAGGTTCCTTAGGCTGCAATATCTCTGAATAATTTTGTTTTCAACTGAGAAACACTAAGAATAATCTGCCTCAGCCCACAACTCCTCTCTCTCTTCATTGTTACGATGGCATTTGTAATTAAGTACCAGGTCAGTAAACCTACCTGCTTATTGGCTGTTTTTGCCCCTCCAGTTGGTCGACTTGGCCCTTTTGGTTAAGCAAGACATGGCTCCCAAAGCTGGTGACCCGTTCAGTCATGCCATATCTGCCACCTTCATACAGTATCACAACTCTACTGAGGTAAATCTTGCTTTTTCACATATTAATGCATTCTGTGTTTTACATATATTTGGCAGTTTGTTGCTTTCAAAGTAGATGTTATTGAATCTGGTATTGATATAGACTTCTGTTATGGAGTTTATGAACGTTGACATTATGGATTTAGACGGAAAGACATTAAATTATAGCTCCAAATGTTAAATTCTTAGCAGCATCTTTATATTTAAATGTAAATCCTCTTTTCTTGGGTGGAAATTCCTTCTCTATGTATTGAAGGATCTCTCTATTGCAGATTTGGAGATTAAAATTGTCAACAGCGGCAAGTGCAGTAAGTGCTGTATTGCACGCATTGCTGCGATACAGGTATTATAGTAACCTCTGGAATGAGCAAATTTAATTCTGTATTACAACTCTTCTAACAGCAAATCTAAGAAGGCAATAATTTTGTGTGTGTGTGTGTGATTTGATTATATAATGGCTGCTTGACGTATTGCTTTTGTAGCCACATCTCTTAGGGCAATCTACGAGTGTGAAGACCAGTCTTGACTCTCCTGAAAACACACCACCTCCTACACCCACACCCCCAGCATCAGCAGGACAGCAACATCTTGGCAAAACCCCATCAGGAGCCCTGGGGAATGGTGGAATTGGACAGGACTCTACCAAATCCAAGCAAAGGAAAAGAAAAAAGGTATTTGGTGCACAAGCCTGAAAAAAAAGAAGAAGAAACCTAAATGTCTTCAGGAAATAGCGTGCCTCTTTTTAAATATTAATTTTAACCTATATCACATGTTAACTACCGATGGTTTTGTAGGGCCAAATATGTGGTTTGGTGTTCTTTCCATCAGAACTAGGCTAAAGCTTCTCAGTAATGCCTGCAAACTGAGTTTTGTTGAGGTAACAACTGCTGCTTCTAAGATGAGCTGCTCCTCTACAGCCAAAGCAGTAGACACCATCCCAAATAATCATTCCCTTCTCTGACGGTAGCAGCCAGCACAGGTTTTGAGGGTCAAAGCGTAAGCAAAGTAGGCAAAAAGGTGGCTGTGATTTTCCTGCTGCCAGCAGCCTTAGGCGACTGCCTTCTTTGCCTATAACAACCTTGCCTGACCTGCTTTATTCTTATGCTGGTTGGTTGCATTCAATCTAAATATTTGTTTACTTTGTATAAATTATGGACATCTCATATTCAGAGTGTGAAATGCAAATATTACAATTCCTGTTGTAGATCCTTAGTATTCTATCTGAGAGAGTTATATGTACCTTAAAACCACATGGGAACTAAATTTGATTAAATAAACTGGATAGGAAGCGCTGCGTTAGTCACTTAGGGCTTTTTTGAAAAAATGCGATGGCAGTACTCATTTTCCTGCAAAGCAATGGAGTGACTTGTGATTTTCTCATGTGTGTTATAATTCTCCTACAACAAATACTCATTTTTCACAGAGTTTAACCAGTGATTTTTACAATGACAGATAGAAAAAGAGATATTTTCTCCTTCTAGTGTCGTCAGTGCTGTAGATACTCTAATACATTCACCTTTCTCTCTGCCCTTATATATTCCATTTAGAAAGCCTTTAGTGAATCCTATAAACCTCTCTGAAGGCTTCTGCTTTTTCCTCTTCCTTGTTATGTTACGTTTGATTATGTTTTGTTTCTGTGGATAATTTCCATTCTAGTTCCTAGGAACAAGAATGTAGCTGGAGATGTAGTTTTTGATACATTATATTTCACTAGTTTTATGTGTTTATTTTGAATTCCTAGTGTTTGACTTAATGCCTTTTGAAATAATTATATTCCAAAAAGTGCACCATTTTAATTAAATGTTCCCATGACTTATCCAATTTGGTTAGATATATACTGGATATCACTGAGGCATTGAGACAAATGAGTTAACTTGGTGAAGAATGTTATTCTTAGTCCATGAAGGCCCAGTCCAGATGAAAATATTTGAGTTTCACATTCCCTTTATGAATGTCAATCAGCAAGGGAAGAATCTGCCATCATATTATGAATAATTCTGTGTGTACACCCACAGGCTCCAGTGGACGCAGCACTCTTGAAAATAAAACATTTTGTAAAAACTATCCCAAGTTTGAAAGCTTTAGTATATAGTGTAAATGTATGAGGGGACTGTGTATGTGTGTACATTAAATTTCAGTGTATAATTTAAGTTTTTGTAATTCTTAGTACATTCACTAACATCATTTTCATGAATGTATTACTGAGCAGCCATCATTCTGATAAGTCATCTGAATTCTGGCAAGCAGCTGTGTCTAGATGGAGCCTAAACCAACATTTCAGTTTGACTAGCAAGGAGAAAAGAGTAACTTTTCTTTTCAAATCCTGGGGATATTTTTGTAAAAACAATGCACCAGTAGCAGTGAATTCTTATTTTTCCTGTTTAGGGTTCTTAATGCAAGAAGTCATTTGAAATTTGAAAACATTCCAGTTTGAGGTAATTAAAATATTTTTGCATCCCTCGAACACCATTATGTCACAAGTTTCATCTTCAAATTTCAATCTGATATTACTCAATGGTGATTTTGGTGTCGAATTGCTTTCCACTTTGGGTACTTGTTCAATATTTTCCCCACCCCTTGACATGGTAATGAGAGCCTGAAATGTTTTAAAAATAGTTTCTGTGGTTATTGCAGTATGACTTATATGACCCTTTCATTTTAGTTTGAACATTTTCTGCTCTTTTCAATTGCAACATACAGCAGCACTAGGTGAAAGATTTAAGAGGACAAATATGGTGTTCTTTGGGTCTCTTAAGCAAAGTTCATGTAAAAGTCCTCTTTGATTTGTTAATAGCTTTTTTCTCTAATGTAGTGTGTGGCAGCAATGATGTGTATCCTCAGGAAAAAAAAATTGGTCCATTTTATAAAGGTTTATTTTCATACTTTATGCACTGTAGGTCTGTTGTGTGTTTTTGATTTAGTAACAATTTATGTGTTTTTCTGTTGCAGAGCACTGCAGCCTGTGGTATAGAGGCTCAAAGCGATGCCATCCAGCCCAGCCACATCAGAGAGGCCATTCGACGCTATGGCCACAAGATTGGCCCCCTTTCCCCATTCACAGTACGTAATAACAGAGTTATAAAAAGTTATATTTATAATCTTAAAGAACTTTGATTTTCAAGTGGTCAAATGAAGAAGCTTTGGAATTGTTGAGAGCAATTTGTGGTGACTGTAATTTTCTTTATAAAAGTGGCATAATTCTCTTGGGAAATAAAACTTAGTAATTTCTGTCTCTTTTTGGAAAGACAAAAAAGTTTTTTTTTCTTTTAAATATTATTTTCTTTCAATTACAAATTATGCTTTTTTGTTAGTGCTTGAATTTTCTGTTTTTGCAAAGTTTAGGTTTACAGTTATTTTAAATTATATGTATTCCAATATGGTGAGGAGCACTTTATATTCTAAAATTAGTTGTGTGTCAGATACTGCTCCTATTGGAAGCTGAACTCTCAAGTGACACATTTACGGTTGGAGAAAGAAGAGAATGGTTTCTTTAGACAACTTTGAACCTCCACTAAAATGTAATAGAACTGAGCTTGTGGTAAAACGCTGATGGGTTATGAGGTTTTGCCATCATTTTTTCTATGCAAATTGCAAATCCATTGTTCAGAGCAGCCAAACGAATTCTTTATTTAATTTTCTCAGCTGATAAAAATGTGAAAGTCGTCTGTCTCCAATGTCATAAATTGGGGTCATTTTCTTCTGATATGCTGTTCTATGTGGCATATATCCTTGCTTACCTCAGAATATCTACGTTTAGGAAAGAATGAATGTCAAATAAATCATTATAGGAAAAAAAACAACCAAACACCAACCTAGATCTGAGCTCCTAAAAATCAGGAAGAAATTGTCCATTTTTGGAGATATTTTAAGAAAGGAAAATGATTCCGAATTTGAAGGAAATTCAGCTACATAAAAATTATACAGAAGTATATGAAGACCGTAAATACCAAGGAAATAATGGGACTTGACCTCAGAAGTGAGGAACAAGGAAAAAAAAAGAGTAAATGAGCATGTGAAGTTATAATTTTCCTAGTGTCAAAACTGATCAATGCTTTTATAAATGACACTTAATATTTGGTTTATTAATGATAGTTGAAATGTATTTGCAATGAATTACCTTTACATAATTTTACATCTCTCTTTTGCCACTCACAAATGCTAGATTAATATCATGTAAAGCAGAGGATAGAACTTCTAGTCCAAAATAGAGAAGTGTGTTTAGCAGAAGTTTGCTAAGAGATGTAGCTAAGAACATGGCAATAGCATCTGAAAGCAGAGAATGTATTTAATTTTATTATAAAGAAGCAAAGAGCGTACATAAATAAGTACAGAGAGGTAAGTCTTCCTTCCCTGACCCTCACTGAAAGTGGTTTGGTTAATTATTAACCAAAGTTTGAAATTTCTCTGCAACCACAAGATACAGTAAAGTACTGTGTTTTGGGTTGCTTTTTTTTAATGTCCTGCAATCTTGTAAACTTCCCAAGCAGTACAACTAACTGAACAACTTAATTTGTTGACATTACCTACTGTCAGCGTGGTTGATGAGATGAGCAGATCTTGTTCCCTCTAAACAAACCAAGAAAGAGAGAGGGAATCTTGGGTCATCTTCTAGATACACACAGATCTTGTAGAGCTGTAATACGATTCCCTTTCTAATGAGACAGTTCAGGAAAAGCATTTTGAGAGACACTACAGAGTATGCATTTAGCTCTGCCAATCTGGCCACTTTTCCTGTCAGTGCCCTCATTGGCAGTTTTGGGGACAAACACTGCTGTCCCAGTTGTCGAAAATGACAGTACCCCAAACTTACCGGCGCAGAAAGCATGAAGGCAGATTGATGCTTCCTTTGACCCTACCTTTTCATGTTGAAGACTCTCAAACTGTTGTATTAAAAGTATTCTCTCTAGGCATTTTGAACAGTACTGCGGCAACACTTCTTTTGAATGACTTGTTTATCCTATTGTCAGTGCCTTCACGGTAGTTTCTTTGTGTATCTGTGTGACCTCCTAGGATGACAGAACCAGGAGGAAAGGTGGCTTTGCTCGATGTGCTTCTTGTGATTCTGTGGTGACACTTTAAAACCTGCAGGGAGAGAAATACTGAGTGGGTATCTGTCATTAGATTCAGTGAAGTCATGCTTTCAGCTGTTTCCACCCTTAAAACTAACCTAAAGGTCATATAGAGAAGTTAGGAATATACCTTTGCACATCATCTCTTCCATTTCTCTTAAGCCTGTTGATCATTCTTCCACATCAGATCTGATTTATAGTCAATAGGTGCCCTCAGAGTCTGCTGTAGGTAAGGAGGAAGGATTTTCCTGCATGTCCAGATATTTTACGCTAAGTTTTCTGATGGCAGTTTACTGTTCATGGTAACAGTCCTACTACAGAAGCAAGGAAAAGAATGAGTATAGCTCACTGAAGAAACAACTATTTTTGTGAGCTATATACATGTTCAATTCAGTCCCTAAAATGTATAGATTAGACTGAACTTGAAGTAAAAGACATAGTTCTACATTCTTACAATAGTAACAAGAAAGAAGTGCAAGTGTGCTAATGCCAAAATGCTATATTACTGCGGTATAAGTTTATGATACTTGTACAGGAAGAATGTAGAATCAGTCCTAGAAACCTAACCGTGTACATAACTGTCCCAAAGAACATGATGTGTTAAGAACATACAGGAAATCTCATACCAGGAATAATATGCAAAATAAGTTATTCAAAGTGTTCAACAACAGTTTTTTGAAAAGAAGAGCATGTTACTGCTCTCAAGTGCTGACTATTGAGAAAAGATTGG
Source organism: Ciconia boyciana (assembly GCF_034638445.1). Lineage (NCBI taxonomy): Eukaryota > Metazoa > Chordata > Aves > Ciconiiformes > Ciconiidae > Ciconia > Ciconia boyciana. The sequence continues at coordinate 6,178,519 of NC_132936.1, read as the reverse complement.
GGAAAGAAAAAAAAGAATAACTTTAAATGCTTTCCTGTCTTCCAAAGTAATATTACATGAACTCTAGCAGAGTACGGTTATTGGGGTTTAATAAATTATTTTCATTTTGTAGGCCTATGCTAATTCCGAAATTTTCTTGGATATGTGACTATTGAGCAGTAAGGAGAATTTACGGAAGAATTTTACCCTTGGTGTAAATTAGTAAGAAATAATGGACAGCACTGGACTATTTTTTCATTTTAAATAATTTCCATCTCATGCCAGCCAATTATATGAGGCAGAGAGCAAACATTTTCTTTTTTATTTGGGAGATTATTTTTAATTTAGGTAGAGCTGTTTTTTGGCTTTTTGCCATGCTGCCTAGTGTAAGGCATTCGGTAGTCTCCCTGAAATTTTTTCTGTGTATCATTTTTAATGTTTATGATTTAAAAACATTGGTTTTTGAAAGACTTTATCATCTGTACAAATGGATTGAGTTTAAATCAGCAGTACATCTGGAGAAATGAATAAAAATCTGGACCTGCAAAGTATCTGATAGTATTTCCCCATTTAAAATTGCAAGATATTATAAAATCAATGTTCTCTCTATGAAAAATCCTATGCAGATGATTGCATTTTAAACCAAAACCAGACAAGAATATTCTACTGCCCTTGGTATTAAAAGACAGATTTTGTCAATTCCCTTCTTTCTTTTTTTTTTTCCTCCCTGCATTATAGTTTTTAATCTTCTTTTTTTTCTCACCTTCTTATCATTTCTCACCTCTGGTGAGCCAGGACTTCTTAAACTAAAGCTAATTTCTGCACTGTCTGGAAACTCACCCTCAGTGGTGGCAAGACCCTTACATAATTGCAGAGACAGATGAAGCTATAGATATTTGACTAGATTGCCAGCTGGGAAACCATCCTTGTTTTCTCCAGATTCAACATCGCACTCCAAAAATGTGAAAACACCCTACCTTCCTTCTCCTCCATGGGATTACAGGAGGGGATCTGCCTTGCTTTAAGACTCGATTAACATGTTTTTCAGTGATGACTCATTCATATTTGACCCAGGTACTTGCCCGTGCACACCTAAAGCTAAGTCTCCAGTAAGGTCTCTGTGTTTGAGTCACTTGCCATGGAGACTGTGATGTTTGAGGCCTTGATTCTGCTCAACTGAATAAAATTTACTTGTTTCTTTGGCACAGTTCACAAGAGGGTATGAACTGATAGGAGAGTCGTATTCTGGTCTTGTATTTATCCTGCCGGTACACAGCCTTCATTGTGGTGTCGATTGTTTGGCTTTTCCTTAGAGCATTTTTCCATTCCTCAAGGCCATTCTCTGTTGGAAGTGGAACAACCAAGTACACCAGATCAGAGGACCATGAGAACCTTACACATGTAGGTATTGTCTCTGATCTTGTCTTGGTAGTAAAGTGGTGTTTTCATCAAGAAACTTCCGTGTCTGGGGGACTGACTTTGGGATGGATGCATTCAATATAAGGTTTACCCATAGGCAGACTGAGTTCTTCCCCGAGCACCATCAGTCATGGTCTCATATTGAAGCTTGATGTTGGAGAAGACAGAGTGAGTGGATCTCATAGGTTGGTTCCGTATCACGAATTTCCAAAGTCAACCTTTTCATTTTAGATTTAAACAAGAAAGCAGTAGTTCATATCCAGGATCCCTCTCAGATATGTTTCTCTGGTGAAACTGTCTGATGTACGTCTTGCCTTATGTTCCAGGTCTTCATGTTGGATTCAGGATGACAAGTTACCTCATTTTTCCATATGCCATCTCACAGCTTGGGCACCAGGTTGTTCTCTGTGTTAGGGTTCTCATTGCTTTGCTCCATTTCTTACACACTACTGCTCCAAAGGATTAAAAAAAGTTAGTTTAGTTTTCTCTACTCATTTGACTAGCCTTTTTCATTCCTCAAGTCTGTCACTTTGAAAGAGTAACGTTGGGGTGCAATTGGTGGTTGTCTTTCCATGTCACCCATCCTTGTGTAGGATAACATGGCTGTTACGTTTCTTTCTTCTAGTTAGAAAACTCATCCCCTAGTGGTTTTCGTTCAAATACTGACTTTCTGAATACAGCAGGCCCTTGACAACTGCCAGTCTGTTGGTTATTACATTGATCCATAAAAATATCCCTTCTAGTGGCTTCAAAGAGATCAGGCGAGGGTTTAGATCCTTCTGATACAGGTTTTTCCCTCAGACACCATAGAGAATAGCTCAGACTTCTGTCTAACATTATATCAAGGTTTTGCACTACCTAGAAGATAAACATAGCCTATGTCAAATAGTTCCTGTTACTGAGATCTGAAGAAATGGCCATACCTGGTTATATAAAGATCTGCTGTAGGACTGTTAATATATCTCCTCCATGTTTGGTTAGACACATGCCACCAGACCTCTACATCGCTGAAGTGTATTTGTTGTGGAAGTCTTTTTTAATGTAGATTGCAGGGAGCTACTCAGTGCTCCATCTACATTTTTACCAAATTAAGACACAGTGGTCGTTGTTGCATGAAAACTCAAAGGTGTGCTTGTATGTCTGGACAGAGAATTGTGTCACTGGAGCCATGCACTGTGTGAATATGCATGGAAGTAAGCCCTTGAAGGAAAGGTTAATTTGCTGTAATGGATTTGCATATATCTTGGTTGTATATTTTCCCATCTGCCCATCTTTTCTCAGTTTTTTCAGTCTCCCAGGGGGAGAGAAACAAAGGGCTTTTGGGACAGTTTAGGCAATGCAAAAAAATAACCAATTATGGCTGAGAATCCACTTGACTGGGAATAGTAATGGCGTCTCAGTACTTATTCTTAAGTACTTAAGGAGCTATTCCTGAATACACCAAGAGTCATTTTGTACTCATCATCCAGTGTTTAACTGGGTATGAAGCTAAGATTACACTTACTGCGTTAGTGTCCTGGTGTGCTTTGCTTCCTTGTGTGATAGGTTTCCCAGAAGAATTGAGGTGTGTTTCCTAAACACAGTCATAGTGGGCCAGCAACTGTGTAGCCCAGAACCAGTTATGTCACTATCTGAGAATTAATGTAAATTGTTCTAAGTGAATAAATAAATATTTCAAGACTGTTAGGTAACTATTAGTTTTGTTAGATGGATGTTTTTTACAGAAATAGAGATACTGAGTATTTTCAAGCATTAAACCAATTATAGAGGTGAACACTAATAGCAATAATAATTTCCATGACAGTTGGATTTTTATAAGACCTTTGTTATGGACATCTCAAACTGCAAACTGTTTGCTGGTTAACATCAACTGAAACATTCTCTTGATATTAATGGGGTGATATCTGACATGCTGTGTTTGGCAATTTTCTCTGAAAGAATTGCAATGTATTGTATCTTAGGTCTGTGACACCAGAATGAGGGACAAGGGAAAGGCAAGAGCAGAAACAAAGCAGAATTTCTTTGAATATGCATCCCAGGATGCTTACTGACTGTGAGAAACCCCTGCCATACAGAATTCCTCATAGAACCTGTGGCTCATGGACTTGCATGCCAGCTGGCGGGTCATGCTGACTGATTCTGGTGGTGAGGAAACCAAAGCTCATTATGGGATAATGGATGTTCTCTGACTCCAGGCTTCTGCATATATACAAAGGAATTTGGAGCTTGTGCCCAGTGTGGGGAATCCACAGTTTCTAGGTTCTCCACCCTGAAGTCCAGGATATTAATCATAGAATCGTAGAAAGCTTTGGGTTGGTAGGGACCTTTAAAGATCATCTAGTCCAACCTTCCTGCCATGGGCAGGGACATCTTCCACTAGATCAGGTTGCTCAAAGCCCCGTCCAACCTGACCTTGAACACTTCCAGTGATGGGACATCCACAACTTCTCTGGACAACCTGTTCCAGTGTCTCACCATCCTCATCCTGGTAGGACTCCTGCCAGCTTCATTCTTCTAGCTTTGAGAAAGAGTTGGCCTAGGTTGACCTATATTCAAATGGTCAAAATGATTTTGCATTCCGCTGCAGTTTGAGGTGTACGTGCTAGAACCTTGCTATTGCCGAGTTGTACTGATGTGATTCATGTTTTATTTTTGGTTTTTAACTGAATCTTGCTGGTTTTGACTGGTTGAACCTTGATGGATCTCATCAGTTTAAGTTGCCAGATGCAAGCATACTTTCTTTCCAAAATGGCTAGATTTCTGAAGGAAATCATGTGAAGAACGTCTATTTTGTAGAACACTTCAAAATATTAGTGTTACTTCTAAAATGGAAAACCTGAATGTAAGTACAAGTTTTCATCTTTTCTACTGAATAAGTCAGTCCCATACATAGAATTTAGATTTTATTTCTGTTTAAAAAGCAAATATAGGAGAATATTTTATAAAAATAAAACATTATTTTGGGACTATTTTCTTAATGTGGTTAATATGTATTTGTAAAGCACGAACAGTGATGTTTTCTGACATCTTTCCCTTTTTTGCTGTTTCATCATGATTGTCCCTCTCTTCCATCTAATTTGGTGATAAGTGTTCCTAATAAGGCAGTTGTGGAAGAAGAGTTAAGCTGTGTAATTTATTCTTTAGCAGCATTTGATGGATGTTGGTTTGGACAAAAAGAGCACTTTGAATGTTTTATAATCATATGGTAAATGAGAACTAACATTAAACTAGTGAAAATGATCCGTATGCATTTATTTTGACCTTAATAGCTATGTCAAAATGACTAACATAATTAGAGCATTTAGGTTTTGTCTCCAAGTGCAAGCCACAATGGAAAGCAGCAAGTGTACTCTAGATTCTTCTGCATTGTATCATGTCTAAGGTAGTCTAGACATATATTTTATCCATATATTCTCTACTAACAGTATTGGGTGGTACTCAGTATTGCCTGCTTTAAAGCATGGTCCAGACTTTCAAGGACCAGAGACATAAATAACTGATTTAAAAAATAGCGCCATATAATTTTGCAGGACAGGAATGGGAAATATGTAACTTCATCAAGTGGGATGATGCAATTCCATGTGCTGTACCTGAATCTATTTCTCTGTGCTCTGTGCATTTAAGTTAAGGAAGTGAGACATTTTATGTGTATTAATTCATTGCAGGCTAAATGTTGCTTCCGTGATTAAGGAAAATGGGAAATTTGTCTACATAGGATTAACAGACTTTTTATATTGAGAGATGAATTTATATTTGGGTATAAAACTAGTATATATGAATATTCTGATGTTTTTATATAACATCTATTTGTAATTGTACTCTTCCACACACGTTCTTTTCTTATTATTCGTTTAGATAGTTAAGGAGTGGAATAATCCTGAATACCCAGTCTTTAAACGTCAGCTCAGTCTATCCCAGGATCTCAAGTACAGTGATATTGGTATTACAACACTTTACATGGAGACTATAGCCACATGATTAGATCATTTCATGGTTCATGTGGATGAGTGGTCTAACTATTAGACACATTGAAGTGCGACCTAGAATGGAGTAAGAGGATTACTTCTCTTACATGTACAGAATGTGTTGGAGTTCAACGGGAAGTCAGTGGGAAGTCATTTTGAGAAAGACATTTCTCAAATGTTTGTCTCAAATGAAAGTCATTTTGAAAAATTGCCATATCGTGTAGCATCACCTGGGTACATCCCTCTTTCTTCATGAAACTTTGGTTCTGGACTCTTACTGACTTTACAACATGGCAGCATCATTGATTTCAATAAGATTCAGGATTTAAATGGAGTCAAAATCAATACCAAACCAAATTATAACAAGCTCAATCTCTCTACAGACTAGCCAAAAAAGTAAAATAATAATATGTTCAATTTATATGAATCTAAAAAGCTCATCTCTGTAAAATGCATAGTGAAAATTCTCTGCAGTCTTGCCTGGGCCTACGTATAATCCTAATATTCATCTGAATATTATTCTAAATAATAATATTTAGTATGACAAGGTATTCACAAAAATATCAGATGGATATTTCTTACCAGGAATACAAGCATAATGTCTCTAGAGAAATTATTTTAAGTTATTGGAATTGATTGTATTTCTAACAGTTGGAGTAACAAACGAGAAATAATTCTTTAAACATATTTATTCTGTGATCAATATATAGTGATTACCTGAAACCTTGGTATGAACAGTGTAAGTAGTACATGAAGAGTTTGTAAGTAGTACTTGTGACCGTAAGAGAGCAACTCTAGTAAAAAATACAGCTAGCACCCTCTAACCTGAAATGAAAAACAAAGTGGTCAGCTACAACAGTAGAAGACCACAGGCAAAAAGAATAAGAAAACGTTTCCAAAACAGATTCTTTGTCCCCTCTAGTTTATGCCAGTTCTGAAATGAATGTTTTAGATGTTTAGTTAAAGACAAACTGAGTTTATAAATGTAAATTGTAATCCTGCACAGACCTGCAGAAGACAGTGGCCATTATTCAGCAGCATATGCGTGTGTAAATGGAGCACATTGAGTGAAGAGAGGGTATAACCAACTTTTGTTTGGGTATTTACATTTTGGGGAGAATGCTCCTTCAGGCTCCAGATCATTTCAGTACAAAAAGACTTGCTAGTCTAAACCTTCTCTTGTTAAAAATTTCAGTCCCATAAAATTGCTTAAGGATCATAAAACAATGAATATTTACAAAACCATGTTTGTGATACTGCTTGTGACATGCCCTGCACGAAGAACATGTAACACCAGAGAATGCTATTTGGCAGAGACTTACATTATTTGGGCCTTATAAAGCCTGCCTATAGTCTTATAGGTTCTTAAATAATAAATGCAAGTATTCCATCTAGACTTCAATATGTTACATGCACATGTAAATAATAGTTTCACAATCAAATTATATACTTAGTCAGGACCTTTCACCTCTGATGTTTTAAAAGTGCTTGTTATTGATCCTGATTGAGCTCAGCTTTTATGCAAATGCTTAAATCCATTTCTGTTGCAAAAAATACTGAAGTTCGTCACAGTCCTTTAGTAATTTCAATTTAATAAAGATGATATTGACTACTGATTTCCCCTAGAAAACAAAATTTGTGGAAGAGTAGCTGAAGACCTGGCAAAGCTGAGCTTGTGAGAGACTAAACCTGCAGATTCTGGGGGTGGAAAGAAGAGAGGGAACCTTTGAAAATATGAAGGATAGTGTGGCAGTATGGTATTTGTGGAGATAAACAGAACAGAACACTTTGAAAAGCAAGTTTGGTTTAGGTGCCTTAAACTTCAAGACAAATTCAGCTTCACATTTGGTCTGCAACATAGTCTTTCTTAACTGAAAGAAATTTCTTTCTGCGCATTTAAGACCAAAATAGGAGTGAGAAGAAGTTCTGGAATACAATCTTCAATAATTGCCTCAATATGCACAATGTGGATACATTACATCTAATTTTTTCTAAAGCACTTGATTGATAAAAAATTTTGAATGCTGCTTCCGAAAGAAATTAGGTATATAGAAACCAAATAAAAAATCTCTGATATTTAGGGTCCTGTATATTATATACTGCCCCTTTTGATATTCAAAATCAATTGATACTGATTTTGAAGAGGTCAGGATTTCATTCTTAATCGGTTTTCAAAAATGAAATGTATGTATTTATGTCAAAAGGCATTTGAAAACTTTTCCTTCAGTTTCTAATATAGAAAAAGTCAAATTGACATTTTTATTGTTTCTTCTCATTTTGAAACCAAAAGAAGCATTTTATTTCATTAAACAGTTATGTAACGATGTCTTTGTCTATACTTCAAGCTATTGTCTGTAGTTATTTGTTATTCTAGTGTTAACACTGTGCGTTTGAAAAATATGAGTTATTATTCTATAAAACCAGTAGGAAGTCAAATCTCAGTTTGGAAATCTTGTTCCCTTCTCTCCCAACCCCCAACCCGAGGTTCCTCCTTTCAGATTTATGAAAGAAAACATTTCTTTCTGTAAAAGGTTTTTGTATGCCAGCATCTGGAAGTGTTTATTTCAGTGGCGTGTAATCTATCTGTGGATTTAGTTAGCACCAGACCCCCTTTTGTGTACTCCTGACTTAAAATTTTTATAAATGATCTTGTTGAATTTGTGCCAGTGTGCACATGGTTTGGCTGATTGCTGCATATATCCTTTACCTGCCAGTCACCTTTGATTTATATTCCTTCCCCTCTGCTTTTTCCTTCCAAAAATGGTGCCACTGAACTGTCCTCTAAATCATCTTATTGGATAAATTACTCCAAGATGAGATGGTACGCTTTTGGCGGACTCCTCGACAGAAGGCATTCCTATAATCCATCCTTGCCCGCTCTGTGTAGAACCATTCAAAAAAGAAAATGAACAGGGGAAATCGGGCTCCCCCTTCGATCTCAGCACTATTTCTTCCAGTGCTATTCAAAAATGCAAAATCGGACGTTTGATTTATATAGCTCTTAATACCGTCTGAAGACACATAAACTGTTTGAGAATCTTTTGCCTACCCTCTCCTGAAGTGAACTTCTTCATTATGAGAGTTTAATCCCGAGAATATGGTTATACGGTTTTCTCCCAGAAAGATTAAAATGTGAAAGAATAGCATATTTAACAATATTTTAAAGCATTTCATTTGGAATGGATTATACAATATACATGACAGTTCTTTCCATGATAAAAATCCCCATTGGTTTCCTTAAACTAAACAGCTAATAGTCCTTCAGAATAACAACAGTTCTGTAAGCTTTACTTAATGACATTACTAATTTGGAGAGTTTTATGAAGTTTCCTGGAGAAAAGCAGGTGGCTTGGCAGTAATTTAAAAGGTTCACAATTTGTGGTAGCGGTTTCAGGGGGTTTCATATTTCTAAAGAGGGAGACCAAGCTGCATATTGCTTAAGAGTGTCTGACACAATGATGTATCATTTTGGACTAAGTTTCCAGAAGTTCGTTGGTCATTAAATGTGCTGCTTGACTTTATATTGCAGTTTCCCAGCTGTCTCTACTGGGGGTAATCTTAACGCTCAAACAGAATTTATTAATGAAGGCATCAGCTTGCAGTCCTGATGAAACAGTAAGTTGCCCAGATGATTTTATTAAACAGGAACATAGATTTTTAGATAAGACAAAAATGTCATTTAAGTAGATGTGAAAAGAACTGGCTCATTTTCTGCAGAGCACTGGGAAAGTATTTACAAACGGTCTGGATAGTATTTGATATCCTGTGGGGACATTTAAAATTCTTGGATTGCACATACATCAGTGTCTTACTACACAACACAGTACATGAATTGTTGCAAGCAGCGCGCGAGGCTTTCAGGCAGTATAGATGTGGTTCTGTTGAGGTAGGAGATGCTGGCATGAAATGACTCTGCTAATGTCGTTTGCACGCCCGCGTGGAGGGTTGCTGCTCCATTGTGTCGCTGCCTGTTCAAGCATGTGACACTGGAGGTACTGAAAGAAACACGTGCGTCTTGCTAACCACAGGAGCTCACAGTGTAAGATTTTATTACTTTTCACATCTAATAATTAACAAAATTCTGATTTAGCAAGTCAATTTACTAGCTCTGTTAGTGAGAAGATAAGAAGTAAGCTATGAAGTTTGCAATCAGCTGAATCTCATATCCAACAAAGCAACTCCTAATCTCGTAAGCCTTATATAATTATTTTTTTCTAATTGTATGCCCAGATTCAAATACATACTAGAGACATTTTACACGCAGTTGTACTGATGTAAAAGGATCCGAGGGTAAGAATACATTACTTTTTAAATGAAGTGTATGTTCTTATATGCCTCCTGAGAGGCTTAAAAGACCTTAGTATAAAGGAGAATCTGACTTCTGGTACAGATTCAAGGCGATCTAACATGTAATACAGCTATGTAAATACGCATTTCAAGGGCAAAGTGAGCAAATATAATTCTACAGCAGATACTAGGGGAAAAAGGTAACTTAGTTAAGTGCTCCAAGATATTACACAAAGGGGAAGATATATAAACGTACCCGTCTTCAATAATTTACATTAATTTTTGTAAAGATAGTGACATTGCATCCATGTAGCATGTACATTCTGGTGCAAAGGTTAATACATAGAAACTTGATAACTGAAGAATCTTAAGAATGAAATTGAAGAATCTTAAGAACAACATTTTTTTCTTTCTTGTCATTACACGGAATAATAGTGCAGCTCCCTGCAGGTTTCATGTTCTTGTGAGTCTGTTAGATTTTGGACAATATTATGGACTTACACCATTACATAATGCAAGATGAGTTGTTGTAGTTGTGTTCTGTACAATTCTTTCAGGTTTCCCTTGAAAATGAGCATTCATTCATATTCTTCTTCCTGAACGATTTAAAAGTGCTTTATGAACTAAAACGACTCCTATTTGTCTGTTCACCTGTAGCAGGGACTGAGCCAGCTCAGATGTGCAGTGCAGCAGCTGTGTAAGTCTGCAGCAATGCCGCGCAGCTTTGTAGGACAGGATGTGAGCTGTCTAGATGAAACATTATGAGAACTTTAGGATCATGTAATATAACAACTGTTTGAGTTGGAATTAATCTATGGTTGAAGAAAATTGCATGGCACTTAATTTCTCGTGAACGTTTCTCCATTTTAGGTGTTATTTCTACCACTAACACTTGACAGACTTGTCCTATTGCGTTGAGCTTGGATAGAAGCTATACCTGGGGACATCTCTGGCATCACTGACTTGTCACTTTGCAAATAAAGAATGAAAATCTCTAGAATAACAGGGTAAATCTGGAAAGGACCAAAAAATAATCTGGGAACACCAAGACCAAGTGGAAATATTTTTTATATTTTTTTATTTTCCACTCTAGTTGCCTACTCTCTTGTTCATGAAGTCCTATAATAATACTCAAACTTGAGCACCTGTTGAGCTAGGCATTGCACACAGGAGAAGACAAAAGATTTCTGAAGTTTAAACAGGGACTTTTTGTTTTGTTTCTGTCCATTTACCATGCCCCACACAGTGAGGTGTCAGTTCTCATTTAAATCTCTTGATACCACTAACAGCAAAAAAAGTTGTTTAGTGAGCAGTGGTACAGATGATCTTGATTTCCTCTGGTTTGTGTCCTCTGTCCTCTCTATCCCCCATGGCAATGCTGCTCCTTCTCCCCTTATCCTCTGATATGCCTCCAGGCAGCAGAAGGCAACGCTGCTATATGGTTGCTAGAAAATCTCTTTAACACCTAAGTTCTCCTTTTCTCCAAACTAGACCCATTTCAGGGAGCCTGGCTGCGTCCTTGGTAGTGCTTGCAAATATTTGTCCGGCTGAATCAAAGAAAACACCAGACTTGAGGCAACTGAACACATTTTATGGATTTCAGTTTGGGGTTTCTGTATTTCTTCCCTTCCTTGAGGTTTTGCATTATTCCAGCTTTCTGACTTTAACTTCAAGGTCGTGTAAACCTCAATTCAGCAAAGCAATCATCTGCTTAATTTTTAAACTATACCTTCAGTCTGACAAAAGCACATGCTAAATTGAGGCTTTCAGTATTATTAGTAAGAGGTGGTTTGATTCATTTGTTATTTCGACATTCTTTTTTTAAAATGTATTACACATAGGAGAAAAAGATGGAGGAGGATGCTTGGAGGAGGAAAGGATTTTCAGAGATGTAAACAGAGATGCAGAGAAGCATACGTTTATAGTTTATAAATATAGCTATATCTAAATGTATGTTAGTAAACAAAACTAAGAAAATAGTCTTTGTCACGTGAGAAGCTTTAATATTTTTTATTTGTAGATAAAGTGATTCTTCCTGGCATCTTGGTTTCTCTGGACATTTAATTTATGGTAGTTCTTTTGTCTGTGCTGGTGACCTTAAAGGCACCAGGAGTAGATTTGATGAAGACAAGATACTGGCATTTCTGCTGCTGGGATGAAAGGTAGAATGTTTCAAAAATATATTTAGTGGAGAGAGAGGATAGGTTAAGCAAGAGGTGGACTGAAATTTGAGATTCAGTTATTTTTTTCTGTGTCCCATTTCTGAAAATAAACATGGATACTGCTCAGCTGTGGCAGTGCAAATTATGCATCTGTGTGTACTGTAAAGTTAGATGCCAGAATAAGAGAAGATAGCTAAGGGTGCTTAAAAAGTACTAGCAATAAGCATAAAATGGGATGAAATTAAGATCGGATCCTTTTTCTGGCCTTGTAATATTTGCCTCACTGGAAAGTTTTGGAAGATACTTAAAAGGATTTAAACTTAAATAGGATACAGCACTGGGTCAATATTGTGGTGTTAGCAGAACTAGAGAAAAATCACAAAATGGAACGAAATTCTTGAAAGGAATATCAGGCTCTAGAAAATGAAAAAAGTTAATCGGGTACCAGTCACGTTCTTAGTGCTGTGCACTACTGCACTTGTACTTGTGACTGTGATGTCCAGTTTATGATTAAGCTTCCACCAGGACTTTCAGGTACATCTCTTGTATCTGTTCTACGGTGACAAAATTTCACAATCAATCGGGATGGTTTTCTTGCTTTTAAACCAAGAGCTTCTTACTCCTGGTTATATCACCCTGGATAATTCAGTTCCCTTCTCAGTGATTAAGTTCTGTAGTTATTTATTGGTAGAAGTTATGCCCTTCCCTCTGTGCTACTTAGTTACAGGAGAGAGGATATGAGGAGGGATTTTTTCCTTGGCGAGACACTCTTCTGTGTCTCTGCAAGTATTTATGTTAGTTAATATGCACATGGATAAACATGTAAAGCATTAGTCTTTTGTAAAGATCCTGAGCTACTCTGCAAAGCCCTGAGAACACGTGTCAAATAGGTGGTTTCCTTCAGGCTTCAATTGCTGAATGACTATGCAACCTGGAATATACCTGCATGGTTAAAAAACTTCCTGTTCTGTTTTACTGATTTGGAATGAATTCCACAGCTAAGAGCTCTACCTCAGAATTATATGCCTCTACTTTCACACAATTTAAATTCCAATAATGCTAGGAGAATAATCATAAAAATACGAAACAATAATAATAATAAGAAGAATAAGAATAAGAATAAAGAATAAGAAGAAAAATAAGAACAAAATCACAGAATAAATGTTTGCATAGGGTTGCTAACACTGGCATAACAGGTAGGTGAGGAAGAGGCTGGTATCCAGCCTGGAGAACTTGTACTAATGCACCATTTCAGGCTGTGTACTGGCACAGGTCGCTCTTTAAATGTGGTGATGTGCTGACAGGATTGTCATTTTTGATGGTAAAGAATTGAGACAACAGGAAAAAAAATAAGACTCCCTAGAGATCTACGTGTGTTAGTTTTACTGCAGAAGGTGATAAAACTGCTGGAAGCAAGCAGTCTCCATGCAGAATTATTGCAATACAAATGGCCTGGAAGTGAGACACATTAATTTCACTCGGTTAATTTTGTCAGTGGTGAAGGATTTGGGTATTTTTTTTCTTGCAAGGAGGAGGACAAATTATTAATATTTACCATCAAGAAGACTGTAGTTCTAATTGATGTTTTGGTACGATACTTAAATTACTATCAGGAGATATAGTGTAGATTCGGAGTGTAGATTAGGTGCTTCTGAGAAAAAGCATACAGCTTTTTCTGCATCTGTTAACAAGAAAGTTTAAACAATCTCACCATTGTGCGTGGAGGTTTTTTTAAAAAAGAAGCATATGGTACAGAAGAAAGGTATATGCTTGTTGCCACTTTGAGAAACTTGGGATTTAATGGCTTACTAGGTAGATGAGGTCCATCTTTCTCCATAATTTACTCCCGTAATACTTAGGTGATAAAAAGAGATAACTAGGTACAAAAGAGAGAAATTGGATGGCTCAACAAGTTGATAAAAAGCTATTAATCACAGCTCTTTAGAACATGGTGAAAGCCATTCATGTGATCAAGGAATGTTAATTTTGAGACATAATTTTATAACTAGTTCCAAATTCTCAAAAGTGGCTAGATATTTTGAATGCTTAGCCTGAAATATGTAAAACAGTACTGGTTTTATTGGGCTTTTTTAAAGGTGCATGATGGCATTTCCTGAAAGTGGGATTTTTTCTGGAGTCTCAACTTCCATAACAGAAGTAAATTGTCATTTAACTTTTTAAAAGGGGGAAAAAAAATCTTATTGCTAATGCTTTTCAATGTAAGAACATCAGTCAAGATCCAGGCCTCCTCTGTATTTGTATATTATTTGTAATACACAAATGCAAAACAGAAGTTAATGATGGCTCAATAGATTTTGCAATATATATATATATATATATATATAAAAGACAAATTAGAAGATTTGATAAGATAAACAGGGGAGTAAAAGGGAGATAGTGTTGTTTAGCTTGTGAGGAAGTGGTCTCAGTACATAAATGATCCAATTATTATAAGATTTTTTTTTCTTCATAGCACAGAAGAGTTTTAAGAGTTAAGTGACAGTGGGTGATGAAGTTAGTCTGCTGTTTGCTTGTTCCTACCAAAAAGATGAGACAGAAGATGGGCTGGCTTGAACGTTTGATGTGTGCACAGCAAAGGATGGCAAATGCACTGAGCCAGGTTGGAATCTGGTATTTGATAGTAGATGTGCTGCTGCACAGGGTGAGGAGACGTCATGAAGGGAAGTGCAAAGTAGCTTGTAAGGCATGCAGCTGAGAGGAAAATTCAAAGTGATGGGCAGGAGAAATGGCCTCGGCAGGAGCCTTCTGACTTGGTACAAACAAGAAAATGTTGGGTTTTTTCAAAGCTAGATTCGTAAGTGTTTCTGTAACTTCCTCAGTGAGAAGATCAGAATCTGGACGAAGGGTAAGGAAGGCAGTTACGTGCCACTAGGATTGTTATCTGGAAAGAAAAAGATAAAATACAGCTGCAGTCTGAGTGTGAACATAGAGAGCATGCGGTATCAGAGATGACACCCATGTTATACACCTTGAAGGTGGTGGTGGTGGTCACGAGGTTCTTCATGAACAGAGATGGAGGATTTGGAATAGGCGGAAGATGAGGAATTCTAGTTTATCCACATTCAGCCTGAGCTGGCAGCTTGACATGAGAGCTTTCAGAGGGGCATGAAATGAAAAACTAGCCCTGAATTGTTCAGCCAGGAATCTTTATCAGCTGTACTATAGAGTAAGAAACACTTACTGCCATGTCTGTGAGCAAAGGTTACCATGCGTAGTACGATTTGCTTCCCCTAATTTATTACAGACTTCCCAATTCATCAAAGTACAATTTCCTTTAGCTTGCTGAAGCAACCCCTTACACTTCTGATTTTTTCATGGAAAGAATTCATTCCCAACTTCATAAACTTTATTTTTAAGAAATCGAGGTTCAAGGTTTCTAATAATGTCTTTTTCCAAAATAGTAATATTTCACTTTAAACTGATGTGGCAGTATTCAGTTGCCTGTAGTCAGCAGCAACCTTTTGGCTTTAGTACTTACTGACATATACCCCAAGAATAGCACTAGATATTGGGAAGTTCTGACCTTCACCATTATAACTGAGACAGACTTTGTAATACCAAGTCAGAGAAACTTCTCCCAGAGGGACAAACCCAGGCTATCTATCCAGGTTTGGATATCCTCATCTGCAGTAGTTCTTTAACACCATGCCAGGAAGTTTTGCACACTCAAACACCATCATGTATCTTTAAGCCACGTATCAACTGAATTCAACACACACCCTCCTTTACCTGCTATGAAGATGTGGTTCTGCTAGGGTAGCCCCAGCATCTTTATAGATACTTTGAATTGAAGCAGACACGCGGAATAATATTCTGTCTTAGGACCTTTGGACATGTTGTCAGGGTGCAGAAGAAATCTGGAGTCAAGTGTGTGGAACGTAAAGGCAATAAGGCTTTGCTGGTTGGTCTGAGAAGTCCCTGATGCTGCTGTATTTTATATTATAGATATAGGCAGAGTGGCTGGAGCTCTGCATTCATAGCGGGTGTTGCACGTTTGGAAAATTTACATTGCAAACTCTTAAACTTTCCAGTTCTCCAAATGTAGTTTATTTAGGGTCTGGTTTTCTTGTCAAATATTTTTGGAAAAAAGTTAATTGGGGATTGTAAAGTAATGAAGAGGACAAGTTAGTGACAGAGAGTTACTGAATTACCATTTGATAAATGAAGTGTAAGCAAACTATTTTCATTCCAGAAGAGCCAGATGTTAAGTATTTCATCTGTGAATTAAGAAAATGGGCAACTTTTACAGGCTCTGGGGCTGTATCTTGCAAAGTAGCGATTTTGAAAGAGTGTCCTGGAGTCTTGAGGAATCAGTTGAACATGACAGGGCCAAGACAGCGCTGTGGCTGAAGGGGTTGATGCAGTCCTTGGGAAGGCAGGCAGGGGAATAGGAAATAAAAGAGTTTTCTGCCGTACCGGAGCAAGCACAGCTAAAATATCATTCCAGTTTGAGTGTTCGTGTTTTAGTAAAAACCTCAACAATTGGAGAGGGCTCAAAGATCTAGGAGAAATTGTGAAAGACTAGAAAATCCCGACATGGAGATACACACTGTGCTTTATCTGTGGAGTTTATCAAACTGAAGTGTTGTGTAGTCAGTCTTTAAGGATCCACTAAAGGAGCAATCTCTCACGTTTTAAGGTTTTTCAGTCATAGCATTCAAAGTTATAAGGATATTCAGGGTGGGATTCCTCTGGCTAGATACAAACATCTGTATCTGAGCACAATGACTAGATTTCCTTTATAGTCAATTGAGAGAAATAAGCATTTCTGGGCTGTAATTTATCTCTTCCTAAGGTAGATGTTTAAGAGGGGTCAAATGGACCATGCTGTGGAAGTGCCTTTTTCTCTACCTTGACAGGACAATGTGTGTAGGTATTGACATCGCAGAGCTCTAGGTTAGGTGAGGGGAGTCCTTCTCCTAGTATGCAGCTTGACATTTAAGCTAGACAAATTCAAACTAGAAATAAGGCATATATATTTTGAACATAACTAAGTGCTGAAATAACTTAACCAGTGATTGTGACAGATCGTCCATGACTGGAAATTTTAAAATCAGGATGAGATGTTTCTGTAAAATCTATGCTCAAGTTCACCCACAGCTATTAGATCTGGAGAGCCGATTCAAGAAAATTGTGTGGGTTGTGTTAGGCAGCAAAGTTAGATTAGATGGTCCTTTCTATCCCTAAGAGCTATGAATCAGACTTTGCTGGTGCTTCGGTACCCTGTAAATGGAAATCCACTTTGCATGCAGGTCAGCAGCTTCCCCAGTTTGAATTCCTGATGTTCAGGTGCATAGTTTCAGAGGAATCATTTGCAAAATTTGTCTTAATTTGCCTTTCTGAATATAGCAATTTCGCTTCAGAGTTACAATTTTCAATACTTTTTCATTAGTTTTGTGTTACACAACGTAGTCTGATCTTTTTTCTAAAAAAATAAACGTCACAACTATGTAACGTGAGTTTTTGGGAAGAAGCTATTGATTATGTAGTTGTGACATTTCTTTTTAGAAATAAAATTTTGATAATTTGTTATTAGAACAGGTAGGTTAGAAAAAGATCAGCATTGCTCTTAAAAGTCAATGGTTTAACCCTTTTTTCAAACTCAGAAAATTTGGGTCATCATTTCTATATGCAGTATCTCTGTACACTCTTATAAATGTTCATATTACTCATATTGTGAATAAAATGGGCTAAATACACCACCTTAATTAGAGTAGTGGAAATAACAAGTTATTTCCATCCTTTGAATGTCTTTGGCAAATTTCCATTGTGTCAACATAATTAAGATATATTAATATTAATCTGGTAAGTACTGTAACTTTACATAGTGGAAAAATAAAATAAAATGGACCATGGGAACATTTTTCAATATCAGTTTCAATTTTAATACTTTATATTGTTGTGAAAAGTTATAAAAATGTGTTATTATTTTATTACCCCATTAAGAAAACAACGCAGCAACAGATGCTTGTTACCCTGATTTTCTCAGTCTGTTTATGGGGATGTTTTATCAAAATGGGTCTTTTAAAAGTTATAAAGATGTAATACTCTCCTAAATTAGGTCATAAATGCCTAATGTGGAAAACTAATACATTTTATTATTTTTCAAGTATGGGTTTATGTATATTAAAATATGCAGCTGTTAGGAAGTCTGGAGTGTGTATAACAGAAACATATTGCATTACAAGATGTTAGTGTCTCCCTCTGAGTACGTACATTTTTATGCATATACCCACACAAGTTTTTGGCATGTGGAAGAGGCTGCATTACCATTTTGGCTCAGTATTATTTTCTACTATCATGGATTATTTTTTTACGAATAGATGTAAATGCTAAATACACTGAGCACATACATGTATTTTCACTCTGTATTTGCCAAAGTCTTCTCGTACGCAAATTGAGCGAGTAGATCTAAAATGGGTGTATAAACAACATTACATTCCATCACATCAGCAATTGGGTGCTGCATTTCTGAAAAATGGTAGATGTTCCCTCCCTGGGAGAGGTAACAAGGTGATCTCTTAGTTTAAACCTCGTTCTGTCTTCCCTGCTACCCAGCTGGGATGGATTTGTAGCAGAGGAGGAGGAGGGATTCAAACACCTGCTTGTTGCAGGTAGCACAGTGACCATGACTGCTTTAGGAAATGGTACAACCAGAAGGATTTTCAAATTTCTCCGTAATTTGAGGTGAACAGACCAGTTGTCAAAGATGCCCTTGCTGAACCTCATACTTATGTCTTCACTGATGAAAGGTTTTAATGGTCACAAAAACCAGTGTGTAAAGTATACACCAAATTTTGTGGCAACAGTGGGAGTGCAACAGATTAATAGGGGCCTGTTTCCCACACGCATCCCCTTTCTTACTAATTTATGTATGTGGGAAAAATCTATGTATAGAATTATTTTGTTATAAAGGGGAAACGGGGTTTTTTGTCACCTTTTAGTCTAATTTTGCAACATCGCTTGTCCGCTTTTAAAAAAAACAACAACCAAACAAGAATCTTCATGCGATGTTGAGGCCCTCATGCTTGTGAAGAAGTGATAAATATATACAAAACTATCTTACCATCCTTCAAATGCTTCCTTTAAAACACTCCTTTTTTTCCACGATGCTTACAAAAACCTTGTCAGTAATGAGGTTGTCAATGTGCTGATATCAGTCATACTGGAGAACATTTTTTTCTTTGCATTGCCTTTTTTTTTCTGTGTGTACCTTTTGCCCTTCCATGAAGATTGTTAACATCTGAGGAAGACGTTTTATTTTGTTTAATATTCCTCTTGTACTTTAGAAAGCAGGGTCATGGGCTGTGAGTATGGGCTCAGCACCACAGCATTAAAATAAATAATTATAAATGTCATAAAGCAGCAATTTAAATGAAGATAAATTAGTAATAGATACTTTTAATATAAGCACTGTGAAAACTCAACATTGAACCAGGAAAACCAAGTTAATTTTTAATATTTGTAGCTTCATCTTTGGTGTGTCTTACGAGCTCAAAATAGAATATCAACAATCCTGATCCTGCCATGAAGGAAAACTCTTTCTTCTTGCTAGATCTGGTCTCAGTGTGTATGATTTCATATAACATGGGGTATGTGGAATCATTGCAGGCCTTATCATTGCAGACCTCTGTCCACACACACGTGCCTTTAACCTCACTCTCAAGCCTTCTGTTTGCAGGAAGGGCTGAACTGTGGAACCCCATTTCCTCCATATTCTGAGGAATTTTCCATTTGGCGCACTGCAGGCTTGCCTCTGCCTATGAAACCCTTCTTTCTTCAAATCCTTGAGCAGTTGGGTTTAAGTTTTAGTTTGGGTGACATGTGAGTCATGCTGCTTCACTCACTTCTGCGTCTGAAGTTTCCACAAGTTCAGAGATATCTAGCCCAGGGTTTTGCTTTTGGCCTAATTCTTATGCTGGTGATTTTCCATATTCTTTTTTGTAGACTTATTTGCTGTGCGGATTAGAAAGTTTGCTACTTTTTCTTACTAGCCAGCAAATATTGATCCTGTTGTGTTGTGGCTGTGTTTATGTTGACAGAGTTAGTTAGAAAAATCTGCAGCATGGTGGCCTCTCTTATCCATGTTCCATTCACTTACTTGTTTGGGCTAGAGACACCTGGTTGGTATGGCATGATACTGTCCTCAGGGTGGCTTATATTGAGGTTTTCAACCTATGTTGGACTTCGTTGTTGCATGTCGTGTGGGGTCTTTCCACAGGGAAGCATCTGAAAAAGAAGCTTTTGCAAAAAAGGGCCTGGGGGTCCTGGTGGACACCAAGTTGACCATGGGCCAGCAGTGTGCCCTTGTGACAGAGGTGACCAACAGTACCCTGGGCTGCATTAGGCAGGGAGTTGCCAGCAGATCGAGGGAAGGGATCCTTCCCCTCTGCTCAGCACTGGTCAGACCCATCTGGAGTGCTGGGTCCACTGCTGGGCTTCTCAGTACAAGAGACATGGACATACTGGAGCAAGTCCAATGAAGGGCCACTGGGATTAGGGGACTGGAGCATCTCTCATATGAGGAGCGACTGAGAGAGCTGGGACAGTTCAGCCAGGAGAAGAGAAGCCTCAGGGGGACTTTATCAAGATGTATAAATACTTGATTAGGGGGGAGTGAAGAAGACAGAGCCAAACTTTTTTCAGTGGCTCCTTGTGAAAGGACAAGAGGCAGTGGGCGCAGATTGAAATACAGGAAATTGCATTTAAAAAGAAAAAAACTTCTTCACTGTGAGGGTGATCAAACGTGGGAACAGGCTGCCCAGAGAGGCTGTGGAGTCTCCATCCTCGGAGATACTCCAAACCCAAGTGGACACATCCCTGAGCAACCTGCTCTAGGTGATCCTGCTTTGAGCAGGGGTTGGACTAGACAATCTCTAGAGGTGCCTTCCAGCCTCGATGAGTCTGTGAATTGCAGTGTTGTTGAGAGCATGTTTAGGGATTGTGTAAATTCAAGTTTTCTGTCTTCTCATCATTCTCTGGATTCACGATCTGCGTTCAAAAGGCTTTATAGATGTACCCGTTACTGTTAAAATCATGCTGTAACAGATTTGCCTCCCTTCTAACCATGTTAGGAATTGCACATGAAGCCTGCATGCCATATAGTTTTAATTAACCTAATTCATCACAGAGGCTGTGCAGCCAACCACCAAAGTGTTGATAGGACTTCACCGGAAGCTCAGCTAGTCTGTCATCATCTGGTCTCAAAATGTAGTTAAGATGATCCTCTCCTTTCAGAACTGTAGGTTTTTATGAAGTCTGAAATTCAAACCAATGTGCAAAAGGCTGAATATGCTGTCATTTTCTACTTTTCAGGCCTTGCAAATAGGTGACTTACTGGAGTGTCCTGGATGTAATTCCCATTAATGAAGTAGATTCTATAAAGGCAGCATAAAATACACCATGGTTTCATTACCAGGGATCCAAGGTCAACAGAGAGTTTGTCAGTCCTTCTGCCAGCAGTTTGTGCTTCAGAAAAGATCACTCAGAGGTGAACCTTTACAAAACTAAAAACTTGAGACGTGTTTTTCTGAGTGAGTTCCATAAGAGGTTGTTGTTCCTGGTGGCTAGATATGCCTGTTGCTTCATTACAACCTGATAACGTATCTTACGGCCTGCTCCTTGTTGAGGCGTATTTCTTAATTTAGCACTGAGTCAAAGTGTTCGTAACAAAGTGGAGCAAGACTTGGTGAACAGTTGTTTTATGGCTTCAAGGTTATTTTTTGACATACTTTTTCTGGATTAAATATTTCAGAACCAATTTGGTTATCTGCTTGTTGCTTCTTTCTGAACCAAACTAAAAGGCATTAACACTTAGATGTACACTTTTCTAGGCCCTGGCTTCATTAATAGAATTTATCTTCTCTATCTGCCTTCCCCAGAAAAGTGGGAGGAATAATAAGAATAATTCAAGATTCTCTCTGAAAGACATTTTTCTCTGCTGTGCAGCCAGATTAGTTTTGGGTCTCTACACGCTACTAATACCAATCCGAGGACTGTCAGAGGAGAATAATGAAAATGGCATTTTCTGAACTATAAGGTGCGTTGCTTATCCTCAGAAGGCACGATAGCTCATCCGGAAACACATCCCCAAATTGTGCGGTGTTGAGGGTGCTAAACTGGACCAGGCTGCAGGGCCACCCACGTGCTCTTGCTCAACAGGGACCCAGATGGCTGCAGCTGTACCAGTTGGCTCGTGTTATAGGAGGGTGCTGCTGCAGCTAATTTAAACGTTACATACGTTTTAAAAAACAACAATATTTGGGGGTAGCTAAGTGTTGTAGGGTGCACTTGCAGAGGGTGCAGTCCAGTGCCTCAACTTGAGTATGCTATTGCATGGTCCAAGAAGGCCACGACGACAGTTCTCTGCATCCTCGTTATACCCTCAGACTTTATAAATGTAATGTTTTTGTCATCCTACCCACGAATGAAAGGTGTGTGCTTTTCTGAACTGTTCACTTTCCAGTTTGTAAGGTGTGTAAATTCAGAACAGTTGTACTTTGGGAACTTAATTTCTGCTGTTTGTAAAAAGAGATCTGTGAGATCTCTGAGAACTCCTACCTTTAAGCTTCAGTACACTGGGAGGGTTGCTTGTACGACCAGTCATTCTGTTTGACAATATTGCTTACTGAACTTCGCAGTCATTCAAATAAAAAGGAACAACAGTTTCAGGAGTTTCAGTTAACAGTCTGATTTGTTGACAACTGGCTTGATGTTTAAAGGAAGGCAGTAATAATTTATCATTTGATGAAAATGTTCATGATTAGCCACTCCTTTTTTTTTTTTTTTTTTTCCAGAAAGCTCAGTTTTATACAACTAACATGGTTAAAATAACATATATAATCAAATAAATTGTGGAGTTTTATATGGTTAAAATAAAGAAGTTCAGATTTTCCAAAATAGTAAGATTGGAATTCATCTTACCAAATGCAGGCATACAGGAGAAGGCACTTTCACAGATGTATGTCCTTATAAACAGCATATTTCTCATCACTGACTATAAATGGAGATGGGGGTGACTAGCTCAGACTGAGAGATGTCTATGGTCTGAAACGAAAAAAGTTAATTGAGACGAATGCACCTTAAATAAGCAGAAAAGATTTTGGGATATCTTAACTATTAATTCCTGTAGAAGGTGATGAGTTAGCACTGTAATGACTTAACGATAGGATTGTTAATTACAGTACAAATTATGTGTGTTTTATTAAGCCTAAAATATTAATAATTCATCCCATTTTTATATTGAGGATACTACTTTCCAATTTTTGTTGCATGTCTCAGTACTTGTTAGTCATCTTAGAAGAGTTTTTTTCAAACCCCATATGCCTCTGGATTTCCTTACCAGTTTTATGATCACATTTTATTAATTATGTAAATATGTTTTCTTTCTGTTCTCAATGAATAAAATATACAAATACAGATTTAAAAGTAGAGGGTAAGAGGAGAGCTGGAACTTACTATATCAAAAATATTCTCAGATTTATTTAAAAAGTAAAAAAAAAAGATAATTTTTCTCTCTCTTTCAACTGCAGCTATGAGAGATCTCAATTATAACAGTAATTAGTAAAAATGTTTTAAGATAGAAGTTGATTTTTCTGTTGGGTTTTTCCATCTCATGTTAATAGTACGTACTTTAATACTCTACATACACAGAATATTTTATGTTTCTAAGTATATTGTATGAATTTTTAAAGTTTTATTGAACAGCAGCAGACGTTCTGTGTAATGTTATTACGTCCTATCCCTTTAAACAAGTTAAGTGTCGGGAATTACATAGAAAAAGAACTGCATTTTAAATATATGCTTAATAGGAATGAGATTCAGTGTTATGAATAGACAGGTATTTCCTTGCAAGACAAATACCCAAATATAGAAAAACGTGGCACCCAGAAGTTTAAAGTAGTTGATGGATTTGAAAATTCATGTCCACGACAATGATACTGTTGGAGAGTTCTGTAATTTTTTGTCATGTCTGTTAAAATCACACCCCGAGGCTCTTAACTGGAACTTGAAACCTCATTGAGCAAAGTAGCGTATGAATGCAAGTCTCGTTTTAGATGTGTGAAGTGGATTAAAATGAGAAATATTTAGTTGGAGCTGTCAAGGACAATGATGGAGAGGCAGGATCAGACAGAAGAGATGAGAGAGCAGTCCAAAGGCAGATGTAAGCAGTATTGGTGCGCATGTCATTAGCTCAAGCCGGCACAGAAATTGCCTAAAAATAACATAGAAGATAAACAGAAGAAGGCTGAATTACTGTAGGCCCCAGAGAAAAGGACCAAAGAAGTAGGTCTCTTAAAGGGAGGTCCTAAAGGGATGACGAGAAGTGGAAGGCGAGTGGCGAGAGGATAAAGTCACGACTGCTAAAGGAAGCTGTGGTTTTAAGGATATACAGCTGACCGTATCCAAAGCAGCTAAATAAACCAGGACAAGTAGGCTACAAGTGCACCCATTAGTTTTGATCATGAAGCCACCTTTATGCGTCTTGGGGAAGGTGATTGAGAGTTGTAGAGGTGGCAGCGGTTAAACTGAAAGAAATTTCTGACAGAACTGAACATTTAGGTTTGCTGCTAATGGGCTGTACTGATGTGAGTAAGGCTTACTAAATACACAGCCATAACTGTTCTTATTTATATGCATAATATAAATATCACATTGTATAATAGCTCTAAGACAATCCAGAGCATTTCCGGGGGATTATTGCACATCTCGGGTAGTTTAAGTCATCCAGCTTTTTGGCTTCATGCCTTAAAACACTACCAGAGACATGTTATAATCGTCCAGAAATGCACTGCCTGTTGCGAATTACAGCTTAAACCAAAATATTCAGTACATTACACATATGCCCAAAATATACAATTTAACCAGGTAATGTGATGTCCATGTTTTTTAAAAAAAAAAATATCTAAATATGGAAAAGTTCGATATGTTCTTCCACAAGCTGAAGAGAGAATTTACCTACCCATCCAGAACAGCTCATGAAAGTCCTTGCTATTTTGCAATGTCATTTGCTTCTGCGTTTAATGATCTCATTATCGTCATCCTTGACTTTTCTCTCTTTTCCTTTCTTTTTGGCTGCTCCTCTTTGGTGACTCTGCCATGTCTGAATGGGTTATGTGGGCTCTGTGTTGGATCCCATATGCTTTGAAACACTCAAATATGGGATGTAAGTATAGCAATGAAATGTAGAGAATGTCACAAATAGCATTCAAGACTGAACAGAGAAAATGGAAGGAAGAATAAATAATGACTATAACTCCAGTACAATCACTACTATGTTTCTCTAAGTTACACTTCACAGGAAGAGGTTTTTCTATAACAAAACTGTATCTGATCTAAGTATTCATGTAAATACCTGTATTAAACTGTCCCAGTGATAGGATTAAATGTCATAATTTATTTATTTTTTCTATCTTTTCTGGCATGAGAGATGAAATAGGAGATCACTGTTTACCCTCTCTCTGCCTTTTCCTGCTCTTCATCCATTCTCCAAACTCTGCCATCCTAGGCTGTTCTCTCTCTCATCCCGATGAACAGATTTCTCAGCCTAATGTTTTTATTGATCCTGTCTTTATCATCCCTATGATAGTTTGCTCCGAATCAAGCAAAGCATTCCCCACTAGATAGGGTTAAGGAGTTGCTGGCAGCCAGGCACACTTTATGTTGTTTCTTTTTCCCCAACCACCTTGTTTTTGTCAGATAAAATTGCAAGCAAAAAGCAAATTACAATGTTTTCCGATATTAACTGTAATATTATGTCTTCTTCCTTGTAGGCAATTTAGCTCAGGCTGGCAGGCTGCCCATTCTAATGCGCAAGGACACTGCTTTTCTGGGAGGCTGTGTCCGATAAAGCAGTTAGCTTTTCTGAAAGTGAAGGCTATTTTTTTTCCCCTCGTTAGTGGAACAAGACCATATCAGCATATAAACACAGCCTGCACGGCAACACAAAGATACCTGGTTTGCCTCATATTCGACTTCCTCAACAAAGCATATTTCTTGTGTGGATATTAAAATAATAGCTTTTAAGTCAGAAAGTATGCTCGCTTGCACTGCAATTATTAACTACTCAATTAGGACACTTTTCCAGCTATCTGGGCTGAGGTTTTCAGAGGAGCCTAGGGAGTTGACTGCATAAAGCTATGTCTATACCAGGAGATTAACTGTGTCTGTGCTCTCTGACACTGAGGCTAACAAGCATGGAATGGCCTGTGTCCATATTATTCAATTTTCTTTTCCTCCTAAATAGGGTGGCCGTCTCCAAACCGCCTCCTGAGCCTGGGTTCTGGCCCCTGCATACCTCTGAGCTGTGGCCCGGCACTGGGGAATGGTAGTTGCCCTGTGCCAAAAGCATTCCTGGGGCTAGTCGAACAATTTAAGTGTAAAGGGGTTTTTTGAGAGTCCAGGAATATTCCCTGAGACTGTTTTAACTTGAGGTCAAGTCTTAGTGTTGTTGGCTTCTCTAAAGTCTTAAACCCTTGCCCTCAGAGCAGCCACATGCATAGTCTTCATGGTCATACCACATGCTGTTTAATCTACGAAAAAAGGTGCCTTCCACTCAGTAACTTTATGTGTTCAATTGCGTTTTATAAATAAGTCATTCTTAACTATTAAAGTATAGAAAATGCAGTCATCTTTAAGAGCCGCCCAACTCTGTCATGTTAGATCCCCTTCAACAGCATTCAGTATCTGATGCATCTTTTTATATGATGCTTATTAATAACAGTAATAAGAAGAAGGATATCATGGTCTCTCCTTTGGTAGGCTTCAGCATTGTATAAGGTCGCCCTGTCTTACTGCACGCTGCAGATATCACTACTGCTTAGCTCAGGGTTGTGTGAACGACAGGTCTTGATGATGATGCTGTCAGCTTGCCGTTGACAAGTAGAATACAAACAAATAATCTTTTTTTCCATTTTTCTTTCCTGTAAGAATATCTTTTATCTTCTTTAATGCCTTTGGGAGGATTGATGTCAACCCATGCTTTGAGATCCTCCGATCAAACACTCTATAGCTGTAACCGGTATTCTTGCATACCCCAATGTGGTCTGTATATTTGCTATATGTTCCTGATGGTCAGAGACCTGCTCCAAAGCTTCTGGTGGTTTTTGATTCAGGCACTGGATATCTATTGTGTAGACCGGTAATATTTTCACACAATCCTTCTGTGTTCTGTGTACATATAATGAAGTCATAGCACTTGCTGTGTGACATCAAAGCCTGTCGCTATGAGAATGAGCGTAATCTAGCAAACAATGATCACATTGTGTGTGTAAGCAAGGAAAAGAGAAGGCAAGTTATAAAGCAGAACCTTTTTTATTTACCCAGCAATGTTTTAATAACCAGCAGATTTTGGGAAAAGGGCTGGAAAAATAGTAAAAAGATAAATGTCCTTATGTTTCAATGTCACGATTTTTTTTAACAAGTACAAAAGTTCATTTCTATGCATTAAAATAAAAAATACCCTTGAATTTCAGGCAGGATCCTGAGAGAGCTATTGGCATTCCCAATCAATGCTTGTCAGGATATTTTCTTTTTTTTTTTTTTTTCCCCCCCAATCCGTCTATGGTACTATTAATGCTAACCTCCTTAGCTGCACACTTGGAACAGCCCAGTGCGATAGCTTTACTACAAAGGGCTTCTGTGTATTCCAGGAGTCAGGATATAGCACTCTTCTGACAGAAAATGCCCTGTAATGAAGGTGAAGGTTAGACATTATTTATTCCAAATACAGGATCTTTCCATCTGCAAGTTTATAGAGGCTGAGAAATTGTTGAATTTGGAGATTTGCAAATACAAATTACAAGCTCGACTCTGAAAATATTCCCTCCTGGAAAACAAGTCCTATTCCCTCTTGTGAGCATTATCCTTATGCAGCGTGAGAGCGGTACAGAAGGCATTTCTAAGGTGGACAGCTTTGCTCATAAAGACACGGCACCACCCTCTCCTGGAACGAAGCAACTAAAACATTTTGATCCCGCGCTCGGGTACCTGGAGAGAACAGACTGTCACTTGTGTTGAATTACGCAGAATATTTTTTGTGTCTCTTAACCAGGTCCACTTTTTAGGCTGCAGCAGGTTAAAGTTAGAGCTGTGCAAACGTTGAGAAGCCTAAATCCAAATTAAGGCTGGCTCGCTTCCAGAAATGGCTGGAGCTGGCAAATTTAAAACATTTTCAAGTTGGAGCTGTTT
The DNA here is from genome assembly GCF_034638445.1 of Ciconia boyciana. Classification (NCBI taxonomy): domain Eukaryota; kingdom Metazoa; phylum Chordata; class Aves; order Ciconiiformes; family Ciconiidae; genus Ciconia; species Ciconia boyciana. Next base: position 6,150,498 of record NC_132936.1, on the reverse strand, counting down.
TTTTCGGGGTTTTATGTCATCACTTATGAGTTAAAACTGAGGAAATACCTGGTTGTAACCAATTTAACCTGTTTTTGCCTCCTGCCTTGGTCTAGAGTCTTTCTTCCGTATGTGTGACTTGTTTGTTGAGAACTAACCACTGATGGGATTATACAGTGTGTCGAGTCTCTGGAATTGCCTATCTAATAGAGCATGGGATTTTAAAGCTTTTATTTTAAACCTTTATAGAGCAGCAATTGCTGAAGTATCTAGAAGAAAGTGGTTCTTAAAACATTTTCTATAAAATATCTTTCCACTTTATGTTTTTATGCAATACAGGCATTAAATGACAATTTTAAAATTGACTGGCGTTACCAACACATTGGGAGGTGTCATGCTTCTGGCTTAAGATCAGTAATAAATTAAAAGTTTCTTAGCACTTATGTTTTCTGAATTATTCCTGTGGTAGGGGGATAATTTATATACACGATGAGTTTACAGGTGAAATCACTCTGAAGCCCCAAATCAGTGCCTAACTTTATGCATGTGGATGTTTATTATGCATGTGGATGGTTATTATGAACTGATCGGAGAGGCTCTGGAGAAGGGGGCCGTGATCATATCATATATGGGAATCTGAGGAAACAGTTTCCTTCAGTAAAATACAGGTGGCTCGTTAGGACCTGACCTTTTGAAGAGCTGTCCAAACATTTACTCACTCTCACAACACCTTCATGAAGTAGAGGATAAATATTATCTCAATTTTATGGAACAAGAAGGTGAGCACCAAGAGAGTCTGGATTAAAACTCAGGAATTTGCGGCATGCAGTTGCTTGCTTAATCCATTAGACCATGGTGTTTGGTTTGTCAATAGTCCCGTGCTTTATAAACTACACAAAACCTTTAAAATACCAATTAGTTTAGATAGGCGGGAGTTCAGTTCTCTTTGCATAAAACAGAGATGAAGCCATTTCACATCATCACCACCATCATAGCCAAACCTGGTGAAGTTGTTCCGTATTTGTCTCCAAGTGAGGATTGCTCTTGAAGGTGGTAGTGTTATCAAACAAAACCCTTCTTGGGGAGGAAGGGGAGCTCAGAAAAAGGGATGATATTACCATGTTAAATGAAGTAGATCATCACTTTAGCCTTAATTTACCAAAGCACATCACTGGGGAAGCAGTGCTGTACATGTAATTATCTTGGTGAACGGTTCTATCGTGTTTGCATACAACGAGTTTACATTTGGTTTATGCAGAATAGAATTTACAAAGCATTTCTATCATTTACGGCAAGTCCTTGGGATGCTTTCTGTCACACGTCAGTTGAAACAAGGCTGAAAAGCACTGTAGAATTGACAAAGGCTACCACCATCATCTCTTCCAAACTGCAGTGGAACTGAAATGATACAGGACAAGAGGGCAAATGTTGAGAATTGGAAAAATAGAAAAACAGAGCAGCATGAAATGTCAAACCACATTTTTAAGGCGCTTTTTACTATATTTCCATAAATGCATGAGGGAATTATGTTGCAAATACTTGAAACTGTTTATTTTCATTTTTGGCTTGATTTTCTAGCATTGAAAAAACCATGTCTAATGATCTTGAGCATTCTTAAAGAAAAAAATTATATTTTACATAATGGTTTGCATGTGTGAGTTCCCTCTGGCAGGAGCACTATAATTAGCCTGTCGTCTCCCAGAGAAGAGACTATCTGTCTTAAAGATGCAACAGCGAGTCTTGGCTGCTACAGCTAGGAGCAGAACGTTGTGATTTTGTTAAAAGATAAACATTATCCCTTTTCACTTATTCATCTTTCTCCTCTTCCTGCTTCTTTGGCTCAAAGCTAGCCTGGAGAAGCAAAGGACAGCTGAGTACAAACAGTTTTCTTCCTTCCTCATTCAGCAAGCCATGGCGAAAGATCTTGGCTTCTTGACATCAATAACTTTGCTTCAACTCAACTTGGAACTGTTTGGGCAGCCTTTCAAAAATAAAAAGGTACAATAAAAGGGGACTGAACTTCCTGTTTTACTCGTAAAGTAGCAGATTCAGCTAAGGCACACTTTCCTTTGGGATTGTCCATATACTGCCCTGGAGAGTCGAGGATGTGGAATATTATTCCTTTGCACAACTTTATTGTAGCTATTAAAAGACAATCAACTAGAATAGGGTGGTGGCAGACACTGTTGTGTGTTTCAGTCTTTTGCGGTCTTGTTACTAAAGGAGAGTAATTTTGGTAGAAAGGCTTTGCTGCTTTTGGGTAGCCATGTGTGTCCTTGATCAGAGGAGGGGGAAGGAGAGAAGGAAAACTCAAAACCACCACAGAGTCAGAAAAATGTAACTGGTTTGAGCTGGCATAGCAGTGCTGGTGTGTGTTAACTCTTGGTATTATCATGCCTGAGGTTTCATTTCCAGCATCGACAAAGAAAGCTGTAATACAGGAGATGATCACATATGGCATCTTTCCAGGCCCAACTGGTTACATTAGCAGGGACGGGGTAAGAAGGTGAGGTTTCCAGTGGGGACAGGACTCTATTGAATTTCATTTTGAAGACTGTCATGTACATGTGCCAGTCCATCAGGGAATGCTTTGATATGCTGGTGAAACCTAACTGCAGTGGCAAGGACATTTCTCCACAGATAATGATATATGGACCAGGTTCTTTGAACATACCCGTTGTCAAGTTCTTTGACTTGTGCCATGTCCGTTTATTCTTGAGCGTGCTTTGTGATCCTTTTGCTGTTGCTGTCCTTCTGCCCCTCTTCTCTCCTATGTTGTGTACTTTCTCTGAACAGTATAATTTTCTTTTCTTATTCCTTACAACCTTTCCCTCTCCACCCCTCTGCTTTCCTGATACTTTCCTTTGCCAAATAGTCAGAGATTTTCTCAATTCTGAGTTCCTATGTAAGCTATAATTTTATTCTATTATGAGTGAGCACTGCTACTGCAGGCCTGGAACTGATTACTGTTTGCATATATCCAGCATCACCAGCCAAAGAGTCAAAGACCAAAGAGACTTCTCAGAACTTTACAAGGTTTTCAAAATCACCTTGTTATTCTTTTCAGATTCCCCCTTTTGTTGGGAATTTCTTTTTTCTTTCAGTAGCATCTGGAATTCAAAGACCAAGTTTCTCTTTTGAAAAGTTCTTGTAGATATTCGTTACTTTCCCAAACAAGCCAACACCTAAAATCTCATTTTAAATTAGCACCTATTTCCAGTCTTGGACATCCCAAGAAGTCATTGATTAGATCAGCATGAACTCTGTCTGCTCCTTTCTGCATTGTATTTCAGATTTCTGGATTGACAGACCTTTGCTGGGAGGGTAAGAGCAAAGCTTTTGTGTGTTTTATGTTGGTACTTGGCCCTGGTTGGAACAAATACTTTCATTGTTTTTGTAGTATTTCAGTACTTTAGTTCTTCATCCCAGAAAGGAGAAATCACAAAAATAAAACAAAAAATAAATCAGTCCCTTGGAAAGCTGAAAATATTAGAAGCAAAAAGAGGAGAATATTTTTTTTTTTTATGAAAACACCAAAGAGAGGTTTGTACTCTTCTGAAAGTGCCTGCTGAAATTTCTAGTGACTGTTTTTCCCTTTATAAAAGTTATATGCTACTATTGTGTTCTGACAAGATGGGATAATTAGGAATTGTGATGCAGAAGTCATACCCTGTACTCGGCACTGGTGAGGCCGCACCTCGAATACTGTGTTCAGTTTTGGGCCCCTCACTACGAGAGAGACATTGAGGGGCTGGAGCGTGTCCAGAGAAGGGCAACGAAGCTGGTGAAGGGTCTGGAGCACAAGTCTGATGAGGAGCGGCTGAGGGAACTGGCGTTGTTGAGCCTGGAGAAAAGGAGGCTGAGGGGAGACCTTATCGCTCTCTACAACTACCTGAAAGGAGGTGGTAGTGAGGTGGGGGTCGGTCTCTTCTCCCAGGTAACAAGTGATAGGATGAGAGGAAATGGCCTCAAGTTGCGCCAGGGGAGGTTTATACTGGATATTGGGAAATTTTACTTCACTGAAAGGGTTATCAAGCATTGGAACAGGCTGCCCAGGGAAGTGGTTGAGTTGCCATCCCTGGAGCTATTTAAAAGACGTTTGGATGAGGTGCTTAGGGACGTGGTTTAGTGGTGGACTTGGTAGTGTTAGGTTAACGGTTGGACTCGATGATCTTAAAGGTCTTTTCCAACCTATATGATTCTGTGATTCTGTGATACGGCAAATCTGATAGCTCTTCTGCATTTCAACTCCTGGAAATGAATACTCACAGGAGATATGATTTGAAAGATGGAGAAAAACATGATGAACTAAGACTGAAATAGTTCTTACTTCTGCTGTGTCAGTCACTTCCCTAAAGATCTCTGTAATAAATCTTGGTTTGCCATGATCACCCATGCACTGACCTTTATACTCTCCAGGAAGTTTCCTCAACAAAAATAAAAAATATTTTGAAGTGACCATTGATCTAGCCATCTTCTTGCTGCTCTTTCCTCATTTCTTGGTAGATTCTGTTCCACGTAGAAACGCTTTTTTCTGAGAATGGCACTGCTGGTCTGGCAGCCACCAAAACCAACTTTCTTAAGTGGTCTTGTATGGAATTGCTTGTCTCATTTTAAGTCTTCTTTAGCATAAAATGCTTAATTGACCTGTATCTCTGGACTGGGTAAATGGATGCAAGTTCTGAAGATGTGTGCCTATTCTTCTTCCCTTGGACAGTATATTGAATGTCATTGACTGGAAACAAAGAATTAAACCAACTATCCTAATTGTCTCTAAAATTTTGTGGAATAGCCATTTCTGAATCTTGAATTCTGTTATTTATTAGGTCAGATTTGTTGTCCTTTTTCCGTGTCAGTGTCTCCCCATATCTTTCCCTGGCAGTTCTCCTAGAAGCCCTTTGTTTCTGACTTGGTCTTTTCAGGATGAGCCAGGTGAATTAGTTTACAATATTTGTTATTTCCTAAACGTAAGGATACCACTGAAAAAAGGAGCTCTGTTAGCTGTATTACCTTCTGATCACTGCCATTGTTCTTCAGATTATGGATTAATACCCAGCTATTGTTCAACTGAATTAATTCCTCCAGTTACTGTTCTCCTGAAATGATTTGCTAAATCTTTATTTTCTGTTCTCTGCTGCTGGCACAAGGTTCTTTAAAGTCAGGGGGAATTAGGCTGTGACTGCTTTGCAAGTAGCACAAATAGGAGCAGATGTGTAGAAGACAAATGGTTGGTGCTGACCCAACATGCACACGAGGAGCATTTCAGTGGGGTTTACTTTCACTTTAGCACTAGGTCTAGACTGGCCCCGTTGACTGAATGCCTGTTAGTGGTTGGAGTGCATCTTTTGATTTGGTTTTATCCAAAAAGAGTCCAGTTAGTATGCTCTGAAATCATGCCACGGTGCAAACTGATGTGCAGTAAGTGGGGATGAATGGGAGATTTGTTTCAAAACCGCACCCCTGATCCAAACTAAAATGCTTCCATAGATGTAGCCTTTTGTACCTGAGTCAGACATCTCAGTAAATCCAATAATGGGCTTATCTGGATCAGCCGGTGCTTAAATATTTCTGTGCATGTGGCCAAAAGGCTTCTTAACATCCCGACTGGACATGTTCTTTTCACATTAATGTTACCGTTATTGTGGAGACAGTCACAATTGCTGTTCTTATAACTTGTATTTATGTAGAAAAGTAATACAAGAGAGATTCAAGTTAGAAATAAGGCACAAGGAAATTAACAGTGGAACAAACTACCAAGTGAAGTTCTGCATTGTCTAGTTCTTGATGACTCCAAATGGAGGTCAAATGAATTTCTGGAAAATATGCTTTTGTTAAACTGGTTACTGGCCCAAAATAGGGGCAACTGGCTGAAATTCTGTGGTCTGTGGTACACAGGAGGTCAGACCAGATGATCTAATTTTCCCTTCTGGCTTTAAACTGTATGAATGTGAGCAATTCCCCTGATTACAGGACACTTCTGGCCATTGAAAACTTCAGGAGCAAGCTGTCAGTTACCAGTAAAGACCATTTGCTATTCTGCCATCAAATTAAGAAATTAATTTTGGGATTTCACATTGTTGTATCCTGGTTTATGATGCAAAGAGCTTTGTGTAAGGAAGGAAAAAACCCCGCCACCTATAGCATGATTTAGATTAGGGCAACTGTGTATTGTAAACTTAGCCTTTGGTATTGCTTATCACAATTCAGATTCAAAATCAGAGCTGAAATAGGACTTTGTTTTAGAGTTTCAGTGCTAGGAAGGTTAACAGGTTATTGACAGCTTTAGGAATGAAATGTCAGGGAGGAAATTAGAGCAAACATGTATCATAAGCCAGCACACAGCGTGGCTGGTTTTAATAGACACGGCAGATCTTCTGTAGTAATGCCTCCATTAATAGTGCAGTTATCACTGTTTCCAGATGGCATGATCATAAACACACAGAGCTTTTGCAGGGACCTATAATTTATCCTGATCCCTTCCTCCTCTGGATTCACCCAGAAGGAAGGCAAGTGGTACCACAGCCCACCCCAACTGTTTTCTTTTTTTTTTTTTTTGCCAGGAAGTGTGGGGTGGGGGCAGGATTACATCTGGGGGTCGGTGGAGCCCACCAACAGAGACTGCTCCGAGTCTTTGCTGAACGAGAACATCCACTGCCGCTCTTAGCCACTTCCTTCTCACTTCTCTGCTTCACTTGTACTGGGCTGGTCCATGCCCCATATTAGAAGGTAGGTTGCAGCTCCTTTGCACCCATTTTAGACCCTCAATCTGACTCTTCTTTTTTCTCTTTTTTCTTTAAATCAGCGTTTTCTTAACGAAGTACACATTCGTTCTCAATGAGTTTCACTCAACCACTGCAAAATCATCATTACAGATAAAAACTTGGAAAATTAGGAAATGGGAGATGTTTTTAATTGTATCCTTGACAAAGCATATTCCTTGAAAAATTGATCAACTGCTCTAGTCTTCACAGCAAGTATGGGTTTGAACACAGTTGAGAAGTAGAAAAATAAAGGGTGTCTCCTAAAGAAGAAAACTGCAGCAAAAATATGGTTTTTTTCTCTTCCTATCTACTAATATAAAGATGCAGCACTGTGAAAAAGCATGTCTCAAAGTATACTGAAAAGATACAACGTTCTTTCCAGAAATCTCAGTTCTTAATGTTTCTAGGAAGTAGGAGATACAGCTGGCAGTTTTAAAAAATTTCCTCGTTGTAAATGCATTAAGAAATTTTACACTTCTCAGTTTAGACCCCTGGGTTACCTAAGCAAACGTATGTGTGAAAAAGGGTATCTACTTTTGGCCTTTAATTGTACAAAAAGGAACAACATGCATTACCAGTGTGTTTCTTTGCCGCATCTGTCTTATACATTTTGGAGGAAGGAGTCGGAAAAGAAAGAAGGATCCAGCTTCTACTAAGCTCTGTTTGGTTTTGAACTGTTTGGGTATTTCCAAAAGCCAGCTCTGGCACCTTAAATCTTGCTTTCATCAAGAAGATGGTAATTCAAATGATTAACTGAATGTTGGTTAGTATAGCAGCAGGTCTCTTCATATCTCGCATTTTGGTATTTGTAAGTAAACACACATGATTCACAGAATATTTTATTTCAGTTATTTTGACTTTGCCTTTCACCTCTTTGACCTAGAAAATCTGAAGTGCTTTAATAACCAGTGTCCTTGTTAGAAACTTATTATGTGGCTCTTTTTGGAAAGGCAAGTTGAATATGTGGCATAGTGTAAGGAATTTTGATGTAATTTGTTTAGAGAGGCTGTTGCTTGACAAACCTTTTCTGAGCAGGCTACATGGTAACTGAGAAATTGGAAGTCTCGGGGCTGGACTGGATAATGGACAATAGATGCTTTCACTTCTGTTGCCTGTTCAAATCCAATCTGTCAAAGATTGAAAATTGTTCCCTTTTCATGCTGGGCGAGTGGCCTGTGAGTAATTAGTTGGTTGACTCTGCCTGGTGCCTGATTAAAATTTGCCCACAAGACAAAAACGCCACCCCATTTGGCACCCTGGCCGGTCACTTCAAAAGCCAAAGCTGAATCAGCAGCCGTCTTTGCTATGTTCTCTTCCAGATCAGGACTAAGATGTGTTGCTGTGCAGTGTGGACATGCTTAGATTTTGTTGTCCCCAGTTTTGTTCTGTGTAACACCTGTCATAAGTACTACACGTAACATAGCAAAAAAGGGTTGTTTCCTTGGGGATGGATGAATTTCGTGCCCCTACAGAGGGCCCGGATCAATGGTTCACCCCATCAGCAGCTCCCCTTGAGGAATAACTATCACCCCAACACACACTCTGCTCCACAATGTCTCTGCGTTTGCTAAGAGCTATGTGAGACTTAGTCATGCATTTTCAGTTGACTCATGCCCAGCTAAAGACAAAGGGAGGAAATATTACAGCAATTAAGTGACACCAATTTATCAAGGAAAAAGAGAAGCTTGCTAGAAATGACAGCTTGTGAGTTCATCCAGTCTCAGAGCAGGGCAAACCTAGGAGCCACCATTTCTGGGGCAGAAGGCCCAGCCTTTCACAGGGGGAATATTTCCACAGAGGTGAAGTGTCTTTGAGCAATTTCCTCAATGGACTAGGCACAAGCATGCTTCTCTTTGACACGAAGGTGGCGTGTGCCCTTTTTTTTTTTTTCCTCTCCCTCTTGCTTTCTTTTCCTTAAGCAAACTGAATAATTACAGCCAAAAAAAAGAAATCTGCATGCTTCATTTATATTTAATATCCAAGATTGAACTTAAGCTTGTGGGAAGTACGGAAAACTCCCTCAAGCTTTTGAGGGCTCTGCGCCCTGGATGCCAGCTGCTGGCTACTCCAAATTGGCATTTATGGTCCTCCTGCTCCTATACACAAACACTGAATTTCTCTCGCATGCCCAGTGCCCCCTTTCGTATTGCCAGATCTCTTCTGTCCTACAACTATCATAAGCAGTAGATCCAGTTATCTATAGTTTCTGCAACGACTGCTAATACACTTGTAGAGCCAAAAGCTGGCTGGGAGAGGATGAAGTAAGTTTTGAATGGAATTATATCAAGACAGAGAAGCCCTTCACTTCTTTACAGAGGAGATGATGTCAGTAAGAGACAAGGACCTGCAGAAATAAGGTTGGAAAGAAAAACAGCAGAAGAGAGAGATGCTGGGCAAAAGTGAGTGAGAGTGCTGACTTACGGATAGATGGGAGGGCGGGCTGGGAAGCAGGGAGTGGATAAGCTGAACTGAAGGGCAAAGACAGAGATAAATAGAAGCAAAGATTTAATTAAGGTTAAAGAGAATAGAGCTGGTAATGAAGAATTAGAAAAAAATGCTGTCATGAGGAACAGAAAAAGGTGAACAGGAAAATATGTTGAAAGAAGAAAATGAAAAGTTTTCAGGTTATTGGGAATATCTTGTAGATTCTAAGAGATGAGTCAATGGTGGTGCACATTTTAGAAAACTGAGAAGGAAATAAGAATGAAAAAGCAGAGAAGAAAGAAGAAAAGTTGAAGTAGATATAATTTAAGGTTTATTTCTGAGCCTACTTAAAGTTTTAGCCACATAGCTCCTGGTGAAATGACCAGGAGTGAAATAGCTAAGATCACTAGCTGGCTTTCAAAATCTCAACATTAGAATTTATTTTGTAGAAACATTAGAGATTATGTTACTATTATGCAATAATACATAATAACTAATGGCAAAATATGCAAACTAGTCTCTGTGTATGTTACAAATATTGGCTAGCATGAAGAAACATAACAGTCCAGTTACAAATTAAATATAGGTTAACATAGATGGTTCCATGCCTTGTCTAAAACCAAAAGCATAGGGGAACAGGCAAAAAGGATTGTGGTTTTTTTTTAACACAAATTCCATGTTTGTTTGGGTTCTTTTATATTCTGAAGTTTACAGCTTTTGAGATAAGGTAATTACGTGTTTGGGGAAAGGAGTGGTTGAGATGAGGAAATGCCTCCGTTGCACGCTGAACTTTTAGAAAGTCACACCTGCATTCAAGACTCAAGTGTTAGAATAGCTCCGGCATCCAAAAAAAGTATCGGGATTTATGAAAGGACAAAACATCCTGAGTACACCCAGGGTGATGAAGTCTTTTGAACCAGACTCTAAGCATGACAAAAGGGTGCTTTGGAGCTCTAAGATCTTTTGAAGGCATGATTCCCATTGCAGGTGCTGAACATTTGGAAATACAACTCTGCTCTCCTAAAAGTCCAGCTGTGCTTCTAAGTCCATTTTCATTATAGCTGTTATTGCCTGTTGGTAGGAGCAACACAAAATATGGGGCAACAGATCAATTCTTCACCCAAAAGCTATCTGTTATAAAGGTGTACCTGCGATCCTGTGTCTGTGACTATGTACCAATGGCTAAAAAATAGGTCTTATCCCCATTGAGGTGCCTCAGATGCTTCTCCCCTTAAAATCATGGTCTTGTGTGAGAATTTTCCTTCCCACCCATAAGGATTTGAGGGAGAAGGTGTTGAACCCACCAGCTGATGCAGCATGATAATCTGCAGTAATCTCTACTAATTTAATCTATTTCTTACATTTCACCATCTTATCTTGTGAAGCCTAGTCTGGCTTCTCTTGACCACTTACCCCGGAGTATTTGTGCAGTACACTGGTAAAATGGGAAGCGGAAGAGTCAAAATCCTCACCATAAATGGGCTACAGTGGTGCGTATTCCTGCCCTGTACAATGAAAATCAGCTTGTTCATTTACAGTACGTGCTGATGGAGGCTTCTGTGCAATATCATTTACAGCCGTGTTGTCTTTGTAGATGCCTTCTACGATGTGAGAACACTGATGAGTGGAGGGGGAAGGGGCCGACCTTCCACTTACCATATGGAAAACATCTGTAACGGGCAACATAGCGCTCTCTAAAGAAATGTGTTGCTGTTTCATAGTTTCTTCAAAGTGTTACATAGACAAAAGGTATCAACTTGAATTTTTACCAGGGTTTACTGTCCCAGCCTCTAGAGCCGTTTACCATAATACCAAAGTATTCTTTTAAACAAGACAGGCAGTAATGTTTTACACTGTCTCACACAAAAAGAATGCAACATCAACTGGAAAAGTATAGAGTAGTCAAAGTGCTCCAAAAATAAAACAAAAGAAACAATATCATGCCCTTGTATTGTGGCCCCTTAACTCTAGTCCTCTGAGAACAGCGCTGATTGATGTCGGTGATGCAACCTAAAAATTAATGTCAATTACCCAAAACAAAATGCACATGAGCGACATTAAGGGTCTGATTTCAGTCCACAAAAGCCAGGAAATTCAGAGCTACTGGAGAGCCGAAAACCTGGATTTGACATTCCCATCTTACCAACAGCCATTCTGCTGGGGGGAAGAGGAGAAACAAAGAAAAAGGGAGTTACACCATTACAATAAATCATGGGACTGAGACAACACACTCTCTCTTTGCTGAAGTCCGGATCCACTGGGTCCCATTAGCTTTAAGACCAGGAACTGCAATGTGTTCTAGGTTTGGGGCTCAGTAAGTCCCCTACCACCTTTCTGCTTTTTTTTAATATAAACTCTTTTATTGCTTTAGTAACAATAACATTTAATGAGACCTAACTATTCATTTACAGTAATTATTTACTGTTCTTGTATTTCCAGCCATCGGAAGTGGGGGCGTTGCTGTCAGCACGATTAGCGCATGTTATGTATTTGATGCAATAATTGCGCATCCGAACGGGATCGACCCCGCACTCTTTGATAAATGAACATGCAGTAATCGAGCTGTTCTGGTGTCAGCATGCACACAAATCAAAATGTTCTAACATCAAAGGAGTACTTATGAAAAAACTTCCATACAGGATTTAAATATTCCTCAATGTTATTAAAAAAATATGGGCTGCGATATCATGAAAAGCCCTTGATGGAGTTGCAAGCGGGTAATCCATCTCCCTATTCATAAGCCTATATTTAATGACTGAACAATGGCAATCAGCCAGAAGAATCTCATGGCCTGGCCAGTTTGTTTTCAGACAGGTATCAGTTTTATAGATGTGCATATAAATATATGTCTTCTGTACAACTGGATACAAAAGAAAAAGATGAGATGCGGTACTGAAGAAGAGAGAGTTTGATGCGATGGGTCAGACTGCCGAGATATTGTTAATGGCATTGGTCTGTCCTAGCATTTCAAAATAAGTTTCATGTAAGTAAAGTGTGCCATAGCGAGTAATGTGTATAGGTGGGTCTATGGAGAGGGAGTATGGTATGAAAGTTCAGAGTCCACCTAGTTATTTCATTTTCTTCACTAAGTAAATATTATTACCCCCTCCACAGACTGATCAATCAGAAACGACCGAAAGGAATTTTTAGTCAATTCTAGGAAGGACATTTAGGAATTCTGCTATTCTCAGCAGCTATCCGGTGTCACTGGGATGGCCCATGTTGCCAAGATGTCAGGCAGGTAAGGAATAGACAGACAGAAAGACATTTGGAAAGATTATAGATAACTTGAGCCCCACGTTAGAGAGACTAGAAGTCCATCTTGCCTTGTGAACCAGCTTTTCCAACATATGAATGTGGATATAATGTCATTTTAAAAATATAATGTAAAAAAAAGCCTGGCCTTCCTTGGGATCCTGTGTTTCTTGGTACATCCTTGCAGCTCATAACTTGCCTGAAGCTCTTTGAAGGTGCAGCAGGGGCTCTTTTCGGCACAGGCTGCCATCCGCAGGAGCCTGCAAGGCTTTGAGCCATCTTTACATGCTGGCCAATGTGCCATTAGCGCTGTTAATGCTTGTTAGACCACCGTCTAAATACATGAAGGAGTCTGTCTGTCCTGCAGGTAGCTGCTGGTAGGAACTGCTGGGAAGAGACCCAGGTCCTGGGGCAGCAGGACCAGTCCCTGCAGCATGCGTGGGGATTAGGAGACTGCCCTCTTTACGTGTCCCCACTTGCTCCTTTACAACTGAAGCCACCCACAGTCGAGCTCTTCATATGCTCGGCATATTTCAGGGTTGAGATCCTAATTGCAGGCTGTCAGGAGGTAGTGAGCAGGGCCACTATCACACAGACCAAGTCAGGGGATCGAGTATTGTTCACAGATGACCGGATCATTCCTGTTATCAAATTTTTTCCTTCTCGTACTCACTTTGCGTATACTGCAGAAATCTGTTCTTCATACTGCTTTCTTTTCCACATCCTCATCTTTAGGTCTTGCTTGAATGGGATAAATGTGTCATTACTTTGACATGGCTGGCTAATACTAAAATGGATTGTTATTTAAGGGAGGAGCATCTTCCTGTGATTATCACTAATTACAAGTGAAGTGTTAACTGTTCAAAGGAATTAGCTGCTCTGCTTTATATTTCTTACAGGCACATTGCATTCTTTGCATAAGGAGTAGGAGAGCTTGCATATAATTAAAGAATAACCTCTGATTCCCTAAATTATAAGTGCTTCCCGTCATCAAAAATCAAATAACTGTATCAATATATGCCTGGGTTCAGTTCAAATTAGGGATGAAGCTTTGTTTTGAAGGATAAGGGCATTTGGCTTTCATACTTCGTGGACCATTTTTTAAGTTTGGATTTGATCCTGGTCTTCAGAAGTTCAGGAGGCACCAGAAAACGTATTTTGATTCGGGGCTATTTCTAATATAAATGTCATAAAACATGGTAGTGTATAATAATTTATTCTGCCGCTACAGTATTGTTTTAACTGGTTAAACTGCCTCAGCACTTGGATTTTTTCTCCAGCGTGTTGCAGAAATACATGTGAAAGATCGATTGGATGCCATTCTGCAGCCTAATCCTAGGTAATTTATTCAGTTTTACCTGAGAGAAAGGTCCAAATATATGTTCTTCTGGTTTTAATCAGTCCAACTACAATTGATTCAACTTTTGCCTGAATAAGGAGTGAGTAAAAACTGAGCAAGAGCCTCAAGATTTGGCTCTTATTCATTAACCTCAGGGCAGACTTCATTTTGTATGATTTTTAAGCTATTAAACTGTTGGTTGGCTTCCATTTGAGCTCGAATTCCTAATATCGCCGAATAATTATGTGTAGATGATGAAATGAAAAAACAGGCATGTAGTCTCCAAACGCGCATTTCAGTCTGGGTGGCTGAAATGGCTCATAACATTCAATGCATGAAAATGGGGTGGATTGAATAAATTAGCAGAATCACAAAAGGAAACCACTATAGGAAATAGTTTTACACGTGTAATCACTGAAATACTCTAGTGAATGTGTCAATCTGTACTAAATAAATATATTTGTTTATAGACATGCTCTGTATTAGCTTCCACTCTTTCACAGCACTTTGCCAAACAAAATCCCACTAGAAGTAGGATGTTCGCACCCGAGTAGGAGTTTCTTGGATAAATATTTTTTCTATATTGAGACCAAAACCACTTCTACAAATTTCAGACTTTGATTGAAATAGTATATTTCTTTTGCCTTTTTTTTTTTTTTTTTTTTTTTTCTTTTTTCCCCTTCCCATCTCCTCCACTGGCAACCACTGATGCGTTACCTTAATTCCTCTTACCTCCCACCGCTCCGGTGAGCCGGCACCCCGCTGCAGACAGAGTGCATCAGTCAGTAAGGAGCACGGCTAGAAGTGGCCGCACCCGAATGCCGCCACCAGCAAAGGGCCTCGGAGCCTGAGAAAATTCCTCTGTTTACAGCCTGACTCTCTGCCCTGCGTTGTTGGTTGGGTTCTCATTTCCCCGGTGAAATGCAAAGGGGGAACAGAGATGCTATGTCCTCTGCAGGGAGCATTCACAGGATGTTTTCAGGGGGTGGGGGAAGAGAAGTATGTTGTAAAATGTCACTAGATGCTCCTTTTCATTGCAATTTCAACAGTTTCAAGAAAAGAATGTAGGTGAACTGTCTTGTTTTGCCCAAATAATTTAATTTATTTCAAAGTAATACCCGCTCCTCCTATCCAATAACTGCTAGTTTCGGCATCCATTTCTGTACATCTGGTATTTTAGCCATTACAATGGAAGATATAATGTAATGAAAATAATAATTATGGAATAGCATACAGTGTTTTCAAAACATTGTGTATTAGCTCTGTAATCAAGCAATCCTCAAAAAAGGTTTTCAGTGAGTGATAGTATTTCTGTTTCAAAGGCAGGGGAAATTGAAACACAGAGACATTAAGTGGTTTGTCTGAGGCCACACAGCAAGTCAGTGTCAGAGCTGGGAGCAGAGCCCAGCCCTGGCTCCTGCCCTTGTACTCGGACGACTGTACCACACCATATTGTTTCCAAATAAATTCACTAAAAATCATATGTTGAGCTTGTGAGCAGTAGTGACCTGGAGGGGGAATTTAACCGCTTCTGTCACTTCCTACGGAAAAAAAACCTGAGCCTCTACAGCAGTAGGAAACCTCAAAAAGACAAGAAAAGTCGTCCTTGGAGAGAGGGAGCCATCCAGGTTATTTCATGCTGAATTACTCTCAGGTTGAAGGAGTTTTTATTATTAGTGGTATATTTTCGCATAGGAGTGCTGTGACTGTGCAGTGCCCTGAGTCATAAACCAGAGGTTTCAGTATCTAACCATACCTAAAATCTTTTCTTTGTACGTCTCAAGGCTCCTAGCTTTAACTTCATTCTCAGACATCATAAAGTTGCCCACAGGCATTATTGCTGCCGTACAGCTAAAGCAGCAAGTTGAGACACATCAGAAGAGACGTTGGCGTCCGAGCAACTCAAAGTGTTTTGACCAGTTTGACTTAAGGCGGTAAAATTATTAACGAACTAATTGCGATGCTCACGAGGAGATTGCGGATACTCGGGAAGCACTGCATTTCCATTGCGGGGGGGGATTAAGCTTTCCCAATTACACTGGGGTCCAACAGGTCGTGTTCTTCAAGGTCTGGTGCCTCGTGGAGACCTGCCGTGTGCTTTGCCAGTAGCATACCGTGAGTAGACAGGTGTGGGCCATTAGACCCGGGGCAATAATAACTTGCTGGATTTCAGCTTGCTCTGCAGGAGAAGCAGCCTGCTCCCTTGGTCCAGGGAAGGGTGGCGATGGAGCCCAGCTACAGGTTTTGCAGCCTGGGGGAAGGAATTCCTCTCTCTGACTGTGAACCGAGAGCAGCATGAGCATGAAGTAGGGCTCAGAAGAGGAATTTCTATCAGTGTGCTAAGCAGCATCGCTTTTTCTCTGACAATTAAAAAGGGTTTCTTGCTCTCAGACAAATAAAGCCTATTAAAGTTGGTGGCAGTGATGGGAAGAACTTTGCGAAAATATGTTTGTTTTGCAAAGCTGGCTGCCAAGTATTGTTTTATGGTTTCATTTTTTCCTTCTTTCTCCACTGTTTACAGTACCCTCTGAGAAATTTAAAATGATCTCTCTCTCCCTACCAATTTTGTTCTTTTTTTCTTTTGGCAGACGTTGGTACCCCACTCCCACACCCCAGTTCTTGCTGCAACAGAAGCCATGATCCTTTTCCCTTGTTTTTCTTATAATATCAGCCCAGGCCTGCGAACAGCGTTTGCTAGTTAACTGCAGCATCGTGAATTTGGCCAAATGAGCTGAGGGACACAGTACAAGCCCTACATTTTGTTTTCCTTCCGCTGGTGGTATTGCACGAGGTGTCTGAGAAATACGTTTGGTCCTTGTTTTTCAGAGATCCTACGTTTCCATCAGCCTTGGGAATGTCGTTATTCCCAGTAGCAGAGAGCAATAATAAAAAAGTTCGGTAGTTGAGATCTGGACTATGTTCTTTAACAGACTTGGATGATAGACCCTGGATATATTCCTGTTCCTGGACACAGCAACATGGTTTTATGCGATTATTGAGAAAGTTTGCACCGCTGGCAGATAAAAGGTAAACCAAAGCCCAGAACTGACTTTGCTGGAAAGCATTTTGTTACAAGCTGCTGAAGGGTGATTTATTGAGGCAGTGCTTTTATCAAGTGCTTGATGTTTGCGGTCGCCTGCGTAAAGTGTGCCAGTGATCTCGGCCCCCTTCCTGGAGGGCAGGTACTCATGGCGTGGAAGCCGCTGCTGTCGCTGGTGTCTCACTGGGTAGCTGAAGACTCATGGAACAGACCCAAGGAATAAAGTTGTTTCGTTTGTGTTTCTTACACCTAGCCGTGGTTCCTCAGGGGCTAGGTTAAGCACAAATGTGGTTGTGCTTCCAGAGGGACCGTTACTGTATGGATAAATGGATGCATTCAGCACATCGGTCTGGCCCCATCATAAACGAAATCCCTGAGATTTCACGAACACAGCAGGGCAGATCATCTGGAGCGTCGTACGAGTTCGTAATCTACTAAACCTGGGTGTTCATAGATGTATATTTGGGATTTGTTATTCATTATTGACCACGTACTAGACATCATATACAGAAAACGTTTCCTCACCCTCTGAGTAACATCAGACATCTGTGCTTTGGCTACTGATTAAAGATGGGTTGGTAGAACTGGAGCCTTCAGTGCTATTCTTTTAAATTGGAGAGAGAATTATCCATTATATTTCTTTTGTAACATGTATGCACTTTTAATAAGGAGAGTTTATATCCACACAGATTTATTTAGACCTAAACAGAAGCAACTAATTCTAAACAACATATGGATTTTCTTTTTTCAACAATGCTGCTTATACTTTGCCTCCTAAAGTAATTATTATTTTAATCTCTAAAAAAGCTGACACTTGTTTGCATGTGGTATGTCTATGCAGGCTGGGAAAAATTAGGGGAGTAACCTTTTAATCACAGGGGTTTTAATATAGATGGTTTTATGTACAAAGAGCTATGAATCTGTCCAGGATGACTTGTTTGATATTATGGCAGGCTAATGAAATTTCAAAGTTAACATTCCCCAAATAAAATGGAAAGAAGACACAGGGAGAAAAGGAGCAGATTTAAAATTAGAGAATCTTTGTGTTTTATGGGTTCCAGGTTATTTGGAATGGAATGAAAGTCAATGCTACATCCTTTTTTCCATCCTGCCAGCCAGTGTCTGATCCAAGAATGTCTCTTATTTAAAGGGCAGGGCTCCCTCCACTGTTCTTAAATAAAGGCTTTCACTGTCTGAGATCTAATCCTCCCTGATTTTCACAGTAACATTGTAAGACTGCATGAAGAGAGCTATTTAATGAAAAAAGTTTTGCATATGATTCCCCTATCATAAGCCTGTTCAAGTCATATGGTTCGATTTACATTTATGCAAATATCAGAGAATAGAGTAAAATTACCAAAGGAGGAAAGGACCGTGGCATGTCACAAACAAGATGTGCCCATTTGTATTTATGTTTGCTAATGAAGTTCAGCCAGGACTTGCTCTTTGATTTTGATGTCTCTGTCTGCCATTCCACTTCATGCATTGTAGTTAAACCACTTGCCCACACACATACACGAGGACAACAAGAAAGGGAGACTTCAAGTTTTAAAAATGCTGTTCTATGACTTGCTTCTACAGGACCTATAATTCAAGATTTATCATTGCTAAGTGATACAACAGACCTGTGGTATGACATTGTACCTTAGCAGAACTGCAAACTTAAACCCATGGAGGTTTTGGCCCAATAAACTTTGGTGTCTGCGATGCCCGTTGGAGATGTTTTACCCTGGACTTTCCAGATTTTATCCCAAATAAGAATTAAACATCAGCCCACTCAAAAAATCACAGCTGTTTCTCTTGCCAAAATTATTCTTTCTCATCATGCTACAGCTGTGAAATTATGCACTAGTGTAAATTGTTAACTAGAAACTATTTTTACTAAGGTGCCTGTTCAGAAGTCTTAGTTTTCTGATCTGCTGTGTTACCTAATTGAAGAGTACTCACATCTGCAGTTTTGGCTGGGACTTGTTTCTGTAAATCACAGCTTCAGTATATCTTGTGTTAATAAACACACTATTTTCTGCCCCTACATTGGTCCTGTGAACTCTTCAGGAAACTGTTTCATTTCATGGGACCTCCTGTGGGGACAGGAGTTTTGCTGCCCTCTTCATGGGGCGGTTCTTTGTGGGCCTTCGTAATGCGCTACCTCGGGCTACCACTACAGGAGAGACATGGGACCAAAAAAGAGAGTAGGAAATGGATGATTTTTCATGAAATTTGAGGAGTTGTTACTTGACCAAGGCCTTTTGTTCCAGGTTGCCTTTTTTCAGCTGTTAGTTTTCCCTTCTTTCACCAAACTAAGGGCGAAACATGATCTTGCTTTCAGATGACTGACAGCAGTGAACACTGCTCATCTTTTCTGTTTCATTGTACCTCCTTTCAGACTGTTAGGAAAAAAAGCCTACCTTCATTTATTAAATAATGATAGCATTCCCAGAGAAGATCTTTATATCGGAATCCAATGTGCTTTGATAACTTGAAGGAGCAGTGTTTTCAAGGTAGGGTTCCTATACTGTAGGCAGATAGAGGATGCTTGAGAAGCCATGAGAAGGTTCTTCACATGGTGCCTAGATGGGCTGCGGTCAGGACTGGGAAGTAGAGGAGTAAGCAGCAAAATCATCGTGCCTCTCTCCTAAATGGGAGCATGTGCCAAGAGTGGACTGGGCAAGATGAAGGTTGTGTTTCTGCTTTCACTTTGGTCCAGTCTGCTTATCCTCTGGTTGTGGATAGCAGCAATCTGTCCTTTCACCTTTAACAAGGTCAGAGAAGGAGATGAGAAATCTTGTCATATGATAGCAAGGAGCAAGAAGAGGTTCTGTGTGAGCTAGATTGGCCAAATGAGGTTATATCAACTTTTCAGAGCATGGAGTCCATTCTAGGAAGGCGAACTGTGTGATTTTGTGCCAAGCTGGATGATTTTCCATGTCTAAAAGGTGGCCCCTTGACCACCCACGCACATAGCGGGTACAGTAACAGGCTGACGGACCTTCAACCGTGGCAAAGAGTCAGCCCCCAGCAGGAAAAATCAAAGCACAGGCTGGTAGACAGTAAATTTTGAGAGACAGCACACAAAAAATTTGGAAGCAGTAGACACTTTTCCAAAAAGGGCTCCAGGAGGGACCGTGGGCTTACGTTATCTCCCAACACTGGGCTATAGCAAGATGTATCCAGCAAAATGGATACAGCTACGGCTTGCCATTTTAATCCCACATCAAGAGTCTGCATCATCCTCTATCTGTAATTCTGAGCCAAATAATCATATTTAAAAAAAAAAATTGGATACTGCCAAAGTGGCATAAAGTACCCAAAAGTGTCATCCAAACCCTTTACATTATATCAAACCACATTAGATGACTGCCACATACACATACACTCTCTCTCGTGAGGGCACATAGACATGCAAGTTTTATAAAAAACATCTTGCCGTTTCTCTTCACCATTCTTGGCATGTAAAGATATGTCTTTTAGTATCACGAATTGGGCTGTATATATCTTAAAGATATATGGTATAACTGAGAATGATGACTGTAAAATAGTTTTGCTATGCATAAAAGCATTTCGGAGGTTAACCTTTATTATCTAGTAATGTATCAAAAGAAGAACGAAGTGTTATCTTGTTATGGAATGGGATGAATCAGACTCCCTCCTCTGAAATACTGATTTTCAAAACAGTTACCTTTAAGCTGAGGTTGAAGGTAAAGATCGTTTCTGGGTAAAATGCTGCAATTTATGGCTAAATTCCATAATAAAATATGCATATATCAGAATCACTTTCTCTGGCTTGGGAAGGAAAAATGTGTTGTTTTCATTATTGCTGAACTTCAAAATGGCTTAAGGAATTTTGTTGGTCCTTTCCAAAGAAATTGAACTTCAGGCAGAGATTAAAGCAGAGGAAATTTCAGCCCAAGGGCAAATGTTTCAGAAAGTTTAAAGTATGTGAAACAGGGAGTTAAGTAGGAAATAGTTTTCAATCCTAACTATAGCCACACTAGTTATAATATATTGCTAAATATAGACTGGGTGGGTGTGTCCAGCTTTCTGAAGGTGTTATACTCCCTCCTCTGAAACTTGCTTCTAAAATGACCTTTTCAGGGATATAACTAACCGTATAATATTGCCCATGTTGGAAAATGTTGAACTTCATTATTTCCCAGGTGAGCCCAGCCAAGCCCAACTTTGCTTTGCAACCAAAATTCCTTTCGCAAAATTCAACCTTTTCTCTTTCATGTGGATCCAGCTTTATACTCGGGTTCATTTATCTTCAAGCAAACTGCACAATAGCCCTGACTATTTTTTGTTTATGTGTTAAAGGTTGTCACTTGGGTTATAAAGCTCTGTAAAAATCTCGGGGTCAAGGAGCTAAAAACATTACTTTTGCATCGACTTCAAAATGCCAGCCATAATGGTTTGGGCACGCTGCAGATCCAAACTCCCTTGGACTTGCTGCTTGTGGTTGTGGGAATATATTGGATCCTTTCAAAATTATTGGCTAGTCTGTTTTTGTGCATTTCATGCTTGGGTATAGAGTCTTTGGATTTTTTTGTCGTCGTTGTTTGCGGTGCTACTCTCATGTCTGATGACTGGCTGTATATCCCAGAGCTAATATTCTGCTCTTTGACTTTAATGCCATATGCTGCTAGATCTCTATATTGAAGTGTGGTGTTAATGTAAAGGATGCTGTAATGAACATCTTGTACCTATTTCCTTTTGCATATTCAGTGTCTGTAACTGTCTCTCTGAATACATGCTTGCTGTTTTTGAAACTATTTCCTGACAGTTCCGTATAAATGCCATTTATATACACAGTTGTTTGAGGTTATCCTTTGCTCTTAATGATACTCTTCTAATTCTAGTTTAAGAGAGGAGAAATTGATCTTGCTGAAATTAATTAGGAAATTGGTAGAGCCACTAAAATGGTAGTTATATATGGCACTTCCTAAGTGCTTGAACTTAAGAGGTACAAAATAAATCTGACGAAGCACTAACTGTAATGAAGTAGATGACTACATTTTCATTTTCAAAACTGAATGACTGCTGAAGGTGAACCAAATAAAGCAAAAGTATTTAAACTACTTTCCTTTTTGAAGATATCATTAATATCACACACAAAAAAGCAATAAATTTTTAAACTGAGAGTATCCCCTTAAAATATAGGGTTTCCAGTGTGCCTGGGGTAAAAAGGCATAGTTTCCTATATTGATTCAGAAAGAGATGTTAAAAATGCATGAAAGGTATTTTAGTGAGACCGTGTCACAGGATCTTTTACAGTTATTTTCTCAAATGCTGTTTAACTCTTGTGCTTCTTTACCATTGGAAACACTTGATCCCAGGTTACAATACATGGGATATCAATTATTCTGTACTGACCAGAGGGTCTTTAAGATTAAGTTGGTTTTGGGGGGTGGGGATTATACCAGTGTCTGTTTACATAGCTTTAGACTCAGACTATAAATTAGGTTTGGCAAACTGTAATTATTCAGTAATTTATAGACTATTAAGATAGGTTAGAAATGATTCTTGAGCGTAGTGAATAGAGAACACATGCTTATAAAGGACAAACAGTTTCAGCATAATAGTGTATTTTTGGCCTCATGTACTTTGCAGGCAATTAACAAAATAGGATGTTACATTTTTGCATATCTCTCGCTCTCCTGAAATAGAGTCGCTAACCACTTGTTAACCACACTGATTTTTTAATAGACAAAGTGGTTGCTTATAGCTTCCCCACCAGAAATGTTCAGATTAAGCACAATATTAGATTGCAGCCAGAACAGTCTACAAAACAGGAAGAAAGCCTTGCCTTTCTCTCTGCCTTCTTCCCTTGTTTAAGTTGATGTGATAATTCATTACAGATTTTCTCTTTCTTTGACAGAGTGCCTACCGCAGAAACGGGATGACTTTTCTCGCCTGCTAATGTGGATGTGGCTGCAGCAACAGGAAAGGCAGTGTTATATTAAGGTGATTTTCTTTTCCCCTCCATGGAAGGAAAAAAAATACAAGCTCCAATGTCTCCGTGTACCAGTGAGTGGGCTGGTTTGTTGTGACTATCTGCTGGCTGACTCTGTCTCTTTTTCCAGCCCCCTCAATCGTTATTCTTGTTTACTAGCTGGAACATTTAGCTAATTAATGGCAGGATGTTTGGGATAGCGTGTAGGTGGACAAGAATGCAGATCAGACAATGCTGAAGTTTGCAGGGGACTTGCTGCTGTCAGCCTCTTTCTGCAATGCAATATCATTTTTATTTAAGTGTTTGGAAGTCTGTATGTTCTCCTAGAGATGTTTTTTTGTAAAGCAGGATGGGGCAGAAAGAGGCCAGAGATAGGCTGGGTTATATAGATTTAGATAGGTTATGTAAAGGTTAGATAGGTTTTCCTTGTGATTTTTACAAAAAGAAAAACTGTTTTCCACTATTTTCCACTATTTCCCACTCATTTCTCTCAAATAATTTTTAAGTGTTCAGGCAGTGTGACCCAGTTTAATCCAGTAAGGGGCTTTTTGATGAGAGTAATAGCGAGTTCAGATCCAAAGACATTCAGAGAGAAGTTCAGGTAAACTGTACTTTACCAGTTAGAGACTTGTCTTTTTGCAGACCCAAGGACAGGCTAAGTGGTCAGCCCCAAATTCTCAATATTGCCATCTCTATTTTTACTGCATTCCTCTCCTAGGGCTCGAGCCGTCGCTCTCTGAAATCAAGGAAAGCCTTTGCAGTGATTTGGCACTGGATTGGGCCCCTATTCAGAAAAATATATCCTAAAGTATTTAAATAACTGTGTCTGTCTCAGTGGTTCTAGGCAAAGGCTTAACGTTATGTACTTGCTCAGCGTTTGCTGCAGGAAGCAGATGTTGTCTCTGTTGTTGACAAAGGCAGCATTACTGTTGGATTTGGTTAAAGAAGAAATGGGCTCTTTTTTTGCCTTTTTTATATTTTAGTTCACGTTGTTTGTTTTCAGATTTATTTTTTAAATCTCAGTCCCTCCCTCTGTGCTTCTTCCCGTCCCCTGCTCCTCCAGCCTTTGCTGGCCTCACAAACACATTCATTTCTTCCCATAAAAACTGTACAAATATAGAGCTAACCACGATGATGCTTGACCAGAGAAAAGGGCTCGTGCTTCAGCCCGTCATCAGGATCTACAGGCATGTACTGCTTGTCTCCCTGTGGTACCCCACGGGCCCAGGGGTCTGCTTCAGCCGTTCTTAGCCCAGGCTTGAAATCTAACTTAAACCTCAAATTAAGACAGAGCACTCAAGAGATCGAGAGGAGATCAGCAAAATATTACTTTCATATAGCGCAGCCGTCCTCCTCCTTTGTGCTTAGTATGTGAGGTCTTAATTTTTACTCCCACTCTATGCTCTTGTGGCCATTTGTAAGTGGTTTTGTTGCCCTGCTTTCCTGGACCTGCTTGCAAAAACTTTAAATATAAATATATATATTTTAAATGAACAGAAAAATGCCACTTCTCTTTGCAACCAAAATATTGTAAAAGTGAACTTTGTACATCGAATATTACTGCCATTCATAAATTGCTTTTTTCTTTTACCTGCTTACGCTTCTGTTTTCTGGAATTAATCTGTGTGTAAAGGACTAAAAGTAATGTGTACAATGCAGTGTATTAAACGGGAGGGGGGGAAGTTTTCTGATGTTCCATCTGTGCTTCTTGAAATATATGATTAAACTTTTCTTTTTATCATCGCTCTTATTTTTGTTGGCGTCCTTAATCATGGAAAATTATATGCTTGCTGTAAACATCCAGACTTTTTAAAAGGACACCAGCATTTATTGTATTTGGTTTCGATCTGCAGGGATATAGACAGAAGAAACCGTTTCAGGCGCTGGGTACTGGAATCAAAATTCCTTCCGTAGCTGTATCTCTCCCAGATTTTACATTTTAAAATATGCATAAGCAGGAAAAATACTGGCACTTATTTTTTACTGGTCTACTTAAAGTCCCAGAGAATGAAGACTCAACATACATTTCTCTCAGAAATATGACAGATCATGTTTTTGTTGGTCTGCTGTATGTTTGTCTATCTTGAACAGTCTGACAGGCAATTATTTATAAAATCTGGGTTTGCCCAGTAAACCCATATAATAACCTTTCACTTCTCTACATAAGGCAGTGAGCTGAACTTAGAGTAAAACAAGGTAGGTTATGTCTCCCTATCTTGGACTAACCCAGGTTATTCTTATTTTGGGAAGTAATTGTTTTTTTCTCATCTTCAGAGTTTTCTTTAACTCTGATTAAAACAAAAATGAGACCACTAAGACCCGTGCTGCATTCGGAGCGTGTCTTAGCACCACTTTAAGTGCTGCAGAAGCAGAGATGTTTGTTTAAACTGGTACGACACGTTTTATCTTAAACTTTTTTCTTTATTAAATGTATAAAAATCAGTTTGAGATTCAATTAAAGGCTGCGTACAAATAGCTTTGTGCTTGTGTAATTTCAACTCGCAAATCATTTTGATTCTTAGCAAGGATTTCTAGTACCTGAATCAGGTTATGCTGATTATTTAACATGTTATTGGTTACCTGAAGAAGGGAAGCAGAACCAATTTCAGTAGGAATAAGGCTGCATAACATTTAAAGGAGTATGAGATTTTCTCACAGTTCAATGTCTGCCTTGCTGTGTGGTTATATTACCTAGGTTTTTTTTGGTTTCCTTAGTCCAGCCATCCACAAAACAGGGATAATAATTCAGCTTGAAAATTGTCAGAGGTGAGGGAGGCACGATGCAGATTTCTAATTGGGCTTCATTTCATTTCCTGACCTGTCCTTCCTCAGGCTTTCTTCGGAGAAAATAAAGCCCTTTAAAAGGCTCTTGCCTTTGTCTGGAAATCGGGAGAAGCTGACAGTGCTCCATATTTCTCCAGAGACGCTCAGGACCTTGCAGAATTTGCCCCCCCGCCCTGGGTTTTCAGAGTACCCTTCTCTTTGTCAAATGAAGATCTCACTGGGGAAAAAAACCCCTGTTTTCTGGCACTTCTTGAATTTAGATAAACCTTAGCGTTGTATTAACGTTCTGCCATCAGCCAAGTGTAGATCTCATAAAATGTTTTACAGCTTCCCGTCTAGCTCATACAGAATGTTTCATAGTACATAAACACTTCTACTAATAATTTAAGAATAAATAGATAGTGACATTAGTCACAAGTCTAACCTCTAGTTGAAACTTAGATTGTTACAGGGGGGGTTTTTTGCCTAAGTGAATCATCTTGTCCAGGGTCAGGCTTTTTATACCTCTACTATATATCTACACAGAGCGGCGGTGCAGCTGGCGAAGTGCGGTGGTGGCATGCATTAAATCCAGGGCTTTATTCGGAGGGCACAGAGCCAGCGCAAAGCAACAGAGCCATCCCTGAAGGAATTGAATGTAAATTTGATGGTTTAAATAAGGCCAGATGCCTTAAAAAATTATTTCGAAAGCTGTGTCTTTAATGTAGCTCTTAACTTTTTTTTTTTCTGCTTAAGATGATGACGTTGCCTTTACAAAATAAGAAAAAATAGCTCTCATCTATTGTGGGGAGACAAAAATCAGATACTTTGACTTCTATAAATCACTGAAATGTTGGCAACTGAAACAAACTTTTAGAAGGCAGATGACTGCAAATTTGAAGGAAACCTTCATTTTTTACTGTTAAAAGCCTTTTAGCTGTCTAGAGAGCACTCTGAGACACTACATTAATAGCCATTCTCAGTAATCAAGCTCCACTATACTTACATACTATTTTTCCTAAACAAGACAGATTAGTAGTGGAAGAGAGCTGGAAAGATAAATAAGGAAAATCAAGAACTAAAATTATAATAATACAGTTTCATTTTACATTTTATAGCTCTCTTCTCTATTTGTGATTGATAATTCATCTTAATTCCTATCAGACAGAAATATTGGCACAAGAGTCTTATACCAGTATCTGTATCCAGCATTTCTGGACTAGTCTTCATCCAGATGCTTTGCAGATTTTCTTACTGATTTTGTGAAGATGTGATCTGTCAATCTTTGGTACTTGTATGACTTTGATTACTGTAATATCTGAGTGCCTCACAGTCTTCCATGTATTTATGCCTGCAGCACCACTTTGAAATAATAATGTGTTGTTATCTCCGTTTCCTCTGAGGCACGGAAAGGCTAAATGACTGGCCCCATGTTGGGAAACCTGGGATGGTTCAGAAAACCTGGTTTTCCCAAATCCATACTGATGCTCTCAGCTCTGAGTCATCTTCCCTCTGCAGTGAAAATGCTAGGTGTATCAGAAAGCACATAACCCAGCCCTCAGGTTAGGAGAGAAAGTGGCAAAAGCGGTATCCAACTGGATCTACGAGAGGAATTTGAGGAGGAAGAATGCAATCACTCAATTTGGATCCAGTCCAGGACTCAACGCTTTAAAACCTTCCAGCTGAAATGTGCCACAGCCACTTAATGACCTCGTGCAGAAACAGAAATGTTCCATTTCCACCAAAACATGGACTGTGGGACACTTTCCCTCCTCCACGCTCTGCTGGATTTCTGCATCAGGAATCACCACGAGGGACGTACTCATTAAAAAAATCCTACTTTGGCAGTGCCAGAATGTTCTTACCTTGAGCTCCTCCCAACCTGCCTTCGCTTAGTGCATCAGAGCTGCAAGAAATAATAGGAGAAACACAATTAAGAAATGTAAATGCCCTCTTAAATGGGGTAACAGCTGCGACAGGCGTTCACGAAGATAAAGTAAAATGTTAACTTTTAATAAAGGTACTGGGTCTGAGTCTAATAAAGTGCAGCTGAAGCGTGGTGGCTGATCTTCAGCCTATAACTAGACCTGGAAGAAGAGAAGGTGTAAGATACCTGTAACCATAGCGGGATTCAGATAGTCAAGAGTCAATAAAGCAAGTTGGCTCAAACCAGTTCTGTTTAGCTCTCATTTCCATAAGTATTTAATTAATCTGCAAAATAAAAAAAACCAAAGAAACTATTGCCTTTCTTGTACTGACATGATTTCTTCAGATCTGCAAATGAAATGGTAGAAACTGTGTGTCAAGCCTAGGTGAAAACAAATCTGAAACATCGCTGCAGAAGGAGAAAGAAGGCTTTTATAGGAGCAAGGCTCCAGCTGAGCTTCTCTGCCTGAGCTCCCTTGCTCAGATCATTGTGTATCTGCTGATCGTCAGTGCCGAAATCTGCTGCGCATGCACAAATTTTTTTGTAGCTTCAAATAAATGAATTCAGTAAATTAGACATGATCTGTCTAGTGTTCTCCATGTCACCTTGTCCCTACTTTACTATTAAAAGAATTTCTATTCCTCTGTTTTGGAATGTTATCAACATTTTGCTAGTCTTACATTTTTACTGTTCGGCAGAATTTGGTGTAGACAGAACAGAAATAAATTGAAGCAATTATTAAGGGGTGCTTCTAGTACCTGGGAAAGGGTGTCTTTGAAAGTCAGCTTCTTCATGGAAGGTGCTGCTCTTACTCATCCCCTCTGAGATGGCGGCAAAATTGATACATGGCTTCTGTAGGGCTTGAACTTCTACAATGAACAGGTGAGGTCAACCTTGAGGTCTCCCTCAAATTCATATGCATCCCACTTGTCTCCTTACTGTGCAAATTAGACCCAAGCCCAAGAGGAAAAACATGACAGATTCTTCCACTGGAAGATCAAGAACCGCAACACTGAATATGCCAAGGTAAGACAAAATAAAATAACCTTGGTCTGACTGGACTCAGCTAAATGTCACTTGAGAAAATCTTTTTTTTTTTTTCCCTATTTGACAGTTACTTCATGTTTATTTCCACACTTTGGTGATCGGAACCTTGTCCTCGTGTTTGGTAGTGATATAGTTAAGAACAGTTATTTCTCATATGTGGTCAGGTTTCAGAGTCAATGCAGTGGTAAACAGCTCTCTGTCTTTCTGCAGCTGTTGTTTTTGACTGGTGGGTTAAGAACCTTTCACATTTTAAGGGCAAATGTATTTTGGAGCAGAGTCTGAGTCGGTTACTTTTATTCATGGTACCTGAATAGGTGTAGCTAGCTAAGCTAGTCCACATTGCTCTGCTGATGTGTCCAGAAGAGAGAGAATGAGTGAATGTTGTCCCTGCAACAGAAGCATCCAAGAAATGGGCAAAGCTCCATCCACAGATGGGTTCGTGGGAGCAGTATGAAGATTATTCCACCAGGACTCTGGAGTTTAAATACCTGTTAGGCTGTATGCTCCAGTCCCCCATAAACCTCTTTGGACAGGTCTATGAAGCAGAGGACTATATCCTAATGTCTGTGAATGGGGCTTATGTAAGAAATTAATGTCGCCTCGGGATCAAATGTACTCTACTGTCAAACTAAATGAGAAGAAGGAAAGGCTTGGCTATGGACTGTGAGAGGAGGTGTGGCCATGCTTGCAGGTTACAGTCTTCCCAATGTTATGGTAGTGAAGATAAAATTTGGGGTAAGCAGCCAAACTTTTGAATTTTTGGCCAAAGTCCAAACCTTCCCAGTTTTTGCCATGGCTAGTTTTTATATGTGTTTTTTCCGGTGTTGAAGTTGGGCTTGTAGATGATGCTGGATTCATTTTTATTTTGTTGAGGCTTGTTTAATTTGCACTTTGGTATGTATTTGTGGTGCACACTCTGAAGGGATTTTTGCATCTTAGTTGGTTTCTTTGGTGGTCCTAAAGGCAGGGCAAAATTAATGCAGCACTTAAAGAGGCTTTTATTAAAATTTTATTCATAGGTGAGCAGGAGAGGCATAGAAATGTATTTATTTATATGCATATATATTAAATAAAAATGAATATATATATATATATATTCATATTTTTCCAAGAAGACTGAATACCAAAAACCAGCTCTGCTTTTACAAATCCAAAAGCAAACTTGACCCTGTTTTGGTACCTCCCTCTCTCTGCAATGAAAGTCGATTTATCCTTGTAAAGATAAAGATTTTACTTTATGAAAATAATTTGATTGCAACCCTAGGTTTCTTTTCTGTCTGTATTACTCATTTTTCTCTTGCACAAAGTTTAATGTCACACTGTGGATCTTTAAGTGATTGTGAAGCCTCATGAAGTTTTAGAAAAATCATCTTTGACCTCTTGTATGAAAAAGGCATTTTTGAATCTGGAGGTGTGGAGGTTTTGGGGGGGTTTTGGTTGGTTGTTTTAAAGTCCAAGACAATGTTGTTTGAGAGGGAGAGATCTCAACGGGCTGGGAATCAGCCCCCAGTTTATGCATTGAGGGCAACAGCAGGTATTTTTATAGTGCTTGAATGTTGAAGGGAGTTGTCAGAGCTGGACACTGCAGAGATACCTCATTGCTCCCTTAAATGGTGTCTGAAATTTCCTTATATTTTGTAATACATGAGTTGTGCTCTTGGCTGCCATTTCCTTCCTTCGGCCTCCCAAAGGTAAGTGGATTGTGCCCTCTGGGGGCTCTCTACTGCTTTAACTTAGATTTAAGGGTGGTGGGGTTTTGTCTTCTTTCTCTCTCTTTCTTTCTTTCTTTTTTTTTTCTTTCTTTCTTTCTTTCTTTCTTTTCTTTCTTTCTTCCTTTTCTTTCTTTCTTTCTTCCTTTCTTTCTTTCTCTCTTTCTCTCTCTCTCTCTCTTTCTTTCTCTCTTTCGCGTAAAATATCATATTGATTTCCCCCCCCCTCCTTGTGTCTTATGAAGGAAGAAATTTATGGCATTTTTACGTCAGGAAGTCTAGCTTTTCCTGACGTTTTATTGCTTTGAATATTTGAAACATTTCAATCCCAGACAATAAATATTACATGATTATTGTTTTCATATGGATAGGCTATTTCCCCCTGTTTTTCCTATCCAACTTTTTACTAGCAAGTGACACCCAAAAATTTATGGATACTAAAAACATTACTATTAAACTTTGCTGGGAAGGTCAGAGATAGTCCCTCAATTTGCATGCAATATACAGGGAAAAAAAGTTAAAATAATCTCCTGTGTTTTGAATCCTGTAGTGATACAAACTTACCTCAGAAAAGAAGGTACCATTTTTTTCTTTCAAAAAAGTGCTCATATTATAGGTCAAGCCTTGCTTCCACTGAATTAAATGATAGCTCTTGAGGCTTAGGTGGGAGGAGTAGTGAACCCCAGCTGAGCGTTTCCCAGATCAGCAACTGGTAACCTGTAGGTGCAGAGCTTAGGAGTTTACTTGACGTTGGTAGGATGTTTGGGGGTTTTTTAATGAAATTTACCCAGTCATAACTCAAAGTGTAGGTTTTCTGCTCACCCAGGTCAGTATCTTGTTGCTCTCATGGTAGAAAGAATTCCTTGTCAAGTGGGAATCGTGAAATCCAATCTGAGGGTACACTTTTTAACGCTGTCTATTTGGGAGAAGGCAGCTGGCTCCTTGCTGTATGTATGGAGCACCAGTGCTGCAGTACGAGCCATGGCGACCGAGTCTATCTTGCAGTCCCAGTTTTGATTTGACAGCCAGCAGATACAGCAATATGTGAAATCTCTGGTCAAGTAGCTAAGGTTATAGGAATATAAGAGGCACAGGTTCTGCACAGAAGCACTAGATTCTCTAATTTTTGTATAATGCCAGTTTTTCATGGATACCATGCAGGACCCTGCTGCCTGTGCTCCATTAACTGTCATGTTATCAATGACTTCATATTGATCTTGATTGCAGAACTGGGTGCTAGAGAACCAATAAATCTCCCTCTTTCTATCAGTTCAATCAGTCCCTCTATTCAATCAGTTCCTGATTGAATGTTTCACCAAATTCAGTGAATGTCTATATAACTATGAAGACAGTAACCCTAATGTGTTTCAGGAGGAGGCAAGCTGTCAAATTGTGGAGTCACTAAACCTAAGTATGGGTCTTTGGAAGTTTATCTTCAGAGATGCATCTGAGCACTCTCAGGCTGGGGATACCAAAAGTTTGGTATGGGGATAAGAAAACGGACACAACCTGTCCAAGTTTTCAACTGCAGCAATACCCATGACCCGGCCGTGCTTTCTCTCCTTGCCTTGTGCAGACAGAGGGAACAGGAGTCTAAATCCACTCCGAAAGAAACACTAGTAAGTACTTGTTTAAAGTCTTTTTTAAGTGGTGTTGTGTCTTTACCCTCTCTTCTGTCTCAACCTCTTTTGGGAATGTTGAAAATAACATTCAGGTCTGTGCTGCCTTTGTCTGTCCTTTTCCATGTGGTAAACATGGACTTTTCCCTCCCTGTTTCTTACAGACTTTCAGCCAACTCAGCTTTTCCTGTTTACTTCCTTGTCAAAGGCGTCATTGGTGATGTCACTCCAAGTCTAGAAATAAGGTTTTTGCTGCCTTTCCTCGCTGCCTGCTGCTCCATTTGGTATTACATTGTTTTTGCATCACATCAGATTTGGCACGTCTACCGATTCACTTATTTATCTTCTAAGGAAAGCAGATGCTTTTTTCCCCCCTTGCCAACACATGCTGAAGGTGAAGGCACTGAAATGGGTTTCTGGAGACCTGGACTCCCATCCAGACATCTCAGTGTATCAGTTAATTATAGCTGTGTCATGGGAATGAATTTGTGGATCCAGTCTTTTTAAAATAATAATGATCATAACGACAATGAGAAGCCCGTAGGCCCCAAAATTTAAATGAAAAGATGACGGTGTGGAAGCTGCAATAGCTCTGGGACTGAAAAACTGACCACCACAGCTTCGCAAGACCTGTTTCCTTCTTCTTGCACAGACGGAGATGAATGCAGCAGAGCAGCTGCTTCATCAAGTGCTGTATTTGTTTCTTCTGATTTGGAAACCCCAAATATTTTAGTGCCTCAGAAAGACACTGAGTCCTGATAAAGGCACTTACTGGCTCAGAGTTCCCTCTGCAGTTTGAACACAATTCTTATATTCTACACAATAGGAAGCAAAAAAATTAAAGCGCGATCGCATGTAAACCCTCCATAGCTATCAAAACAGGCTCTGATTTAATCTCTCCAAGTCTGTGATTTGTTGCTGAACAGTAAAGGTACCATACATAAGGTAATATTTGAGTTTTCTTGACTGATGATATTTGTAAATCCACAACAACCTCCCCATGAAAGCACCAACTTCCTGGCTGAAATCAGAATTTCAGGTTTTCATTTAAGAAAAGAAGAAAGCAGCCCTCCTGCTTTCAGAGCACCGCTTGGAAACGGGACCTGCACATAACCAATTTACTGAGGTCTGCCTGATGCCATGGGCAGCTTGGAAGAATACCTGTGAGGGGAAGAAAGCAATCCCTTTTTCTCAATGAGATATTAGCAAACACCTACTTCTCCTTGAACCCTACTCAGAAGTACCCTTACATTGCAGATGTAGGTATTGCCACCATCAGTGCATTTGCAAGGATCAGAAACACGTGGTGCCCTGAAGGGAAGAGGCAGCATCTGTCACCCATCCGGCATGAAGCTGGCTTGATAGCTGGTGTAATGAGAGCACATTCTGAAAGGAAGACTGTAAATAGGAATGTTTTGCGGCATTGAAGTCTACATGATCAGGAAAGAAGAAAAAAAAGAAAAGCCCATGGACATCTAGGAAGGAAAATAAGTTAATGGTCTGTTGTGTGATACTGAAGGCATCAGCTGCACAGTTGGGGAGTGGTGATCTACAACCGTCAGTGAGTCTTGCTAGCTAGAGCTAATACCCTTACCCTTGGGTCCCTCCCCATTTTATTGCTGCTCTGTAACAGGATGTGCAACTGCTATGCATTAATAGGTTATTACAGATTGGCTAGTGTAAACTCCAGGTGTTGAGAACATGATTTATTCTATTAGTATAAAAAGGTGTTTTCTATGGCCATATTAAAAATTATACTAACTGTTGAGCTTGCCACTGCACTGTGTGTGGCACATGCCAATTTAAACCTGTCATTTCCTCTAATTTAAGGATATGTCCTCAGAAGATCATTAATTTGGGGTGGAGCTGGGGATCATAGTGCAGCTGTGGCCTATTAACCCCCACCTGGCTGTTAATCCCTGCAAAGCACCTTCCCCAAAGATGTCTGCTGCTACCATATAGTCACTGAAGCAGAGACCAAATAAATTACATTTTTGTGTGTATTTTATATTTAAATCTATTTTACATTGCACTTTTAATTTAGAGTGAATTGTACCTATGATGTGATGCATGAACCCAGTAACTGATAGTGCTGTATTTGTAGTGCATTCACTGTTTAGTGGACTACACAACTAAAGAGCTATATGAGAGCCCACAATGTTTCCTCTATGTTCCCCTGGGCTTATCCCAATCGTATCCTGCAAGCACCAACCCTGAGCCCCACTGGGATGAGCAGGCATGGGCTCATATTCCTCCTAATTGGGCTCCCCTCTGCCAGTGCGAGGTTCAGGACATTAGACTAAGCAGCTGGAGATTCAGTCTCTGTGGCTTCTATGTTTTGTGTGTGTGTAAAGGCAGTAGACTGACTTCAGTCTGTCACAGGTGACTCCTAAAAGCCCAAGATCACCCATGTAACGCCCTTGCTGAGAACCCCCAAACCATCTCTGCGCCACCTCCCCTCCACGTGTTTCTTTGGGGGATTTTACTTTCCCACTCGTGAATGCTGTTAACTTTGCCGGGCTTTACACTCAGCCCCAGTAAGCCTAGGACCCAGCTTACTTTCCTAATGCAGCCCAGCAAATGTCAATATCATTCTTTTTGGGAAATCCATATCAGCTCCTCTGCCAAATGCTGAAAGGGAAGGGGCTGGGTCAGGAATGTGGCATCAGCCACAGGGTGAGTTGCAATATCTGGCACCATGCTACTTGGTTTTTCCAGCACTTCATGCCTTGTGTCCACACAGCTTAGATACAAGTCCTTGCTCCAGAGCTGGTTTGAGATGACCTTGGGGAAAGCACAGAGAACAGACTCAGGGCTGCACGTGACCCAGCCTTGTGCACTTGGCTTAACTGCTACTTTTTTCCCATCTGCCCTTTCAGTAGCATTGCACAGCCACAGTACCTCCTAGAAAAGCCCCAATCTTGCCTGCCGTAAAATCAGCTCATATTTTTTTAGGCACCTTGAGAGTGGATTAGCTCTGCATGCTGCACTGAGCTACCAGCAGCCTATACCCAAGTGATGCCGATGCACAAAGCCTGGCCAGAAGCACATCAAGCTTCAGGACATCATTCAAACACACACAGAAGGCCTATAGTAGAGTTGCCTATCTTAAGCAGGGTCCCTTATACCTGTTTTTCCCGGCAAAAGTTTATCCAGCCTGTGTTTAAAGACCCCCAAGGATGGAGATTTCACAGTCTTGAATCTACTGATGTTCTTGATCCTCATAAATTTTTTTCCTATCTGGTTTGAATTTTTCTTTGCAGCAGTGAAAAGACATTTCTTATCCTACCAGTGAGGATAGATTGTACCAG
This sequence comes from Ciconia boyciana, assembly GCF_034638445.1. Classification (NCBI taxonomy): domain Eukaryota; kingdom Metazoa; phylum Chordata; class Aves; order Ciconiiformes; family Ciconiidae; genus Ciconia; species Ciconia boyciana. Next base: position 6,115,374 of record NC_132936.1, on the reverse strand, counting down.
TGCACTTTGTAACAGCCTTTTCTGTACTCAAAGGCAGTTATATCCCACCAAGACTCTCTCTTTTGGCTAATAAATGTAACTCGATCAATCTGTCCTCCCAGGTTGTGTGTTCTGGATTTCCAGCACCGCTTTCTGTTTTGACAATGAGCCATTGATAACTGCTCTCTGGGTGCATATATCTACAGCCTTGTCCCCGCTCTCTAGCAGTTTTATCTAGACCCATGTTTCCGTCACCTGATTAGGAAAGTGAATATGAGACAGTGTCAAAAGACTGCAAGTGCCACTGATGAATCTATTGCTTTTTCCTTCGCCGTAAGGCTTGTTACCTCTCACAGAGATCCCACAACAAGAGTTCAAATGGCCACCAAAAGTCACACATTGCATACTCAAGAGCAGACAAAGGATTAGTTAAAAGCGGGGATTATTCAACCTGTTGGTGAACCAAGCGACAAGAAGGATTGAGGTGCCAGAGTCCCGGTGAGGGGCACCCTGACCTGCAGCCAGACAGGCATCACAAGCAAGAGGTGGACCGCGTCTCTCCAAAATCCCGTGCTCTCCCCATGTGGTGTCTTCACATCGATACCGGTGGCCCTGACAGGTTGGTGAATGCTGACGGGCATTCATGCTGACAGGCGTCTGCTCTTCTCATTTACAGTGTGAATAACCTGTTGTCATCACGCTGATAATCAGATATTTTCCTCTGACTTTGCTCAGCAGGTGAACTGAAATGAATATCCTTCACGGTGAAGTTAAATTCATTTCTAGTGATTATCTAATGGCTCTTTAATTTTATCTGGGTTTTCCGGCTTTGAGCATGCTGTTACTTCATGCATGGAAAGAGCCAGAGTGCTCTCATCCGTGTGATTTTCCTACTGATCTGGATAAAAGAGCGTCATCAGTTTAATTTCCAGGTTTTAATTTCCTGCATCCTACTCCTCCCAAGGCCATGAAATAAAAGGAGCTTCATCCCTCGGAGTGTGCATGAGAATAGGGCTGATGACTCCTGGACTTCATTTCCAGCTCTGTCTCCAACTTCGTCAGAGTTACCATCACCTCTGCACGCCTCAGGGACCCCATCTGAAAAAATAATAACATCTTGCTCGGTTCATCCCTAGTTCTCAAGTCAGCTTTCAAAAGAAGAAGAAATCATTATGCCGATTTTATAGATGGAGAAACTGAGGCCCAGCAAAGGGAAACAACTACCGTTAGCTTCCCGCAAGGCACCAGGCCCTCGGCCTCGCGGCTCCGTGCTCAGGGGCTTGTCCACCGGACCAGACAAGTGCTGGAGTGGAAATAAATATTCCTCCTGATGACTGTGGTCTCTGTGGTCAGGGCTGAGGGTCGAAATGTTCGCACAAGGCCTGCACACAGAAACCACAGAATCCCCCGCAGCCCCACTGCACTTTATTAAAAGTCACTGCTTCTGTGAAAAATGGGTTTTATAAGAGTTAGGTGCCTTAATTATAAAGTCATGTGCGTTTGAATGACTTCTTCCCTGCTAACCGTTTGTGACAGCCTACAAATGTGAAAAGTATTACCAAGCCTATTTTTAACGTGGCTATGGAGAGGCTGTAGTTGTGGAAAGCCAAATCCTATAGGATGCTAATGAGAAAGACCAGTGATTCTTTAAATATGGTTAGCGTTGTCTGAGTTTAGCAATGATGCCGATGCTATCTAAAAGACAGGAGATGCACGAGTCTTGCGGTAGCAGTCATGTGTTAAATAAGTGATAGGAGGAAGTGATGCACAGGGCTAATTTTTTCCCTTGAAAGTGGCTGAATGGTCAGTGTATGGAGATAAAAAAAATCATTTCAGAGGGGTGCTGGCCCATGCCAGTAGTGTGCAGGTTTTACATGTGTTTTCTGCAGAGCCGAAACCTCTCAAGAATTTATTCCATCCGCATTCTTTACTAGACAAACTGCCATCTAATGGGGTACACAAAAGCATGGGGTCCAATGCTTTGTAGAACTGAGTCCTTCTCCGTGGGTTGTGGCAGACTCGAGGCCTGAAGCATCATCTTTATCAGCAACTCTTGGCCGTAGGCTCTGCAGGGGAAGAGGAGAACACACAAGATCTCTCCAGCAGCCTTATTACCTGCGTCAAGTAACACGGGTTTCAGCCCTTCTTATAACGGGGCTAGACACTAGAGAAGGAGAGCAGGCCAAAAGCAACATTAATGTTAGAGCAGTAAGTGTCAAACTTGGTTTGAAAGGAAATGAAAATGATGAAAAGGAAATATTCCAAATAGGAGGAAGGAGAGAGAGAGAGAGAGAATGCTGTTCTCTTTCAGTTAAAAGATAAAGCATAAGGTGCGGAAGATGGATAAAAAGATGACATACCTGTGGATAAAAGTTTTATTGTGAGTTACGTTTAAGATTGGTGGACACCATTAGGGGGATTTCCTCTGATCAAACATATAACTCTAGTTTTAGCTCTAACCCTATGATTCTTCCTCCACCCATGACTTCTCATGGGATTATAGAGACCTTAATCTTGGCATAAGGTCTTCAAAGAGTACTACTTCAACCCTGGATAAATCATTTTAGTGCTAAGCAACAGGACAAAATTTACACCTTATTTTTAGTCAACTATGTTTTTTCCTCATTTCTCCACCATTGAATTATAATTCTGAGTGATGAGTTATCTCCCCCTACCCCAGTATCATAAATATTCTATGCATATAACCTGTAATTAAGTTGCTTCTTAACCATTTCTTAAATAAATAAAAGACTATATTTCTCTAGTCCAGGGCAGATTTTCCACACTTAAGTTAATTGTCAGAAATCTGTGAACTCTTCTAATTTAATCAGCACTTTTTAAAAAAATGTAATCAGCAGAACTGGATGTAGCTTTCCAAAAGCACTCTCACTCATACCATGGGCAATGGTAAAATCCCTTCCTTAGTAGTACTTCATGTTTGTATAGTCAAGGGCTGGTTTGCATACACCTTGGCCATCACTTGGCCTTGAGAGTCTCATTGGCTTTGTGGGTAGCGGTAAGCAATGGTTGGGATCATCCTTGGAGGCCACCAGATGCAGCACAGCCACATCAATGCCATTAACTTCTCAGTCTGGCAGGCACCATGGACATACCTCAATTGCCTGTTAGAAATGGGCTCTGGACCAGACCAGTTCCCAAATTGTTATTTGCGATGTATACCACACATATGTTTCTATGTATGTAGTTCATCCCTAGGTGTATACAGTTACATTTATGAAGACAGTGTGCCTGTGTGCCCAGGTACAAGATGAAAACATAGGTATGCACGTATGTACAGGCACATAGATATGGATATATATACGCAACTTGTATGCATGCACACAAGCAAGCTCTTTTTTAAAATAAATATTAATAAAATATAAACTACTGTCAATGTTAAAACAAGTTAAATTAACTATATTTTCTAAAAAATAACAGATCTTAACTGCTAGCTGGCTTGACTAGGAGCAAATCTAGTATATCAAGCATTTAAGTCCCTATGGTGTCCTGATTACTCCCCTTTAAAAAAAAAGCCCTAAACCACAATATTGACGATCCAAGGCTTCATGTGATTACTTGCTCATAGATGCTTCAGTGACTAAAACTTTTTTTGGTGCAGAAGCCCAGAAAAGAGACCGTGCAGCAATATGTCTGCTTATCTTCTGCAGCTCAGATGTAAGTGATGCTGAGGTCCAGAGCTGGCTTTCTGCAGAGGATGAGTTTTCCCTTAATCTTTGCTTAATGATAGAGCTGAAATCTGGGGTAGGATCATTATTCCAAAGGACTGGATAATGTCTAGAAGAGAGACGCCTTCAGATCATTTATTACCCTACTTTCTGATTCATCCAGACACTAAAAACAATTCCTTTGCTCAAAGTGGATTGGCAGAGGGAGAGATGTGAAGATTGTGAACCAAAGGCAATATCCTGCTTCACTTTTTTTTTTTCCTACTTAGGAAAAATAGGTGGATTTTGGTACCCAGTGTATTTCTTGTATGACCCTGCAATGAAACCTTTTTTACTGCTTACAGATTGGTGTGTTTGTACTGCTGTGAGGAATAGCAATGCATTCACAGAGGTCTAAAGAAAGATATTCTTTGTGCAACATTTCTTTGCCTCTCATTTTTTTAGTTGTAAGAAACATTATGAAAGCTGCAGACTAAAAGCACATGTTATTTAAAATTCTTTAAAGATAAAGATTGAATCTGTAGGTCATGAGATCCTTCACACCATAGTAGAAAAAATAAGTGGTTTGTTTTCAAGCCTTTTTCATTTCTTTAGTTGGGTACCATGAATGCGCATCTGAAAAGAACTTTTTCTCTGTGTAACGCAGGCTGAGGCTGAAGCACATCTTGTCCCTTGAAACAGCCATTGGTGCCAAGCTGTCAAGGCACTACGTGCAATCAGACAGAGCAAAACTAAAAGGTTAGAACTTCATCTTACACATTCAATCTTCGGTTACTCTCTGTCTTTCCTCTACATTTTTGCATTGCATTCATATGTGTCTTTCACAATGCCAATGGCCAATTTATCAGAACATCCACTAGCCTGCAATAAGCTCCAGGGGCTCCGCAGCTAAAAGTGCAAGGGAGCTTTTCATTCCTGTGCCAAGTCCAGACGTGTAGGCATGGCATACATAGGCTTATCCAGTGATGTTTATTAAAAAAAGAAAACCAACCAAACAATTACAAATATTTTAACTTGGAAAAGTCAACATTGAAGTTAAAAATAATGGTGAATAATGGTATGGTAATGGTAACAGACTGTAAATGTACATTGGGGGATCTAAAACGCTCGCGTTGCAGCTATAAATCTAGGGAGAGCAAGTGACCTAATAAGTGCTAATTTGTGCCTAATCTATCCCGCTCGCACTGCTTGTAGGGTTTGAACTTGCAATCCGCAGTGCTAAAAAGGATCATTGCTACTATTTAAGCTAAAAGAGCGGTTTTGATGCTAGATCTTTCCTAGTTTGCAGACAAGCCACTGAGGCACATCCACACCTTCCTAGATACGCTTTAAACAGTGACAATTCAGAATATCCCTGTCACTGGCAAGACAAGCCCTGCGTTGGCTCAAGCCCTGGTACTTTGCTGTTGCTATGTTGGAGAAGAAAACAGGTGGTATTTAAACCTCACTGACTTTTTGTTTCCACCTGTACATTTTGCTTGATGAAAACATGGAACAATTTTCTCATTGGCGTATTGAAATGTACTTATTTTGTGATTAACCCAAGTCCATAGTCATGAGATTCTGACATGTTACGGCCTAGTATTGAAGTCTGGGTTAATTTTTACTGTTTTCTTTCATGACAAATGTTGAACACCAATTTTCACTGTAATCGCACTTGTCAGAATCGTGAGTTTGTCTGACATCCTTGTCATGGCAAAATCTGCAGTCCCTCTGGAGACCCAAGGGCTCAGGGAGATTGAATACTTAGGGGGATGTAATTGGAAATAATAGGGAAATTTGGAAAAGGAGATGGGACATCATGGTTTTTCTGATACATGACTTCCCTGGTCATGTATCTCTCTAGATTTTTGTTGTTGTTGTTTTTTAAGCGCGATGGAACCTCCTTTCCAGACTAAACTGTGGATGAGACAGAAAAAAAATGCGCTGTGAAGGTGAAGCACTGGCCATAATAGACGTTGGCTGACTTAGAAACTGAACCTATGATTATAAGGTTGTGTTTACCATTGAGGGAATAAGATTCAAGCTGGTTGTGGCTCTTCACTGGGGGCGTCACTCTCTAGAGTGACTCTTAAATTTGAGAAACTGACCTGGAAGTGTTAAATCTGGCCCTCTCCTCCCTGCCACAGGCTATGAAGCTGCAACAAGGAGACACAACTGCCTTTCTTACAGCATTCCCTATATTCAAACACAACCTGGGAGAAACTTACAGTTCAGAAAAATGTGTAAAAATTTGTATTTGCCAAAAAATAATTTGGCAAAATAATTAACAATGCATTGCAGAGAATACATCTGGTTGCAGAAACCAGCAAGGGTTTGGCAGGTGCAGTATGGTTATTTGCACTTCCTTACCAATTTGCCTGCCACAATCTGCATCTCTTATGGGTATAAGAATTAAACGCCTTCATTGTGTCCCCAGTATATCTTTTGACCAACTAAGATAATAATAACGTGCTGAGATTTTTTTGTCGGAGGAGGACAGCCAGTCAATCTGTGTCGATCTGCAGTCCCACTTTTTTTACGAGAGGTACTGTCACGGGACACAGCTCTAGATAAACACGAGAGAGAGGAGCTCACAGTCCTACACAGGCAAGTCAAGTGAAGAGTGGAAGAAGAACAGGAGATAAATTGGCTGGTTTCAGGCAGGCAGGACACGGGTACCAGGTTGAGACGGGCACGCAGTCATGTTTCCTGACTTGTTGCATTCTGCGCTATCGTGTCTTCAATGATGTAATACTTCCTGCGGCTCTTTCCAAAAATATTTTCATAAGCTTTGGGTGATGTGCACTCTGCTAAGGAATTGCCTGATATTATGATCCCATGAGGGTTTGGAGGTTTAATGGTTTTAATCACTTCTAGCTGGATTAATTTCCTCAGATTCATATCATACAGAATCAGCTATTATTCGTTTATTCCTCATTACAGCTATGACAGCCACACATTCTTACCTACCTAACAAAATATCAGAGGAGTTTATTTTATTAGCTTTAGCTAATGGTTGTATACTGATCCCCGTGTAAGATGATATTACTGCAGAAGCAGAGGGTTTTGTGCTGAGCGAGTTCACAGGCACCTGTGTTTTCCCAAGAAATCTTGGAAAGTTTGGTTGTCCCACGTTGCTCAGGTTTGGTCACATCATGAGCTTTCGAATTTTTGGCTACTTCTGGTTTCTTACTCCGGCCGAAATGAGGCTATAGGTGAACTTTTAGTGTGGAGTTCATCCCACCCAGCATTCACACCTCAGCTCCTTGTCACAGACTCCCCTTCCAGCCAGTGGAGAGAAATAGATGCTTTTAGGGAGTGATCAATCTGACCTGTTTTAATTGCCTGCTTTAATATTAGATGAATTGCACCCTAAAGACACCTGTTTCTTTGAACTGAGTACAAAAGGAGAGTAATTGTAGTTGTCAACATTGCAGCTGTCTGCACTTGATCAGATGAATGCTGCCCTTCAAGACATACTTAAACTTATTTATGATGGGATGTATCTGACAGATGATGAATGTCTATGTGTAACCTGGATGTCTACAATCTCTTCATAGTCAGAGCACACAGAGAGACTTTTTTTAGGGTGGAATCTATCCCACATAATGACAAATATCTGAAATAGCTTAGTTGAACTGCTATTGACTACAGCAGGGAGCCCAGAATGACTAAAATTTTGTTCTGCAATTGATGTATACACCAATAAAGTCACATGAGACTAAATCCATCCCAGGGAAAGACACCTGACTTTTTTATAGTGCAGAGCATCCCACAACTCCCTCCGAGACCAGTGGGCATTGAGCATGTTGGATAAACGTGTTGCTCGTTTGCATGTGTACAGATTGATTCAGGAGTCTACCTGGGCACCTACACTAGAAAATCTGGGCTTTCAATCATGGTTTTTTCTTCTTTCCTTGCCTAATACGCTTTTGGTATTAATGCTAATATTAAAAAGAAAGAAACAAATCCGAAAAAATAAAATTCCCCATCCCTCTACTCATAAGATTTGTTTCACAGAGCCCATACTCAGGAAGGAGGTTGTGAAGTCAGTATGCTACCAAATAGACGAAGTACATTACATCTGCTAACTTTTTATAATTTACAGTATTTTTCATCTACGGGCATTATCATCATAGTCATAAGAAGAATAAAGAATGAGGGGAATGAAGAGTGGGGGAAAGAGTAAACCTTTGGCATTAACCAAGGGTCATCACCAGATTGATTCCTCCCTTCTAGTCACCCAGGTTTTTGCAGAAGAAACTGGAGGTAATTCTACCCTGTAATATAGGGTAGATTATCCCAAATTGCAACTGCATCCAACTGTGCATATAGGGCAAACCTGTTGTACCTTTCTCTCTAGCAGACTATGCCAGCCTTTCTTAGTGCCAAGGTAGTGAACATGCTGTTGCCAATTATTCCCCTTGCGGTGAACCCATTATGATCTGGTTTGGGGGGGCTGTAGCAATCCCAGACATTTGGGTCTGCTCTGATGAAAAAATTGTAATTTTTTTTAAACAGATGTAGGCCAAGATTTGAGTGCGCCTGGGCCAGTTTATGGTTACAGATGAACACTCTGTGAAACGGAGTGATTTCAGCCTGAAACCAGGCAAAAACATTGGCTTTGACTGGCTTGGCTTTGAGTTATGGAGTTTGTAGGAAACCAAAACTCAGAAGGGGGTAAGCCCACACAAACCAAAGCAAAAGGAGTGATTTGCATGAGTTCCCACAAAATGAACCTGCACAGTTGGGTGAGTTACTCCATGCCTCACCGCCCATCAGCTTGGGCGTGCAGAGTCCCGCGATGGCCGGTGGTGCTGCAGAGACACTCGGCTCTTTTCCTGGTTGTGCCTAGGAGTTTTCCCCAATTTGATGTTTCATTGACTAGGATAAAAGAATACAACTGTCTTCTCCAGAGATGAAGTAGCTTTTTGAGTTTCATTTTTCTCTATCCATGTCTCTCTTTCTCCTCACGTTGCTGCTCTGATCTTTGCAGCACTTGCGAGCTTGACTCTGGTCCCATACAGTCACGTAGCTGTAGGCTGCAGAAACTCTCTCGCACTCTCCTGACATTGCTGGTGCCAGCACAAGACAAAGGCATTTGTGTCTAAACTTTCACACAAGGCTTCTCTAAACTCAGAAATGAAACTGCTGCAGACTGTTGCTAATTTAAGAAGTCCTTATGTTCCACAAAATAACAAATCAAAACTCTTCTAACAATGATGAGCCTCACTCAGCGTAGTGGTACTCCTAGTATTTCTGGTTTTGTCCACAGATGTATTCATGCATAAATTTGAAAATATTTTTCATTATTCAAGTTCAATGTGACCTTTGCTTTTGTTTGCAGCATCTCTGTAGCAAACATTAGCTAAGATATGTGTTTTTCAGATAATCAGATTCATTAAAAGCAATGTTTAATTGTTGTTTCCAGCCGCAACAAATTAAGTGAAGATACAGTATGGAAAGGATAAATTTCTTATGTGTGCTCCATAAAAATCAGGATAGAATTATGATGACTACACCTAATGGAATAATTCACCACAAATAATTTATTCAAATGTAGTCTTTTTTCCTGCTGAGGGAACAGCTCTGAGCTAAGTGCAGTTTCCTATACAGTACTTGCTTGGACAAATATAATTATGAAATTTTTTTGCCCTCTGGCTTATTCATGAATAACAAAATTTGAGACGTGTTGGTCAAGCCAGTCACATGGTGCTATTCCTGCTCACTTCTTTGAAATATTGCTGCAACCGCTGCCAGTACAAATATCCAGGTGCATACATTTAAGATTCTGTTCCTCTTGACACTCTTCAGTTCAACCCTGAAATGTTCTGTCCTGGCCCATTTAGGCCTGTGAAGTTCAGTCATAGGAATGTCCAGATGGAAGCTGAACCCAATTAATTAGGAAGTAAATTGTAACAAATATTCACTTAATGAAAAAAAATCCAAAACTCAGTAACTTATATATATGTGGAAGCTGCCATACCCCATACTTGTCATTGAACCAAAGTATGCAATGGCAGCTCAATCACTGATGTCCAACTTTTACTCCTTACTTTAAAAAGCAAGGTGAATTCCATTCTTAATTCATTTTGTTGTGATGGGCATAACCTTACATTTCTTGCAGAGCATAATCTTACGTTGTACATACGTACCAGATGGACTATAATACCGATCTTCTTTGCAAGGGAGGATTAACAGTACTGCAGCTACTTAACTGTGAAATTTCAAGTCTGATATCATCAATCATCAGTGTATTACAATGCATACTACAGACGGGGCTGGTTGCCTATTATTGAGGTTGTCTGACACTTCCCATTACAAGACTCTGTTTTCAGTTGCTCAGAGCTTTGCCAAGCTTCAACCATTTGGATTTAAATTCTTCATGCTGAGTGTCTGCCTCAGGCTGAATAATTTTAGAAAATGTCAGCCAAAATCAGAAAGATGCATAAAAATTCTGACAACCTTTATGTGAACTGCTCTTTTGCCCCCTGTACTTTGCAGGAAGGGCTTGACATCTGGCAAACAGACTGACCTTTGTGTCAAGGAAGAAAATGCGTTGGAAGTATGTATCACAGAACTCAGATGAGTTAACTCAGTTAACTCATGAGTTAATTAATGAGTTAATGATTAACTAAATTAAATTAATGATTAACTGAATTAAATTAAATTAACTAATTAAAGTTAATTCATGAGTTAATGATTCATGAGTTAATAATTAATGAGTTAATTCAGTTAACTCACAGAATCCCAAACTTGCTAAAGCCTCCAACCTTTTGCTAAGCTGCAAGGTGCAAGGCCCAGGTGAGACGTTGATTTCACCCACGATGGATGTGCTTTTGCCTGGGCTGCTGTTGCTGTCATGGGATCCAAGAATGTTCTTCATCATCGTCAGTGAAAACAAAAAGAAAATCCTAACTTCTTCAGTCATTCTTAGGCCTGTACGTACCTCATATGGGCTCTACTTCATCTGTCATTGTTTTCTTTTCATCCATGTGGCTAAAGAGAAACATTTTTATTATTTGCACTATTAATCATTTGAAATGACCCATGTCTCATTTCCAGTTCTCACTTTATTCCTGCATTACTTGATTACTAACCTACACCTACTGGCACTCCATTCTGTTCCTTGTAAGCAGTCTATTAACTCCTAATAGCCAAGGCTGATGATCTAATTTCAGTCCTGACAATGCAATTCACTTTTCAGTCCTGAAAACGAAACTCAGTGGAGCAGAATCCGCTGTATTAGTTAGCATAACGCTTCCTAAAATTCTTAAAGTACCGTTTATATTAATTGTCCTGAAGGCATTTGAAGTAAATATGGGATGAAGAACAAGAAATCATAGTGGTAAACCATTTAAGTGGCCTTCTTATAGATGGTATTTTGGCTGGGAAAAAGGAGTCATCCTTTTGCCATGTGCAAAATTGTTACACTCCAGAGATACCCCTTGATTTTCCAGATCGTGCAACACACTTTCACATGAAGTTCAATATTTAATTCAGCCCTTTTGTGTAAATTTCTGAGCTGGACAAATTGCAAGTGAAGGAAATAAAAGACTCCCAGCAATCTGTTATGAAAAGGCTGATGATTACAGCTGAGATTCCTCCTGTCTGAGAAAATCATCCCTTGGCGGACGGCACGGCTGCATCTTGAAACATCAAGCACAGTCTTTATGTAAATCTCAGTATTCTTCTGCTTGTTCTGCTGCAAAAGCCATTCTCACTGGGACACAGAAGGAAATCCAGTGAGACAAGGTAACAGAGATGGAAGGCTGCTAATGGAAAGATTAGGTCTTTGGGCTGTCAGACTTGGCTCTCTTAAGCACATGTTTGTGCTTCAAGTTAATAATACAGCGTGCTTATACATGTGAATATATATATACTGCATATGTATCTGAATGTATGAATGGTAAGATGCTGTTCTGTGTAAGAAAGTTGCAGCAGAGACTGGCTTCACATTTTTATATATTATATTACATTTCATTAAATTTATATTACAATGTAAAAGGTTTCTCCCTTTCCCCAGAAAACACAGCCTTAACATTCATGTACTCATGTACCACAAGCCTGTACATACACAGGATCTTGGAGAGCAAGTTGGCTTGGATGTTACAAGAATTTTCTTACCCTGCAGATGGTTTCTGTGACTCCTAGCTCTGGATAAAATATGTCCTTTTCATTAAAATGAATGCGTCAATGCTGAACTCGAGTCCTGTTGAGGGAATCAGTGAGTCAGGGTTCTCAGGACTCCAGGTGTCCTTGTCCTTCTGTTCCATAAAAACGTTTGTATATGTTCCTGTCACTGTACTTAAAAAACAACAGAAAGAAAACCAATCCATCGCCTAGTCTACTTTACCAAGTCTTACTTTCCTGCACTTTGCAAACCCTGCTATTACGTGCAGCAACCCATACTTGCAGCAACACAACTGCACTTAGAGGCCAGGTCTCTCCATCTGTCTCTCTTTGTAGGAGTAAGAGTTTATTTACTGGTTTGTGCCTTATGACACTGGAATAGAAATAGCTTTGTGTATTTATTTTCTACGACAGTCTTTGTAGAGCTCTTCGGAGATATGTTATAGTCCTTGAATATAATGGCAGGGGAGGAGAAGGAGTTGATCTTGCTTCAACTTCTTCCTCATTGTCTTCCCACTTCTTTTTTTCACCTTGAGGGGAAGAGAGGACACTAAATGAAGAGTTCATGCCTCCCACTATGAAGCCTTTACCTGATATGTGCAGTATCCGGTGGGTATTTGTGGAAGCAATGCACGTCAGCAGAGTTTTCAAGACCGCAGTCCTGAGAGGAAATGGCTGAGTTTAGATGTCCTGATTTTATTGTATATTCTTGGATAAGATGATAAATACTGACATAAGAAGCCAGTAATTGAAGCATCAGGCTAAAATAGTTGTGTCCTCTGATCTAATCCTTCCCAGACCAACTTACCTTAACCTTTCTCTCCACAATTTTCTCTGTATAACCCTTTCAGATGAGATTTTACAAACCAAACTATTATCCACTCTTTGGGTTAAGAAAAGTTTAGATCGTAGAAAAGCAGAAGGTGTTCAGTGCAAATGACAAAGTTTGGCCAGGCTGGGGATGGTTTGGGTTGAATTCAACTTTTCACGTCCTCTCCTCGGGGAGAAAAGTGTCGCTCGCACTTTTCTTCTCCCTGTAGTAGGTCGTGGGCTGGGAGGAGATGAACCACTTGAGACCTGAACGTATTCACAGTAGCCATGTCATGAAAATCAGGCTAAACTGTTTCAGCTCTTATATAGGGTTTATATCTGTTTCTATATGTGTGCATTTTAGTAAATTAAAAAAAAAGAGAACTCTAAAATCCATATCTTTCTGTGTCTTGGGACAAAAATGGCTGAATTTACAATGAAAAATTGATACATTTAAGCATGGCTTAATAACAGATGTTGTGTACTTTTAGTAAAAATGTTTGTAAGTCTCAGTAAGTTGCTCAGTTGCTTTCAGGATGTGGACCTCTGTCTCACCCAGAGCCTATACTGCCTTACCTAGTTTAAAGCTGCATCAAATTATAAGAAGTGTGTTGCTGGAAAAATCCTATTTGATCCCCAATGCTATTTTGCTTTTAAGCAGATTTATTGCTTTCGTTTCTGCTTGTTGCTATGTTCAGCTGTTAATGTGTATTCTCAGATGAATAGGGAGAGTTGGCAGCAAAATTCCTCCCATGCTTCCTGCAGAATGGAACTAAATAAAAACCTGCTTGCAAAACATGCAGGAAACATCTAACTCAACATCTGCCCTTTGTACTCAGGGATCCCAGTGGTGGTTGCTGCCAGGTGGGGGCAAAAATTGTCTGTTTTGCTTCTATCAGTGGTCATCTGCTAGCAATGCAATGCACTTCTCACTCCAGCGCTGCCCATCCTGTCTCCCTTGCAGCAGACCTTAAAATAAGAACTCCATCAGAATTATGATAGGAACTGGTAGGTAAAGGGGCAATTTTCCATGACATTTGTATTAACTATAAGAAGTAAATTACTCACAGTCAACACTGTCAGTTGTTGTCACAATCACAGTGCAACAGTGTCAAACACCATTGGCTAAAAGCCTAATCAGAAAACAATTTACAGCCGAGTAATAAAGCAGAGTAATTATTGCTTTGATACTACTGTCATTACTCGTGATTTTACACTGAGCAGTGTTTTGACTTCAGAGGGTTGCTGGCTGGCTGAGGCATGTCGGGATTTGATGTGAGCATGATAACCCCGTTGGGGATCTATCAATCAGAGCAATGCCCAGGAGTTCCAAAAGACATCCAAATTGGCCTGCTCAAGGCCCGGCAGTGTTTTTACGAAGGGAGATGAAGTTGGGGAGATTGGAAGAGTCCTGTTTGCCTTCATATTTGACAAGACAAATAACTGGGATTGTGCTTGGAAGTGGTAAAAGAAAGCTCCGCAGGGATTGTGGGCTCATTCTAGCTGCAACCAAGGTTTTTTTAGAAAAGTGAGGGATGCAATCAAAGTCAGAGGTTGGGCTTGTTCCACTAAAGTTGCGTTGCAATCCCTGCTCACTTGAGGAATTTTATTGATGTGAGTAGTCCCATTGAGAGTATGAGTATTTATGTAGCTGAGAGAAGCTAATGAAATGAACTCAAGTGAAAAAGGGATTGTTCACATGCCCAAGAATTGTATGATGAGGGCCCTAATGCAACCATTGTGGTTTAGGGATTTGCAAAATTACTTATTTTTGCTATTGCATCTATGTCAATTTTGCTAACTCTTCACACATTCCAGGCTCTCTCCTGAAATCTACCTTGTTTGCTCTGAATTTCTCCTTCCAGGACACTCATAGCAACATACTGACCCAATTCTTCAGGTTGTGCAGCTGTGTACTCACTATTTTAAGAGATAGATGAATAACAGTCTCTCCATTCTCTGGTGTAAATTGACCAAAGCCTCTTCATGTCAATGAAGGAACATGAAGTTGTGAAAACTGAAAGCCTGAGGCTAGACGTTAGCTGCAAAAAGAAAAGGTAGATATTGCATAGTACTTCTAAAAATTATTGTGAACATACAGCATTTTCAGGTAGAAATGGTGATCTAGTTAAAAAAAGAACTATGGCTGGGATGAAAGGACTTTGTTGGTAATGTTCACTGGGGTATCGCAATACAGATCTTGCGATGTCCAAGGTCATTGCACTGTTGAAACTGATTTTTCTCAGAAGGGATGTTTTCTACCTTTTCAGCTATTCATTTTTTATCAGGGTTATATTTTTGAAGGTGTCTGTACTCTTGTTGGCTGCTGGACAGCTGTATCACAAGGATTTCCCTCTGGTATAAAACACAGAGCTCTTCTGTATCAGTGTGGAATGCAGTAGCAAATCACTGTACAGTGACCCATAAGGATACCAGCTACCCTTATAAACTTTTTATAACTTAGGAAAATAAACATGTGGTTTCAGGGCTCTGCATAGTCAGTACTAGCTGACTTGGAGCTTGCTTTACAAAACTAAGAAAGAAAATATTGGTAGAGCTAATAAATTTCTGAGACAATCAGCGAATAGTATTCTGAAAGGTCTGAAACATTTGATGGTTTATGGATAACTTTGTATTTTATCTCCCAGAGCATCATCCAAGTTGAGCACCAAAGTGCAGTGTTCTCCATAACGAGTACTGTGATCTGGGAGCTCCTGTGGGACACCAGCCTCACGTCAAGATATCCATGGAAAGACCTGCTAATCCAGGGGATCCAATGTGCTCTCTGCAAGGCCCGCAGATATGTCTCTCTCACTTAGGGAGAAAATAACTGGTTGTAGCAACAGCAAGAAAGCAACCAGCTCTATGCAGATATCTGGTAACTCCTATTTTAAATAACCTTCTTTCTTTAAAAAAAAAAAAATCGACTAATTTAAAATTAGTAGCTCTTGGGGATGATCGGAATTGAAAGGTGCAGATTGTGATAAGGGATATTTGCCACTTCTTTCCAACAGGCTGTAGTCACTGTTGTTTTGCAGCCCCTCTGTCTAGATGCCGTGTAAGCCAATTCCTCCCTACAGGAAAAGTGTGCTCGTGAGGGATCTTTGACACATCAAGAGCAGAAAACAGGAATGTAAGAACTCAAACCCAGGTTGCATGCCACCAACTCCACAAATTCTAAGACTAAAAGAAGTAGAGAAAAATTAAACTGGTGTCCAGATAAATGAAAATGTGGGAGGCTCTAAGTCCCTATCATTTCCATGAGCTATGAAGTGCCATTACTAACGCAGACACTTTCAGTGCTGTGTGCTAGGTGGCAGTTTCAAACCCTGTCTCCACACACGGCAGAAGTTGCATTTGACAAATCTGTTATGTCTGTCTTATCTGTTCTGAGCTGCAGCTTTTGCACGTGAAAGGACAAGCCATGCTGTGGCTTTTGGGAGGCTTTCCTGGTGACGCCTTCACTCCATAGCTCAGGCAAATGTTGCAGTGTGTCCTGCTCTGACCTACCCTGTGTCCTGGTGAGTAAACTTCTTGCAGATGGAGGCATTTTGCTTTAGGGTCCGAGACTGCTCATTGTGTGCGTGTGAACTGCTGGCTCTTGGTGGAGTCTCCCTGAACTCCTTCCATGCAACAGGTGTCAGGGTTGGACCCCAAGTCAGGTGCATTTTGGGATCAGTCATCTTAAGGGTATTATGGGTACAGGTTATTTATTTACTTCTGCTTTCTGAATCCTCAGTCTAGGGTTTCTGATCCTGAATCTAAACCTTCCTTTTTCTCAGGAACTACCCTTCAGTTTGTGACACGATCTTCACAGGCAAAGCACAATGACATGTCTTGGACAAATTCTGAAACAAGAAATATGCCTCTTCCCTGCCCATCTGAAAGCCTGAGCTAACCAAAGGCATGACCCAATCCCTTGGATGCTTACACATAACCATGTAATACAGTCTACACTCAACTGTTCTGTGGCTCAGCTGACAGATCTTTCTTGCCCCAGAGACAAGAATTGCAAGGGACTGAAAAAAAAATAAAAATTACAGATGGGAAACTGAGGCACAGAAGGATTAAGTGACTTACATACAGGCATACAGGCAGACTGTGGCAGAGCCAGGAATAAATCACAGAAGCCTGATTCCCAGTTCAGTGCCTTAACCACAAAATCACCCCTTCCTCACATCAGAGCATCCTTTGTCACCACAAGCAGAGGGTAGCAAGTAGTGGGGACAGAAGAACTGGAGATCACAGTAGTAAGAACATATGTTTACTCCGTTTAGGTATATTCACTTCCTGATAAGTCCATTAAAGATATAAGTTTTTTCACCTGGAGGTGAAAGGTTCTGCATTCTCACTGTCAGTCCCTTGGGTCTCTGTATATTTCTTTTGAAAAGCCAAAGCAGGAGAGTTACAAGAAAAATAACATTCATTAAAAAAGTAATAATAATAGAGCTACAGTACAACAAGGAGGTGAAATTAAGTTTGGATTTGTAGCCTGCAAACGACTGTGTGAATGCTGAAACATTAACTCTGTTGTTTAGCTCAGATAAAATTGTTTTGGTGCCAGTAGAAAATACCTTTCTTCGGGAAGGTCTTCTGGGCTCTAATTTGGAAATTCCAAAAGACTCAAATGTATCCAGTTGTGCACTTGTAAAGAGGTGAGAGACCTGCCAATAAGTGATTTACAGTATGTTTTCCCATGGTTTACATTTTGGTAATTTCATGTTGCAACTCAATACCTAATAATGTAAAATCCAGCTCCTCCAACTAAGCCAGGAATGAACTCATGGAGGAGTGTCCCATAGGGAAGGGCATATACTACATTACATGTCTGTGTGCCAGCACCGGAGATGCAAAAACAGCTCCGTGGAGATTTGTCCTGTAAGGTCAGCCTCCAGAATTGAAAGGGTTGGCTGAATTCACCTCTTGCTACTGACTGACTGCAATTCCCAAGACTTAGACATCACCGCAGAGTCTGCCGAGGTCGGGCTGCTGAACGCTGGGGCTCAGATGTGCCTTTAGATGAAACTACCTGTGAACTAAACTTCAAGTGAAACCTGAAGGAAATTTGCAGAAAAACTCAATTTGGAGAAGGTGGTCTGAGTGCAATTCCTACGTCAGCATGATCTGGAGAGCGCAGAGCCGCATCTGAAGCACAAGATGGGATGTGAACTGGCACCTTGAACTGAATGTCCCCAAGATCGCGATCTGTGCAGCAGCTTGTGCCTTGCTACGAGATAGGAGATCACATTTCAGGCACGCGTTTGATTTTAAGATGCATAGACAAGGTGCAAAATGCAACACAAAAATAATTTAAGGGCCAGAGAAAATGCATTGCAGTGGAAGACTTAAAAGAGCTTGGTCTGTTAAGTTTGCGAAAAGTGAGGGTGTGAGGTGGTTTGAATTATCTTCATAGAGATAAGATAGCAGTACTGAAGATCTCCTGGTCAAGTACACAGAGACATAACAAAAGTTGGTAACAAAAGCTGCACCTGAACTCATATCCTGACAAGAAACAAGGCCCACATTTTTAGCTGTTGGGATGATTAATCATTAGGAACAACTATCAATGGAAGTGGGGGATTTTTCATCTCTTTTGTCCTTTTAATCAGGCCTGTGTGTCATCCTGAAAAAAATGGTCTACCTGAGCACCTGGCATTGAAGTCACAGCAAGATGAGTGGAGGGTCATCTTTAAGGGTCTGTGTTAAGTAAATAGTTTCTTCTGGGCTGAGACTGTATGGATTTACTGCTCTTTCTGAAGCCCGAAAGACATAAACCAGACATTTCTTATCAAAACCTGTGTGTGAAGGATGTAATTTCTCCACCTTTCATGCTCTCTGAAATCCTGAGGGTACCCAAAACTCTCTGCTCTTCTGTTGTCCAACTTGCCTGACTTTATGCAAAAGACTCTGAGGCCACTGAAGCTGATGACATTGTTGTGACATCATCAAATATATCACTATCATGACAGAACTGAAATGAGAATAGCTAGAGATTTGGCAACAAATGACAGGCTGCTAGGACAAGAACTGGGTGCGCAGGGTGCAAAGTGTCAGCAAGGAGAGGACTAATATCCTGGTACAGGATATTACTCTTGGTCTACCACTACCTTATTGCAACATCATCTGTTTGACCAGTCCAACCTGAATTGAGACAAACTCCTCACAGCACAGGAACCTATGCTAGAACCAGCGTTTCCAGCCAGGCTGGGCTCAGCTAAAAGGAAAGAAAGAAAATAAAAGAAGGAAAGACCTAGAGCTCTGATTAAATTTATCATTCAAGAGGCAGAGAAGACAATTAAATTGCTGCTTGTGTTCAAAGACTGCTAAATATTTTTCTTTGTCTGGGGAAATTTCAAATGAACCTCTGGCCCTTCCAGATCCTAACATGACTTGTGCTGTTGCCATAGTTCAGTCATGCTGGAAACAGCCATCATATGAATGTGATATTTGGATTCCCCAAGTTGTTGAGTGTTGTAGCCCTCCTGTGTGACAGCACTGTGCCAAGGTACTGCCCTGGCATTATAGATGACAAGCTGCAAGAGCATTACTAGCTAGCACTTGTACATCAGGTTCTGTTTACATCTCTCAGAGAACATTTTAGGCAGGCTGATGTTATTTATCCCTGTTTTGCAGCAGACAAAACAAAGTTGCAGTGATTTGTCCAAGTAAATATTGCAAATCAAAGAGAACGAGAGACTGAAACAGACTTATTTGGTGCCTACCTCTATGTCCAGTAGTTTTTGCCTTAGCCGTATCACACAGTCACACAGCTTAGTGTTAACTTCTTAAACTACCACCTTGGTATTTCTTGTTCATCCTCACAGTGATCTTGCTGTTCCCCAGCCCTGTCACGTAGTGGATTCCCACCCCATCAGGCAACAACAGATATGACATTGCCAAAGGACTCAAGCATATGTGATGATAGGGAAGAGGTCATTTTGGGATGCAGCAACGGTGTTGTGCAAATGGATCTTCTTTATCATGGCAAGGGGTGGTGCTCAGTCTCCAGATCTCCCTATCTCCAGATCTCTGATTTGGAGCTACAATGTAGACGAGGCCTCTGCTCTGCTGAAGACTCTGTCTATGTGGCTAAGTGAAACAGGTCAGGTTGACATGCTTTGCATCTTCATGTCCATCCCGCTCCCTGCTAGAGCCAGTTCAACAGGGTGGCTATGACAAAGTTGTTATTACTAATAGTCACTTGCTCATGGCCGTGGACTATGCTATCATTTTAAACGACGTAGGTGCTCTTGGCAGGTTCTTGAGCTCATAGCTTGGCACTGGTTTATTTACTGGAATACACCTTGCGTGTTTGACTCTGTGAAAGGATTGTAACACTGCCTTTCTCCCATGTTTACTGTCTTTTCAACTGACTTGTCAAGCCCTCTGGAGGGAGGGTCTCCCAATCATCAGGTATACATACAACACTTAGCTGTGGTTTCAACTGCATCCTGTGGCAGGTGCTATTCGAAGGCATTTCTATCCCAGCAGCAGAACATGAGAAGGCAAATTAAGTGATACCACCTTGGGCTCCAGGAGCTCTCAGTGGAGTTCAGTATCTGGGCAGAGCTTACTCAGCAAGGGAGTTTAAAATTGCTTTTTGGCTAAGAAAGCAAATCCTTCAGCATCAATCGGAAAATTGTATTTTTGATTTATTTTGTTTAGATAATGGTTAAGACGACCAATTCAGAGCCCCTTTATGCTGTGATGTGGGTGGAAGTTTGTTCAGCCACTGAGATAGACCAGTTGCTCCCTTCCCTTCCCCTCACCACTCCACCCCCCCAACTTGCTCTCACCGCATTTTTCTGAAACATATGGGCCTAATTCAGGTTGAAGACTAAAAAGTTTGCACAGCACTGGTTAAAAATTATGGCTTCTTATAATGAAATCTTTGTCAATGGAAACTTGAAATAGCAGCTTGGCTTGTGACTTATGGGGAGACCTATGATGGAAATCAATTAATCATCCCATTTCCCAAAATCTGAACAGGAGGGCACACTTGAATCAGAAAGGGGCTCCGGTTTATGAGCTACTTGGACAGCTTCAAGACTTTCATTAAAAAGCCCAGGAGCATGAGTGGGAACAACTATGTTAAGACTGAATGTTTTCCTTTGGGAAGAAGAACAGCAATAGAGATCCTCTGTTGAGGAACATTTGTTTTTGTTTGGGGGGGACAACTCTTGTTGCACTAGAGGCAAGCACTTTGCAATCTTGACCGATAGGGTCTCAATTTTTAATGAAGGCCCACTGGGTGATTTTATTGAGGTCTGCTAATTCTTACCAGGGGTTAGTCATCATGGAGCTGTACACTGGCTTTACCTGTGCTTGGGCCAGCTTGGTGGTGCACATCACCTTCTCTGGCTGGAAGTCCTGGCAGAGCCCTGCAGCTGCTTGCTGCGAACCCAAAAAGAGTGCTAAAGAACATGGGATCTCCTTCAGGAATGTGTGAGACGTCGTATGTCTAGGACCTTGGCAAGGCACGGAGCAAATTTATGTGAGGTCCAGATCCAGACTGGAGTCCACCGTTTCAGTAGCCTGGGGCTACGATTATACTGTTCCACATCTGCTTATTAAAAGAAACCATACCATAATTAGAGCAATACACGTAATGGATTCTCTGGTTCAAAGGGTGAACTAAAGTGTTGGGGGGACAGGGGCATCGGTTTGGATAGGACCAAATTTGGAAGAGGGAGGATCAGTCTGGGTCATCTTAAAATGTTTTGCTTGACCTGAAATGACATGTTTTGCCTTTTCTGGAATTGCTTAACCCCTTTTTCTTTCTCTTTATATATCAGAACTTGGAAAACTTGGTTTAAATAATTTTAAAAATTAACCCATCCACACACCCAAAACCAGCAAAACAAGAAATCATGTAATAGATACTCCCAAAGCTATTTTATTAGCATCCCATGTATATTTCATACTCTATCTTGCCATAGGAAAGGATACTCGCCCATAAGATTATGCTCTGATAGTCCAAACTAATGTGAAGCAAACACATTATTCTCTTTTAGAATATCCCAGATTTTTGGAGCTGCTGCAGAGGAGTTCGGTCCCCCCAACTTTGCTTTAAAGCAGAACAGCTGCCCTCAAGTCCCCACTTATCTGACACAAGCAAGGCAGATGACTGCGACATTCAAGAGAAGGAAGGGACAAGGAACTGGAGGAGCACTGGGGCAAAGGAGCCTGAAGAAATCTCACCATTTGGCACAAGGATGATTTCCTTTGTCATCCTGCTTGCTTCCTGCCAGTGGGTTGACTTTAATGAATAATGGGAGATGAACGATAATTTTGGTTTCTGCCTGGAGTGGGAACAGCTGACAAAGCGTTTAATGGAAGCTGACAGTTAAGTACCCAGCCACAGCAGTAAAGTGTCAGACAAAGCATATGAAAATAAACAGCCCAAATGAAAGCTATTTCTGAGCAGATTGCTGGCACACTTTCCCAACCCCAGGCAGGTTATCTGAGATGGTAATTGCTGCCAAAAAACACCTCCTCCTCCTTTTTTTTTTAATATACCTTACCTCAAGAGACCATAGAGCTTATTTATGGATACGCTTAACTTCAAAATAAGCAAAATCAATACCAGAAAAAGCAGAGCTGTTTTATGGAGCTTATGCTAAGTTTGTTTGCATGTTTAAAAAAGTTGGTTGCTTAATAGCAGCTCATATATAGTATCTGATTATATATATGTGTATTTGTATATTTAAGAGGTAGAGACTGGGGTTAGCTAAAGGCTTGAAGGAAGCTACAGTGCCCAGTTGTCACTGCCTTTCTGTAAGAGCCCTAGCCAAAATGGTCTGGGGACATGATGAACTGCTCCAAAAGGGTCAGCATGAACTGTACAACCAAGATTCCCATCCAGTATTTATGCACTAAAAACCTCGCCATCATGAGCTGTGCTTTGACGTCTTTTTTGCCCACAGTGCACGTTAGTTCTGCTTGTGTTGCTTGCAGTCTTGCAGAACAGTTAATCAAAGCCGATGCAGGTTATTGAATGTTGCCTCATGTTTAAAAATAGGTTTGTTGGCTTTGTAGCCAGAAGGGCCTGCTCTGATCATCTCCTCTGACCTCCTGCATATAACACAAGCATGGAATAAGTACTATTATATGAGGGTTAGTGTATACAGTGCCTTCATTTATTAGCTTTCTACCTCATTTATTAGCTTAGCTGTGAAAGCAGGTGACTGAGAGTCAGCATTCCTTGTCCTCTTCTTGGCCAAAATGGGCTATAAACCGGTTATAATAATATTTCCCTATCTGTGATGCTTAACTGATTCCTGCACAGAAAAGGCAACAAGCTTGTGGTGACTTAACAGTTACTGAAAAGAATAATCCTGTTACAGCAAAAATAATAGTCTAAATACCAAAACCAATCCCCTCCCCAAATCTGGGCTTAAATAAAGATTATAAAAAATACTTGAAATTCTGAAATCTTGGCTGCATAAACTTAAATGTTTTAAAACACTGGAGTATGCATTTTCCGTTTCCAGACTTGACTCTGACCCCACATCCTTCTGTTCCATTGGTGTGATTCATCTGTAGATAGAAGGATTGCATAATTCATCACAGATCTTTACCATAGATATAATTACAGTAAATCCTTTAGCCTGAACAGCGTGAAGCCTTCTCTAAGGTAAGCACAAGAGGTACTTGTAGGTGGTTCTGCTCTGGTGTGGTTTGAAAGGTGGTAGCTACATTTTTTGTGATGACATCTGCAATGGAAAACCCCCCCAAAAATTGGAAAAACCCATCTGCAATGGAAAAACCCCCACTGCTGTGAAATATATAAGGAGGCAGAGAAGCAGCGAGTTGTGGCACCATGCTCTTGAGGGAAGGCACTTGTGTTGGTTAGTGGACTGAAAGCAAGAGGTGGGAAGTGGTTTCCTAGTCATGTATAAGTCATCTGTATTTTTCCCATTTGCTTTGGAAGTTAATATGGCACATGAAATTGCAGTTCTCTGGTTTGCTGTAAAACTGTTGGGGACAAATGGCTCTAGAGCTATGGGGATTAGAGGAATATTAACTGTGTTTCTATGTCTGTAAACTGATTTGCCAGTGTAATGTTCTAAAGTGTTTTCTTACGATTACTTTTTGATAGGTTGGTCTTTGAAAGCTTAACTTTCTCTGAGCTGTTTTTATGGGGAGTTTCCTAGAGGAGAAGGGCTACTAAACCCAGCCCTGTTCATACCTTAGCCCCTTCAGCTCACCCTGTAGTCCCTCCGCATACAACAGACTCCTGCAGGAGTTAAAGCTGATGAAGGTAAAGGCCTGAAAGGACAGTAAGATCATTTAACCCAAGTTTTGGAATATCTGAAGCCCTTGAATTACATCCAGATCTCCTGCATTGAGCCCAATATATTGTGTTTCACTAAATCAGGTCTTCCAGGACGGCATCCTCTTTTGGTTTGAAGACATTAAGAGATGGAGAATCCACCACTTCACTTTGGTAGTTTGTTCCAGTGGTTAACCACAATCACTGTTAGAAATTTGTACCTTATTTCTAATTGGAATTTCCCTGGCTTTCAGGTCTTGTTCTGCTTTTCCATTTTCGAATACAGAGCCTTTTAGTATCTGGGATTTCTTCACTCAGAGGTATTAATGTGCTACAATCATATCATCTCTTTCAGTCTCCTTGTCACCGAGCTCAACAGCTTGGGCTCTTGGGCTGGAATTCATTCCAAGTGGATTGGTTCTTTGGCGTCTAACATTGAAGGCATCTCTGTGTTTGTCTTGGAGTTTCTTCAAAACTTCAGTCACACATATGCTCCGAAATGCCTGTT
Organism: Ciconia boyciana; assembly: GCF_034638445.1. Lineage (NCBI taxonomy): Eukaryota > Metazoa > Chordata > Aves > Ciconiiformes > Ciconiidae > Ciconia > Ciconia boyciana. Next base: position 6,091,001 of record NC_132936.1, on the reverse strand, counting down.
CTGGTATGTGGCACCACACCAGGTTTATGCAGTGGGATTTCTATACTCTGCTGGAGAAGTCCAAAACAGTTCAATATGAGATTGGTGCCCACCTTTCGCACAGCAGTTTAAGGGGCAAAGTGCGTACCTTGAAGATGGAAAACCTGAATGCTCGGCTTGAGGGGTCTAAACCTCATCTCCCATGTCCTGGGAATATCTTTAAGCATCAGGCTGTGGAGGAGCTCAAGTATAAATGTTCCTCCCTTGAATAAGTAACTAGGGGAGCATGGTCTGGCAGAGAGCAAGCAGAGCAGGCTGTGCTAAGCACATGCTGACACTTCCCCAGAATACTCTTCCAAAATCCAACAATTTATGGCTCAAGAAGTTGCTGTCTTTTTTTTTTAGTAATGCAAATGGGATTTCTTTTCCATGAAATTGTCCAGTCTCTCCTTGATGTGAACTTTCAGCATCCACAGCATCCTCTTGGCAAGTCCTACAGCTTAGCTGTGTGTCCTCTGAAAAAAACACCTCCTCTTCTTTCTTTTGTGTTTGCCAACTGCTAACTTTAATATTCTATTATTTTTGTATTGGAATAAGCAGGAAACGATTAAGCCCACTCACTTTCTCCACATCACTCATTTTATACAACTGTATAAGTCTCCCCTCAGTTGCCGAAGTTTGAAGATTCCTCATATTCTTTGATCCTTCTTGTCATCTTCCTTTCTTCTGTTATAATCTGTTTGAGAACTGCACACACTATTCAAGATGCGGGTATTTCATAGATTTGAGTTACTGTTATTACAGTCAGGTAATAAAGTTTCTCTACCGCTAATAATTCCTAACATTCAATTTACTTTTCCGGATGTTACTAAGAATTCAGCAGCCATCTGAGCTGTCGAATGGGGTTAATTTCTGATCTCATTTCTGAATGGTAATGGCCAACTCCAAGCCCACCATTTTTTAGGTGAAGTTCGAGTGTTTTTTCCCCATTGTGCATCACTGCCTTTATCTGTGTTCAGTTTCATCTGCTAGCTTAACACCAAGTCTCTCAGTGTAATAAACTCCTTCTGCAGTTCTTCACAGACAAGCTTGTCTGTTCCAAAATACTCTGTCATCAGTGAATGTGACCACTCACTATTAATTTCCTTTTCCAGATCATTTATGAATCTGTTGCCATCACAGGTCTCTATGGCACTTGCTGGTTACTCTCCTCCCCAGTGAAAATTCCTACCATTTCCTCATATCCATTATCCATTCCTCCTACCATTACCCATACAAGATCTCCGACTGATTATTTTCCTAAAAGCCTTGGGCTGAGGAGGGCCTCCAGTTCTCACTGAGAGTTTTTCATGCTCTGCTGTTGCTTGCCCGAAGCAGAACTGAGCAGTTGTGCCTTACATTTCCTCCTGGGTGTCTATGCTGAAAGTGGAAAAGCTTGGCTCTAGCTTAAGCAGAGCAAAGTGCTTAAATTCCTAATGTCAGTGGTAGACCAAGGCATAAAAGGTAATCGGACGGGATAACTCCTCGCAGGTGCTCAGTGGCATGTAGCTCTTTCCATCCCAACCACATTTGAAATGGGGGCCATGACGACATTCACCATCACTCCCTGCCCAGGAGCAAAACACCTGCAATTCCTGTAGGCAGTATCTTAATGAAGCCTTTACCTGGGGCAGGAGACAATCCCCCTTTGCAAATATGGTCTATATTCTTTGTTCCTGAACCTGTGCTTTCACATTGAGCATTTTCCCTGAACTGACCTGGTTTATCAAGGGAGTTATTGGTCATACTCTTGTTGTCCTCTTAGTTAACCCTCTGCTGATCCTTAAACACATTTTCTTAGTAGTGATGCTAAATTTATTTCCAGAGCTCACTGCTAGAAATGCTGAAATGTACCAAACCTTGGAGGCCTCCCTGCAGAGCCTCAGTGGGTCCCCCCATAGAGTGAGGACTCCCCATTAATGATCCCTTTCTGGTGCTGTCAGTCAGCCAGTCCCTAAGTCACTCCCTTTATGCTCTACTGATATTGCATTGTGCTAATCTTAAATCAGGATTTCAGTCCTGTGCTCTCAGGAACGCACACGTTCTAGCTCTGCTTTGGCATTGATTTATTTCTGCCTACTCCCAATTCTCCTCTCTGCCTCTATTGCCTTAAAGGTCTTGCTGTGTTTACCCAAAGTCAATATTCTCCTGTCATTTCCCCCAGTGATGACATACACATTGATGAAGCTGGATCGTATTTACACTCACACCCCTTTATACCGTGCAAGCTTTGACATTGCAGTAAGGCTAGTTCATACTACTGGAAAAGCAAAAGGAGGCCGTAGTGCAAATGCACATCAGGTCTTAGAGCTTTTTTGCCTCAGGTTGTATTACAGTCAAGTGAGTCAGAGACGTGGGAACTGCTAACTTTTTTCACTGGGGAGCATTGTTAGTGACCTGCACAAGAAGCCAGAAAACTGTTATTACTTGAAATGTAAAATTAAAGAAAAAAAATTGCTCTCTTTCTCATTTCCCTGAACTGGACCACATGCTTCCCTGGAGGAAAATCATTGTTGAAATATGTTGACTGCAAAATTTTCTGTTAATCTGAATATTCCTCTCTTGCTCTGAGCCACGGGATGCAGGCAGAAACCTGTCCCATCTGTTCTGGAGTGATCTGTGCAAGTTGCAAGCATGACCCTGCTGGAGACGATGGACGGCCTAGCACGCTGCCCTTACTTCTGTAGGATTGCACTGGTAGGACAGGTTGCATCAGTAAGTAGATAATGATGCCCAAGATCGCGTGGTCAGCCTGGCACTGCCAGTGGGGTCACACTGATTGGGACCCTACAGTAGCACCGATTCCACTGGTGGGATGTGACCACAAAGCTAACAGCCTCCTTGTGAACTTTGGGAGCCCTCACTGACGTTGGGCATGTCATGGCCTGATGAGCCTTCTCATTACCAGACTCGTGCCAGATCCACTTGAAGAAGATTTCTTCTGTGTGCCAAAGACGATCTCACAAGTGTTAATTCTGGTCTTGGCATTCATGCCTGAAGGGTTTAAAGCATCCCTGAGAGAGCATCTCTTTCATTTTTCTCTCATTCCTTATTGCATAGAGTTCTCTGATACATTTCCCCTCTCCTACTCTCTCTCTCTCTCTCTCACCATATGTTAAAGATTTTTAGAAATGCACCTTTTCTGCAGCATCTTTTGCTTCTAGATTTTAACGCAGTCCTGATGCATTTACCATAAATCCCTGGAAAAATGGCAAATCCAACACAAAACTTGTTGGAAGCAAGAACTCATTGGAAGCAAGTTTTACATATGTGTACAGTCTTCCTTGTCTGGGCGCAAGAGCTACATGATTAACTGGATGAAGAGAAAATTTCTCTATACCCAATGTCAGCAAAATTTTAGATTGAAGATATTTTTACACTAACAAGCCCTCGGTGTCTACCGTATTCAGCATAAAGGAGAAGCGTGACAAGGAGCAGAATGGAAGAAATGTGCTAATTTGAAAAATCTGGAGATTTTTATCTGGGGGGAAAAAAGATTTCTGTGAAGGCTATTGGAAAAACAGGGAACATTTTTGTGAACATTTTTGTTTATATGAAAGTCTTTATCTGCTTTTCACTAGTTCCATCATCTGGCAAATGTTTTTCAGCAACTTTCCCCATTCATAGTTTTCTTTTTAAATCTCACATTTCCCCTTTACACAGCTCTACCTTCTGGCTCTGAAATCCTATTCTATTCTTTGCCTGCCCTTCATTTTACAAAATGTTCTGCTTTCTCAAGAAATTACTCAGCTTTGGGAGAGAGAGTGAAGGCTCCATAGCTGTCTAACCGGTCAGGCAGTCTGCTGAATAATAGCATCCAGTAGCCACAAAACTTTGTCGCTTTTTCTGCTGTGTTCTGTGGAGTGATTGGTGCATATTGTGGTCCCAGCACAGGAGAAATCGTAAGACAAAGTAAGTTAAAAAATCTTGTAAATTAATCAGCGGAAATCCCAAACCTTGTGAATCTCAGTGTTGTGACTGAGTGGGACCTACGCTAGTGGTGGACCTGGCTACGTTGCATGGCGTGGGAATGTGTCCTGCAAAGGCTGCTGATAACAAGAGGTGTTGGGGGTGGAGGGAGGAAGGCGTCAGAGTTAACACCCTAAGACCTCCTGTTTTTTCTGGTGCCTCTGCCCAATTTCCGTCCAGAACTGTGTCCAGGGAGCCCTGTTGTCCTGTCAATCCAGTGCAGAAGAAGAGAAGCAGAACTGGCCAGTGAGAGAGTACATTCACTTCACTTCTTTCTATGCACAATTTCCAGTTCTTTTCTACTCTTCCAAGGAATTCTGTCTAGAAGGCATGCTTTCGTCAAGACAAACAGAAATAAACACAGATTTCTACTATGAGAGAATGAAGTTTTCTGGTTTGTTCTCTGTTCTTTTCCTAATAATCCCTTGTGTTTTATCAGCCTTTTTGATGCCTGTTGAGCACTGCATTAATGTTTTCAGAGACCTATCCACAAAACCCAGTATCTCTGTGAACATTCATAGCTAATTAAGAGTCTATTGTAACATATGTATAATTAGGGTTATTTTTATCCTATTTTCATTACTTTGCATCTATCAACACTGAATTTCTTTCAGTGCCATGAGATCTCATCAACAATGAGTATCACTCAGTGTCATGAGACCCTAATGAGATCCTATCATCTGTAAACTCTGTTATTTCATGAGTCACTGTTTCCCAGATTTTATGAATATGTTGAACAACACTCATCTGTGTGGAATTTCATGTGACTTCCCTCTATTAGGTAAATTGACTCTTAATTCTGTATCCTTTTAGCCAGTTATTAAGTGGGAGAGATGAGAGCTCAGCTTCTTTTTAAGCCTTTTGTAATCGAAGTATACTGCGTTAACGCATATTTATATAGCATTGTTTCCTTCAAAATGCCCTACAAGACATGTGAACTATGACTTCCTTCTGCATATCTGGGTTCAGCCTCATGACTGGGAAATTAGGAGAAGAACAAAAGTATTAGAAGTCCTACATTTCTCAACATGCGTCTCTTACTCATGACTTTGTGATCAGTGCAAGTATCTCCTTGCCAAGTAGGAGGTCTCACAGCCACACCACGCCACTGACTAAATCTGTTAAAATTCAAAATGTGACTGTGCGAAGTAAAAAAGTTTAAAAAAAAAGAGAGTAGAAAAGTCCTCTAAAATGACGACTTGTAATAAAAATAGGCAGTACCTCAATACAGTGGCACGATTTTTCAGCAAAATATTCATGCACGCTGGGCAGAGAACGCACAAATAAAACAAAAGGTGGGTCTTGGGTGTTATTTCAGAAAGATCCTCAAGCAGATGTCAGGCTGTATCCTGGCTAGACTCCCCTGTTATAAAGTATCCTCTTGTTAGCACAGCACTAAGAGTAATTGCACAGACAAACCTCAGGCGTGGAACAGCCGTGCGTAAATTATTTCTTTTAATATGTCACCGGAATTCCTAAAGGAAAGCTGGCTTTTTAAAATAATTTTATTTCATTTTGTTTCTCATTTATTTCTAGGAACTCTGGTTATGCAACAGACTGGTGTGGAGTGGAGAGGGACTCTCTTATACTCAGCCCAGACTAATCCAAGCGCTGCACTCTTCCTCTTTGCAGAAACACTAGAGGAGTTTCTATTCTCTTTTGTGCAGTCAGTGAATTCTCCGTGAGGATCTCCATCTATCTGGCAGGTCACATTACAGCTCTGCTCTTGTAACTGATCTGTCCTTTGGTTTCTACAGAAGAAGTGTTATTGATGAATTACTGCACATGGCGCTGAGAGTTACGTTGCAGAGTTGTTACTTTTCAGCTAGGGAGCTTTCCTGGGAACTTGCCATGATGTGCTGGACGGCTAAAGAGTTTTGGACAATATGTAGCATACAGCTGCCATAACTCATTATGACCAATAAACAGAGAGAGCAAAATGGATAGAAAAGTTGAAGATCAAAGATGCCAGCAGGACATGCATATCTGTGATTAGTGATGAATTTTACTACATTAGAGAAAGCTAGCTGACTTCAAAAGATGCTAGACCTCCTGGCAAGGCACAGAAATAAGCCCCCAAAGTCAGCATGTTATGACAATTGCAGTTTCCCTTAATGTGAGACAGCACTGATTGTGCTGCCAAATGCCAGCTAAACAGATTTATTTTCTCTGAGACCATTTTTTCTTTCCATTGAAGCCTTCTTTGTACTTTCCCGTGAGGTGTAGTTATAAGCAGAATTGGTAGCATTACCCTAGAGTAGGTCCATATTACAGCTGGGCAGAAACTAATTTTGCTGTTCTGTTACAATATTTGACATACTGCAGTACAGCCCCCAGCACACAGGTACAAATACCTGAGGTTTAAAAAAACCTCTAAACCCCAAGAAACTAAAACTCATATTTTAAAGTTTGATTTGCACCAAATGAAACATTTGATGCCACAAATTATGGAACTTTTAATTTTATCAACTGTCAATTATTTTTAAACTTTACTTAGTCTAATTTTCTCAAAACAATAACCTTAATTTTTCTTCTATGTCACAATATGGCCTTTCAGTAATTTCTTTTTTCAACATACTTTGAGTCAGGAGGTTAACTGAAACCAATGTTTTTCCATAGTGTTTTGGTTACTAGGAATTGTGTTTTTCCTATGAAAAATGGTTTAAAAATTTCCAACCAACTCTAGTATTTATGCTAAAATGATTCACAGTAATGTCCTGCGGAGTCTTGAAGCAAAGACGGCATCAACAGAAGGAGTTCCACACTGCAGATGAAGTCTGGATGATGAAATGAAGTGTCCAGTACCATCCTTATTCAATCTATTTATACAAAGCTTCATAAAAAAGGGGGATATTGGAAAAGATGATCACTAGCTTTTCAGAAGATGGCAGAAAGAAGAGAACAGCAACCACAGAGACATGACTGGATCCAGTTTTTGGGATACTGCTTGTTTCCTGTCCTCTGGAGGTATCACGTGGAGGGTGATGAGGACAGAGGCCTGTTTATCAAAATAGGAAGGGAAGATGGTTTCCCACCCTACTGAAATGGCTTAGGAGGTGTGTTAACCCAAACCAGAGGAGTAACAAGTCTTGGCTCTGATTCCTAGCTTCCATAAACTGCAAGGATTAATATTCGATTTTGAGCTTGGATTCAGCCAGTTTAGAGAGCAATTATCCATCCATGTTCTGTAATTCAGTTATGAACTGGTCTCCAAACTCTCCTCACATTAAGGTCTGAGTTTCTATTTATTTGGATTACAAAGTCCATTTCTGCTATTGCTGTCTTGCCTTTGCGTCACACTGCAAACGTCCAAGAAGCTTGAAGGTACTGGGAAAAGGGGGTTGATCCAATATCTCCTTTATTTAAGACGGGAAGCATGTAAGCGGATGGTCTATTAATACAACATTTATTAATACCCTTCTCACACACAGGAACCAAAAATCACAAGGCTTGCTTTGAAGCTAGGACTCTCTCACATGCATTGAAACGAGTTTCCAGCAAAGCGCAGGTGCATGCCATATGAGCAGAAGAAACCCTGGGATCACGAGCGAGCAATTTGATGACTGCTGTGTGCTCAGTGCCTGGAGTAGATTCATGTCAAGGTGACACTTCCCTGGCTCGGCTCTCCCCTTGTCTCTTACTGAAGAGCTGTAGATATTTTACTCTTGCAGGCTCCTTTTCTTACTTTTTAGTGCCTGATAGATGTTGTTCCTGAACACTTTTGCAGGTGATTACTGTGGGGAATTAGTAGGCTTCTTATTCACACCTTTCTGTCCAGCCCCTCTTGACTCGCATAATTCATTAAGCCAGAGGAAACGAGGGATCTCACAAAGCGTGCTGAGGCCCCAGCCAGCCCCAGAGGGGCTTTTCAATGGTTTCATTTAATGATCATTGTGGGAAATGCTTGTGTAGATGTTAAGCATTTTGATTCCCCTCCCATTCTTTCCCCTGTTAATAGGTGGCTGTGCCACTGAGACGTTCCTTAAGAGGACCATTCATGTGAAGTATGAGCATTGTTGCCTGTTGACATGCTGGCTAACAAGGATGAGACATCAGACTTAGGTTCCCAGAAGGGGTGCCTAAATTTTCATGGTTTTCAAGCATTATAAATTTTGCTTTCTAGCACAGGTGAGGTTTGAAACCCTATCTGCAAACACCCATGTCCCAAGTGTCCCTTTTCAGTAGTGGCGACACCGTTAAAGGAAAATACAGATGTGAAAAAGGCCCTGAAGCCTTCAAGCATGTCAACCTCTAACCAGTTTCTCCACACCTCCCCAAAGTGGATATATGGAGTCAAGACACGACTGAAGGAGCAAAGCTTTCTGGCTAAATGACATGGGTCCGGTGACACTGCTTCAAGGCATGACATCACACTCTTAGGTAAAGTCTACACTACAGAATTGCACATTGCACAGGATCATTCCCAGGTGTTTTAATTTGCTTTTGAGCCTCAGACTAGTCCCTTGCACGGTTTTGGCCTTGGCTCACTAGCATCCCTCCAAAGCGGTTCCAGGCACAGTTCGGCAACCGGCAAGGCTAGGAACCATTCCCAGTTGGCAGCCTGGATATAGCTGCTCTGTTTTGGAAAGAGGGAGAGTTTAATGAATGGATGCAGGCATTTCTGTGCCAGTTGGCCTCCAGGTCAGAGAGTGGTCCCGGCCGTATTTAATTTTCTAAAACAGACATAGCCTCGGGTCTCCTTCTTATCTCTGCCATTGACTTCCTGGGCAGTGAGGGCTTGGCTGTTTACCTATAAAAACAACTTTGTGAAAATGGAGCGTGCATGAAAGAATAGTTTCAAAGACTATTTATTATGAATATGGTTCTTTTTAACTTAACAAGTCATTCACAAACTGATCTTGGCTTCCTTGGATTGAGTTAGTGTTCAGAGATATTCACTGATCATTTACAGCAAGAAACATTCAGCCTCCGGTTTGTTTTCTTTGCTTCATTTTTGCAGTGGGGGACTGGCCATCTGAGAGATCTGCTTTTGTTTTCCCTCTCCTTGATTTGATGATTGAAGCTTTTCAAACAGAACTACAACACACAGCAAATATCCACGATGAATTTCTAGATAAATAAACACTTGGGCCAAGGTTATTTTGGAAGAACGGCAGTCTCAGTGCCTCCAAATGGCAAATAATAGAGCGAACTGAGCCCAGCCATTTTTTTTCTGGAGTTGGAGGACTTCTGCTATCCCTCCTGTTAACTTGTGCTTCTCTGTTTTGTGGCTTTGCTCTGTGTTTCTGAAGCACTGTGAAAGACACAGTTAGGGCTGGTTAAGAGTCAGTCCAGGTCCCCATTGAGAAAAGGGAGACTCTTCCCATTGCCACGTTGCCCAGAAGTGGGGTGAGGATTGCTCCTGGTCTGGGTGCTCATGGGGTGTGGGCTCGGTGGGGTCAGCCCCTTGCAGGGAGGTCCACACGAGGCAACCGCTCAGCCTTTCCCAGGCGGGGATGGCTCAGGAGACGTGCTGTTGCATCGCCTAAGCATAGCACTTGGCTCCATCGTTTGCTCATCTGTGGCTTTGCCTTCACTCACTTGTTTCCTTAGATGAGTTCCTCTGCCTGCTTATTTGTGTTAGGAAAATTATCGTTCTTGTATTTCGGTCTGTGTCGCTTCCTCTGGGCCTGTTTTGTTATTGCACAGAGGGATGTCTCTAATGAAGTGGATGGAAGGAGGAGGACTCAGGGCTTATTTTTATCCTATACGTAGGAAGTTGGCCAGAACAGGGAAAAATAGAGCAGAAAGTCCTCAGAGCATTTCCACCCCTCAGACTTGGAGACAGCAATCCCCACAGACCTTGCTCAAACGTTCCACCGCTGCCCGGGGATGCTGCCGAAGAGAACTTTCTCCGCAGTTTTGCTTGTTTGTTTTTGAAAGGAAAAGTGCGCGTTGCTTCCTGCCACAGGGACGGGGCTTGCTGCCCTGCCATTGCTGCGATCCAAGTTTCTTTTATTAATGAATTAAACCTCAGACCACCAGGCTAAAAAAAAAAGGGAATTTGTATATATGTGTTGGTAGTGTGACAGCACCTAGAGGCCCTGATGGAGCTGGCAGTTACATCACACATTTCTAAAGAGAGATGAGAGCTGGTCCGAGGAGCCTCAAATTTAAACTGAACAGACAGGCTCAGGATAGCAATACAGCGCAGAAATGCAGAAAAATGTAATGGTTATCCTGCTACCATGGAGAAGAGACAGGGCTAGGATGAAGCCAGACCTTGTGTTCTTTGGTTCAATGAGTGGCTCATTAGACCATGCTGTTGCCCTAGAAATTTTGGGGAAACTGAGGCATGTGTTTTATGACTAGACGTTTACCTTGCATTCACATTTTCTTTGTCCCTTTAAATCTCCTTTCCAGAAGGACTGCAGGCTGCCATCTTTTTGCCTTTTTTTTTCTTTTTTTTGGAGTGGTGATGTCCAAGGAGAGGAGCAACAGACCAGACAGCCAGCTCTCTCCCACGCAGATTCCCTGGCACAGGCCGGCATCACCACTGAGCATCTCCCTCCTCTGCCACTGGTCCTGTAACACAGCTGGGCTTCAAAAGAGGATGCTCCTCTCCCACGTGCTTCAAAGAGAAACCAGGAGTCACAGAACAATTACTCCCACTCACAAGACGAGAGGAAATCCTCTTCTAACGGGGGATCATCCTGTTAAAATGAGGATGTCTGGTGATTTATGACTTGCTGTTTTAAACCTTCCTCCCCCTACTGAAGAAACACAGCAGACAGGAAAGCTGGAGGCAGATACAAGAGAGAGCTGACATTGGCAGCACTTGAAATATAGTGTGAGAGATGGGAAAACCCTTTCTTGCTGTCCTCATTAGCATGACTTAATTAACAGTTATAATCTTATCAAACAGAGGTTGCCACGCAGGAAGGATGTGCAGGCTGGAAAACAAAACTTTAATAAATAGGTATTTTAAGTCCAAAAAGCACCACTGGGTAATTTTGTCTGACTTCCTATATAATTGATACCAGAGGTAGACCTTTTTAACTAAAAAAAAGGTGGTTTTAATGGAAAGGTGTTATTCATGTGATATTTTTTGGTAATAATTTTAACAAGAAAACTTTGAGTGGTTTATTTTGCAAAATCCAACTTATCTGCACTTGATTGGCTTCCATTTTCATTTTCTACTCTAAGTGTCTTCTAAACCCCAAAGACTGCGTGCTCTGTAGGGCTTAGACTTCCATCTTCTTCATTTTTTTTCTGTTATTGACTCCAACTTTAAAAAGAATATTCTCAACCTGGGGCAAAGAATATGTTGCATTTTGACACTATGGAACTCTTGCAACCTACATTAAATACTGCAAAAATTAATCTCTGCCACCAGTTTTGTTATTGTCTCTGACATTTTTATAGATAACCCAGCTCATTTCATTTGTGTTTGTTAGCCTTGGCCTGGGTCTTGGGAGCAGTGGCACCTCTTAATCTCAAGAATATCTTGGCATTTTGATGTCTGGTGTGACAGTAAGACAGGTTCTTCTCCCAGGGATCAAGAGAAAACAGAGTTTCAGCAGAAGGTCCTTTGTCACACATGAAAGTTGAATGGCAGGCCAGCTTGCGTCAGGAGCTAGAAATAGGAAGACAATGATTCATTTATACCAGGTTTTAAGTGGAGAAGAGAAATCCCATCTCAGGACCCACAGAGAAGCAGAAGGCAAAGACAGCTGGGGGGGAGAGTCAGAAGCAGAACAGATCATCCAAATTGCTACCATACCTGCTTCTCTACATGGAGCAACTCACCCAAACATGAGCTAGTCCATGTCCAGATTAGATTACTCCATACCCATTCATATTCTAGGTATTTCTAAGAAAGCATCACTGCCTGTGAAAGCTCAAACTCACCCAGAATAGCTTTTGAATGTAGAGAACGTTGTGGCTTTAATCCAGACTGAGTCCATCAGTCTCAGAAGATTTCACACCAGCATCACCAAGATTTGAATTTGCACTGGGATGTTTAGCACAGGCCATTAACAGGACAGATTTCTCGATGCTAAAGGGAGAGAGAGTGACTGTGAATTATAAAGCCACATCCTTACTCGCGGCTATAAATTTGGATAAACCTCCTCCCCCAGTGCTCTGGATTCTCGCATGCTGTCTCCTCAGGCTGTTTCCCTCTCACTTGTGAAATATATTACAGTAGCCAAATTACCAGGGGATGAATGACCTCAATAAATTCACTCATTCTGCTCTGAGACAAGATACCATGCTGTGGAGAACAGAGTGAGAATGTATTTTTCTCCCCAAACTTGCAATTATTCCCATTGTGTGTCAATTTTATTGGCAGGTGATTTTTTTCCTCCCTCGGTTGGCCCCAGGTTGAATTTTTCCATTCTGCTTCCCACTGTAAATGCCTTTTCCAATTACTGTATTTTAGCTCATATCAATGAAATCTGTATAGGGGAAGAGAATAAAGCAGGGCAGGTCCTCAGCTGGTATATGTCTGCCTTGCTCAACACATTTCAAGAGGGCTCTCTGCTGCTCTGCCCAGCTCAGGATCCATGCAGCAGTGCTGTGAACACTGAACATAATCCTACCATATTTTTTGTAGACAGACTTGCTAAGCCGGTTATGCATGGGAGAAATTCTGCCCCGAGTTATTAGAGGAATGGCTGAATTTCATTGTTTCTTCTTTTGTGCACATGTACTTATAGAGGTACCCCTCCAATCTGACAAAATTAAATATTTATTTCTGGGGAACAGAGCAAAATTTTTATACAGATACAAAACCAGCTCATCTTCATCTAAAATTCAGCAAAAGGACAGGCCCTGCCTTTCATTTTCCTAGTAACTTGACTCAGTGCCCTAAGCAAAGAGCCTAGGGGCAATGGCATCTGAGAGGCTCCCAACAGCAGCAAAAGAAGTTCAAACCTCACTGGGCAAAATGTCCTAAGCTCCCTGGAGAAAGCCTCAGAATGGCAGTAGAGGCAGAAAATAGCTGAGAAAATCCCTACCCCAAATCCCTAAGCATTGTTTTTTACAAAACATTGTCAATATTAATGCAGCTTCTCTTCCAACTGTGAACAAACAGAAAGGACTAAAGCTTTGTTTCAGCATCCATCCAGATAGCTCCAACCTTTCTGAGGCAACAAATGCACAAATCTGGTACTGGCTGAGAACAGAGGAGGTGCGATTTCCAAGGAAGAGACAATTTAAAAAAAATCAAACAAACTGATAACCAAAACTGAATTCATTAATTTTATAATCAGCTGCTAGGCAGCCTAAAAAAACCGCCATGAACAGCGTCTGTAAGAAATCATCATTGCTCTGTTTCTACGCCAGGCGAATCACCACTATGTCTGGAACTGACTCTTGCCTCACCCAATTATATCCAAGTAAACCATGGGCATCCGGTCTGAACGACTCATGGAGTCTTCTCCTGCAGCAGCTGGAGTACTTGTTGGCAGGGGACCATCTCACACCAAGACGCCCTAAGTGGTCCAAATGCCAAAATGACACAATGGAGAACCACGACCATAGGACCTGGAACCATCCGAGGTCAGGTTGGACAGGGCTGTGAGCAACCTGATCTAGTTGAAGATGTCCCCTGCTCATTGCAGGGGGCATTGGACTAGATGACTTTTAAAGGTCCTTTCCAACCCAAACTATTCTATGATTCTGTGATTCTATGACCTTGGACATCTGAGTGGCTTGAGAAGAGGCTCACTGATGGATTTGATCCCACCTTGCACACTGGAGGAGGACCCGTGCTGTTTGCTTTCTCCCCAGTCAGTGATCTGGATTATGCAGCAGCTCCCATGCCAGCTGAAGAGCCTTGGTCACAGCTTGAGAGCCGTCCATGGGCTTGAGAAACAGTTTGACCATTGCAGCTCAGACCACATGGGGACAATAAGTCTTCATTTTATGCATGCTACTTTTGTGTGAGAGCAAAGCATATGAAAAGGCTCCTCCCTAAAAACTCTGAGCAGAATAATTTCTCCACGACTCAGCACCAACAGTCAGCAGTATTGCAGTAGTGGAAAGTTCGTTCCCTTTTGCTTATCATGAAGATCAGAGATGGAGGGAGAGAAACTAAAAGTCAATGGCACAACAGCCCCCCCCCCAAGTTATTTCCTCTAGGATGAAGAACAAATGTGGAAGGTCTGATCCAGGAAAGTAAGAACCTCCCAGCAGGTACTGGAGCTTCAGTGAAGCTGCACCTCCTTTCAGTTTGTATTGGGGCTGTCACTGAGCAGGGCCATGGTGGTGGCTCCAAGAGCATTGCCCGTAGTTCTCAGAAGCAGAAACCCACTGGAGCAAGACACTCAGTCTTGCACCTACAGTTGCCCATGATTATTCTACTTGCTGGTAGACTTTTAGTTATTCTTGCACAATTTTTCTTTCCCATCTGGTATTCTGGTATTACCAATATTAGTTTTTTCTCTCTCTTCAGACATAAGGCAATCTACTTTTGCCAATACCTACATCAGCCTCCAACTTGATTCCTTCTCCCTCTGCCTCACCCACCTTGCCTACATCTGAATCATGGTCACAAAGGAAAGGATGATTTCAAAAATGCTCTGTTTGAAAAGGCCAAAGGTAACTTGGAAATACAGACACCTGTGTCCTGCCTGTATTGGTGTGAAAAAGGAAAGGAAAGGTTGCTGATGTGGGAGTCCCATAAGAGTTGTTTCACCTTGAATTGTTGCTGTTAGAAGAGAGTAGTGTTTTTGCTTTATCTTCTCTTTTATGACATCTGAAGGTTGGGAGAAAAGAGGATACAACAGTAATAGAAAGCTAAAGCGACTGCTTTAAAGCCAAATCCTTTCATAATGCCCTTAAAAATCTCAGTGACTGCAAAGTTTGCAGGAAAGGGTAATATCTTCTATTAGCTGATTTCAGCTGATAAAGTTGTGGGGAGGGAGAAAAAGAGCTTGGGGGCACATGAGCACTTCTTCAAATCTCTGTAGACTTTGAAATGTCATTGTTTCCTGATTTACCTCATGAAACATAAACTTTACTAAACATGGTACATTACCGACAAGGTGTGCAAATGTGCCTTTTCAACTCAGAAACAGAGTTGCTTCTGTTCCAGACAGAGCTACCTCTTTGGACCTAAGATGACAAATAATTCAAGTTTAAACATATGTAGTTGTTTGTAGGCCCCAAGACACTTTATGGCAAATTCGTTCCAGCTACTTTTCTCAATGTCCCCATACAAATAAGGCCTAAGTATCAAGGCCGGGAACAAGAGAGGAGACAGTTACGTACAGTCTGAGGATATGAAGCCACAGTGACTTTTATATATACATAGACACATGTATGTATGTATGTATATATATATAAATTAGGAACCCTGAAACTTAAATCCATATGCAGGAAAGTCTGCAAACAGACAGAAAGCTGAAGGCATTTTGGAAGGAAAAGATATTGCTGCCTGCCAGTGTGAATGCAAACAGCATATAGGTTTAGTATCTTATGCTTTGGGGGTTTGAGATTTTCAGCTGGGTAGTTTTCATCTAAATAGAAGTCAGGTGTTTTTCAAAAGGCTTTTTCTTTTAATGCATCAAAGTATTTTTCCAACAGAAAAGGACTGGCTTTTCAACCAGAATGGAAATTTTTAATTCAATCTGAAATTTTGTTTATTTTAGGAAAAAAAAGTAAAAACCAACCGTGGAAACAGTCTCACTAAAAATGCTGGCTTTAGATCAAAAACCCTTTTGAGATTTTTTTCAAATGAAATATTTCCCTTTAAACTTCAGTTTTTAAAAGAACCTGCTTATTTTTCTTAGAGTTTTTAATCGGGAAGGAAGAAAAGACTAAAAGGCGATAAGTAGAATCAACTTAGAAAACCTTTGTGGGGAAAATTAAAAAATAAGCTTATGTTAAAATGATGATATCCTCAATTAAAAATAATTGCCATATTTTGATCAAACACTATAACATCTGGCCACATCTGATGGGGCTGGCAATACTGTGTAGGTGGCTCCAGGGGCTGCACCTCACTGGGGAAAAGTTGCACTGTCAATAAAACTGGCCATGGGCTGTTTGCATCCTACCTTCCCATATGTTGGGCTCATTAGTGGAACATCAAATCCACAAATGTGGACATAAAGTCAGCCTATACATGCCTAACTTCTGATACGAGCATCCGACCACTGCTTGGGGCCTGTGTTTGAAAAGCAGGGCCATGTCCTGAGGGCTGTAAATCCATTCTTTTTTGATGGAAAACAAATCTCAGTGGGTTTCTTTATTTCTTTTTTTTTTTTTTTTTCCACAAAAGAGTCTTGTATTTTGCGCTGTAAGCCTGAATTGCAACGAGGCGGGGGAAGCTGCAAATCCAGCTCAAGGCTTGAAAGATTTCCACTGTCATTGCTAGAGCTCTGCGGAGTCAGAGCCCCTCGGTGCCAAGAACAAACACATCATCACCACCACATAATGCAAACACGATGCTCTTGTAATCTGCTGTGGGACACTGGGAATTTGCCTCCCGGGAGGAGAGGCAGGCAGGGAAATCCCTGGAAAACTTTTTTGGTGACTAAAACCATGCTTTATTGCAAAGCGCGTAAAGGGCTATCTCTCCTTTCCAGGCTGACTTCCCACCTGCAGTGCGTTGCTGATTTAATAAGGGCGGAAAGGGATTATCAAGTTGTGAAGTTGTTTGCATCCTACCGGGTTGTAATGAATGAAGATTTTTGTTCGGCTCAGCCTAACTGAATGCTTCTTGGAGTGATCATAGCTGGGGAAAGGCTCTAAGTGACAGACGTTTTTGGTACATGGTTAATACTTGAACGTTACATGATGAAATGGTGGGTGCGTAAACCCCTTGTGAGTTTTGTAGTGTGCTTCTTTCCCTTAATCCTGCCCCAACACTTGCTTCAGCCTGTCATTGCAATGTTTTTTCAGTCTGCTTTGGTAATTCAGCATTCAGTGGAAGAGAAAAACTCAGTATCTTCAACTTCTGTAATTAATGAGTGACAGGAAAGTTCCCTCGCAGGTCTCTGCGTTCACCTTCCTCCTGTAACTACCCCAGGTTGCCTCACCCTTGGGGAGTTTGCATCAGTTGCAGTTCTGCTTACAAAACTAATGACAAGAAAGATGCTCGTTCCCTGCCAATTCCCTGCAAGCCAGTTGCATCCCCTGCTGAGGACAAAGAGTGCCACAGGCGCACTGGGGTAAAAGCCTCTTAATCCATCTCACTTTCAACCCAATAAAAGAGCAGAGCAACTCCACCCAATTAACAGACACAAAAACCACTTGTCCCTTTGGAGGCAAAGCTGTCTGAGTGACAAGAATTTAAAACTCTCTTCTTCCTTGACCGGATGTTTTTATAAATCTGGCACCTGCATGAGGAGCAGGACTTGGTCCTCTCCTAGATGGTCTTCTCTCCCTCTTGAAAGCTCAAACCTGCCCTGTTACAGTCCTCTCCTCCCAGTGTGGCTGGGTTTTGCTCCCTCTCTTTATCCCAGTAGCCTGTAGTTGTTCCAGTCCCTATCATGCTTCCTGTCCACCACTGGACTTTGTCTTGAGATGCTGACCCAACAGGTGAGGTGTCCTCTTGGCCATTCTCTGCATGGGTGCTCATGCTAACACAGTGGTACAAACATGAGCTTCTACCAGATTAGGAGAAGATGCAGAGCCCTAGATCTCCTCTTCATCTAGGAGAGCCTAGCAAGTACAAGCTGTCTCAGTGTTTCTGCTCTTACTTGAAATTTCCTCCAGATTGTGTCATCCATCATTCAGAGTCTGGAGCAGCTAATAACAAAAGACTGATATCTTCCTAAACTTTCCCCTTGCTTCAAGAAAATAAGCAACCTACTCTCTCATAGCTCTGTTTCTTATCTGTGTATCTCCCATACCTTTTCTTGTCATAGCTTTCCACAGGCTCCCTCCATCAGCCGTCCTATTCAGGTATTTTTTTCATTTCCTTCTCCCACTTCCACCTCTGAGAACTTCTTCCTTCCTGCAGGTAATGTTTGGGAAGGGATCTCAGCACACTTAATCACGTAGGGTGTTTACCCTATCCACTTTAGTCTCCCAGGTCTTTTCCATACTGCTTCTACAGTTAATGAAGAGACAAAACTCCTCAAGGGCTGAGGGACCATCCCTAAGCCAAACTCCTTCTCTGAAACCTTCAGAAGGGCCTGACTCTGTTCCTTGGGAACCCAGGAAGATTTGTTAAGTTATCCAGCAAACAGATGACCCTTAAAGTGGCATGGCTATATCACCTTCTCCTATTTCAGATGCTGCCTAAGCGCTCATTTCTCCTATAATGTTGTAAAACATTACATAGAATGTAATGTTTACAATAAATGTTTTACAACATTTCTACGACAAGGTGACCCGCCTAGTAGATGAGGGAAAGGCTGTGGATGTTGTCTATCTAGACTTCAGTAAAGCCTTTGACACGGTTTCCCACAGCATTCTCCTGGAGAAACTGGCTGCTCATGGCTTGGACGGGTGTACTCTTCGCTGGGTAAAGAACTGGCTGGATGGCCGGGCCCAAAGAGTGGTGGTGAATGGAGTTAAATCCAGTTGGCGGCCGGTCACAAGTGGTGTTCCCCAGGGCTCTGTGTTGGGGCCAGTTCTGTTTAATATCTTTATCAATGATCTGGATGAAGGGATCAAGTGCACCCTCAGTCAGTTTGCAGATGACACCAAGTTGTGTGGGAGTGTTGATCTGCTTGAGGGAGGAAGGCTCTGCAGAGGGATCTGGACAGGCTGGATCGATGGGCCGAGGTCAATTGTATGAGGTTTAACAAGGCCAAGTGCTGGGTCCTGCACTTGGGCCACAGCAACCCCATGCAACGCTACAGGCTTGGGGAAGAGTGGCTGGAAAGCTGCCACGCAGAAAAGGACCTGGGGGAGTTGGTTGACAGCCGCCTGAATATGAGCCAGCAGTGTGCCCAGGTGGCCAAGAAAGCCAACGGCATCCTGGCTTGTATCAAAAATAGTGTGGCCAGCAGGACTAGGGAAGTGATTGTCCCCCTGTACTTGGCACTGGTGAGGCCGCACCTCGAATACTGTGTTCAGTTTTGGGCCCCTCACTACAAGAGAGACATTGAGGTGCTGGAGCGTGTCCAGAGAAGGGCAACGAAGCTGGTGAAGGGTCTGGAGCACAAGGCTGATGAGGAGCGGCTGAGGGAACTGGGGTTGTTTAGCCTGGAGAAAAGGAGGCTGAGGCGAGACCTTATCGCTCTCTGCAACTACCTGAAAGGAGGTGGTAGAGAGGTGGCTGTCGGTCTCTTCTCCCAGGTAACAAGTGATAGGACAAGAGGAAATGGCCTCAAGTTGTGCCAGGGAAGGTTTAGACTGGATATTAGGAAATTTTGTTTCACTGAAAGGGTTGTCAAGCATTGGAACAGGCTGCCCAGGGAAGTGGTTGAGTCGCCATCCCTGGAGGTATTTACAAGACGTTTGGATGAGGTGCTTAGGGACATGGTGTAGTGGTGGTCTTGGTAGTGTTAGGTTTACGGTTGGACTTGATGATCTTAAAAGTCTTTTCCAACCTATACAATTCTGTGATTCTGTGATTCTGTGAAAAAAGGTGTATAACAGTTACAGGAAGAAAAATACAGTAAGTCAGGAGTTCATGGTGGGTTTTGTATTCTCTAGTCTAACATAGCAAAAGAAAAGGGCTATCCAGGCCAAATTAACTTAATATCATAGGAGCATAGAATAATTCCAGTTGGAAGGGACCTCAAGAGGTGTCCTCAAAGCATGAGGTAAGACCAGGTTACTCAAGGTTTCATATAGAAAAGCTCAGTGTTCTTAGGTGCTTCACTTGGAGGAAGGTGAAGAAGAAGGAAGCATATGCAGTTCCCACTGCAATTCCGGGCTCCTATTTGTTGGAAACAGGGAGGTGGGGTGGGATGGGGTAGTTTTCCTGTAGTTGTGTGGTCCACAATGGAGGCTCCAGTAGCTGCAAACACCTGCGATAATCAGGTAGAAAAAGTCACTGTTGGGGGTGTTACTTGATTGCTGTCAGAGCTGGCCTGATGGTGAGTGCATCCCATTCCAGGACTAGCTGCACTGCAAAGTCAGAGGTAACATCAGCTAACATGAACTCAGCTTTCCTTGACATTTATGTGCATGGAGAGTGAACCATTTTAGAGTGAACTGGTTTCTTAGCAGCCAGTTCTCCTCTCCCCCAGACTTTGTTCCTGACTCATGTTTGCCAGCTGGAGAAAACATGACAAAATAGTGAAAAAAAGAGATCTGCTTTGAGCATTAAACTTCATTGCTGAAAGACTAGAAACTACTGTTTGGCCTGCCAAGGCTTTAATTGTCAACTTATGTAAGAAAGGCTCTTATTTAGTCCCTGTTTGCATTCACCAGGGGGTTCATAAAACAATGATAAGAACCTAGTGATAATCTTCTTTCAGCCTTTATACTCTGGTCAGCCCAAAATATCAATCCAGTAGATGATTGCTCGTATGTGAAGTCACTGAGCCACTGACTGGCTGTATGACTCTCTGACTTTATTATTATTAATTGTTTTTATTAGTTACTGCTACTACAGGGCATGTGAGTCATTCACCCAGTCCACAGTCCTTAATAGTTTCATTGTATTATCCTCATCAAAGTTGGTCCTTTCTGTTTCCCTTTCATGTGATCTTCAAAGTCATCTTTGGATGGGCTGAAAAATAAAAATCTCAAAGGCAATTTTAGGCTGAAACAAAAATCAACAGCTCCACATTTTTGATAGTTCAAAGATTAAAATCTCATGGTGTTAGATTGTCATCTTGTGAACAAAGACAGGCGTGAGACAACCACAGATCCTAGCTGAAAGCTAATCAATGGGCTCTCCCCACTAGATTGGAGGGCTCAAAGATAGTGAATGACAGATTCTGGTACTTCAGGTTAGCTTGAAATCATTACACATAATGGATATTAAATTATACACTTTAGTGGTAACTGGTTGCTGAAAATCCTGTCTTGTGTGCAAATGAAAAGGATAAGACTTTAGGACTGTTTTGTATTCTTTTTTGCAGCTTTAATACTGCTTGACTGCAAGTTGTATTTCATGCAGTATCCCTGTCATTTTAAAGACAAACTCTTGTAGATCAGGTCTTTACATAAAACATTGGTTCAGGCCTGAATCTGGAAAGTTCCAGCTCTTGCAGGACAGTGTAATATTTCATCCTTTGATTTTGATTGCTGCACAGGCAAGAGAAAAAGGAACATTTTACCAATGCTATATTATTTGCTAAAGAACTGAAGCATGTGCTAAAGTGTTGTTGAAGACCAGGATGATCTAGAGATCCTGAGGTCTCAACTGAAGCATGTGCTTAAGTATTTTATTAAATGCGATGGTCTGCCTGGCCTTCTGAGTTCACGTTGGTATGAAATTCATGTCACAGACACAAAGCAGTCAGATTTAACTCCCTTCCTCATAAGCTTGTACCCCAGACTTGCAGGCAGCATGGTATCAAAATAAGATGAGGTTGAATTTCTGTATCACTGCTCTTTAAATCCAGTGTCATGACAAGTCGAGAACAAAGGGGATGCAATAGAAGAGACTAAATAACAGGAAAAGTCAGATGGCATTTCTTTTTTGTCCTATGGATTGTCTTTTCAATATAACTCTGGATAGAAATATGAATCTCTCATGGGATTTGCAATTATGTCATAATGAAATAAAATTTCTTAATTAGAAATATTTGTCGGATTCAAATATTTCTAGAGGACAAAATCTGGAATTTAGGGCTTTTTGTCTGGAGGTGGAATTAGCCTGGAAAATAAAAAAAATATTTTCATATCAAGAAACTCGCAGAAGATTCCATCACTCATTGCTTCCAAGATAGGGGCAATTTCCTCTGCTGTGTGAGAGGAGTAATTTATACTTACTTTGTATGGAGTGGGGAGAAAATAGAGCTTAATATAGTGGTAATAAGATAAGCTGCTAAAAGCTTTTACATAGAAACCAAAAACTTGGAATGGGGTTTTCACCACTGATACTGAAAAAGGGCCTACTTTTGAAGGGTATCTTTGCTAGAGGTCTACATACATTATAATTTGAACAGAACTAATTGTTTTGACTTCTAAGCAGAACTGCTTTTTTCTCTCAAGTTAAATAGCGGCCAATTGGTAAAATGTCTCTGCACCAAAAAAAAAAGCGTAAATACTACTTTGTCATATTTGCATATAAGGCACAATTTAGCGCAAGGAGAGAGATGGTAGAGGGATAGAGCGATGTAGTACGACACTTTGAAAGAAAGTTGTGCAGAACTTTTACATAAGAGCACAGGACTTTGCAACTCTCCTACGTTACAGATTTCCCCTTCAGGTGCCTAAACTCCAGCTGAGTTCAGTGAGAGTTTGGCCATTTAAATCCCTCTGTGGATTGGACACCAAGTTATCACCTTATAGCTTAGATGAATTAGATATTTCAGTGTTCCTGAGAAGGGTTCCAAATTGGCTTTTTTTTTGCTGATCTCACCAGAGGTCCAAGAATGACTGAGCCTAGAGACAAAAGTAATTGGCTGTTGTAACTTGGAGACTGGGATTTCACAAGGTTGGAACAAAGGCGCTGTACAGCATCATCTTTTTGTTATGATTTGGCAGATTTAACTACTGTGGGAAGAGGTGTTCTCAATAACAGTGAGCAGAACTGCTAACATAGCCTTTAAACGTTGCAGCTCAAAGATCAATTTGGCTTTGGCCTTTGCCAAAGCTACTTCTTAACAACTGACTGGAAAACTGCAAGGATGAACTGTCTTTTTTCCTCCCTATGGGACAACCACATTTTGACATTGCGGTTCCTAAATGACCGGCAAATAATTTCATATGCTGGATATGAAGAAAAGGGAAGGGAAGGAAAGAAAATAAAAGATGCAATCTTTTCTTTTCCTCCCCCCAAGTTAATGAATTTTTTATAAATGTGTAAGCATGTCACTATTCCAAGCCACATCAAATCACTCCTAAAATCTGTATTTTAAAAACTGGAATGTGTATAATATGAATGGCTTAAGGAATAAAATGCAAAAAGAAGTTGATGATGCTGGATTACCAGCCAGCTGGAGAATTAAAAAAGAGAGGGAGAGAGAGTGATGAAGAGAAGAACAAAAAAGCCCGTGTCTCACTGGCCAAGTCAACAACCGTGTTTTTTCAGTCGCCCCTCATTATGGAAAAGTGTACTCAGGTTGTCCTGGAATCTGAGTTCACTGTTTTTAAGGAGTCACATCAGGAAAAAAAGCATGATGCGGTGCATACCATATGACAGGGAACATCTGGACACCAAACTACTGGAGCTGCCATGTTTTGCAGAGGGATGGCTCTGAGGATGAAATGGAATGAACTGTAACAAATACGGGATTTTGCTGGCAGGTTTAATTTATTTAAATGCATCCCTGGCTTTTGAGCAATTTCTTTGTTTTGGATAATATTTAAACATGTCAAAAATCCTCTCTCCTTCCTGCCCTTCATTACACATGACAGGGAGTGGATTGGTCTGGCCATCTGTAGAGTAGGAATGAACAGAGCTACATCTGGATGGGCTGGGGATCACGTGAACTCTCACAGCAAGCCCCGAGCAGTTAACTCAAAACCTGCCTTTCCCTGGATGAGCTGAGACAGTATCGCAGTTTTTGCCAGGTTGTGTGAAGTAGTGTTGGAGCCTTGTAGCCAAACGCGTCTACAGCATGTTTGCAGGCCCTCCCTAAAGTTAGGCACCTCTGCCAATCCGACATGTGTCTATGAGTTGCATTTGATAATAACATTTGGCATTTATTGTGTGTCATCTTGAGCTTATGAAGCCATTCCTGAGGCTTCACTGTAGCCGTACTGTGATCATAAAAGCTTCAAGGGAGAACACGAAAATACATGTGGCAGTGTTTAGAAGACAGAAGAGAGAATAATGGGGGATAACAGATAAGAACCTGCAGGTCCAGAGACAGACGCACCTTGGGCCAAAGCTGTACCATGCTGGTGTAGGGTGCTGGCAAGCCCCAAAACCCCACCTGGGAAGAAGCAAGGCAAAAGGTGTGCTGATGAAGCTGCTGCCACTGACCCCACCAAGGACCAAGCCAAGCCTTGTCCCCAGGGGGTGGTGAGATGATGGCTAGGAAGCCACCACCATCCCCTGCCTGTGAACTGCTGCCAGAGGTCTCTCCGCCTCGGCTCTCTGATGTATGGGTATATGTCCTGTGGCTGTCAGCCATATGTTGCTCACGGGGATCAGGAAAGATGGTAGGTGGGCATTTGTGTGGGAGAAGTGGCTGCAATGTTTTTTCCCTTTGAAGCTGTTTCCATCTCAGGAGGTATGCTTGGTTCCTCCTTTTACATCTAATATACTAGGGAAAAGGATAGCACCACTCAACTGCAAGAGGAAATCTCTGGGTTTGGCCTGAATTGCTACATGCAGTCAGTGAGGCCTTTCTTCTTCAGCATGTCAGTGTCCTTTCCTGAATTTGATGGTGTACGAAAGTACTTTTTGTAATCTTTTCTAAAAAGAAAGTCTTGACTGCAACTACAAAGCTGAAAGACACCTCTTTTGGGGTGGGAATCTGGAAAGAAAACTTTGGGGAATGTTTTCAGATCTGCCCATCAAAGCAATCTGGTCAGTGTTTGTTATTTTAGTTTAGTTTAGTTTAGTTCAATTTAGTTTAGTTTAGTTTAGCTTAGTTTAGTTTATTTCATTCTATTGAACTTAGTGGTCTTTAAGCTGTAGGATTTATGGCATGTGACTCTGACAGTAAGAGATGACCATATGAGACGCTGATCTATTGGCCTAAACTGACCTGACCTGACTTGTGGACAGAGAAATTGTCTTTCTCTGTGTCTGCACACGCAGACCTTGACCCAGCTGGTGAGCCTGCTTAGCAAGAGGCCAATTAGTCATAAATGCTGGCTTTCATTATGCAGATATTTCTTCTTTTGAAATGAGACCCAGGCTGCCAACTCATAGCATTTCATGGGATAATTTCACCGAGTCTCGAGTGGGCAGCAGTGCTCCGTCATTGCAGCAGGGACAGCTGTGCATCGATGACCGTGCTGGAAAGCCCTCGCTGGTTCCCTGACTCATGGTTTGCACGACCTTGAGCTTGTCCTGAGCTGCTTTTCACTGAGGGAGAGGAAACGTGTTGCTCAACGTAGCTCAGGCTCCACTTCCAAACATCATCACGAGGGTGAGAAGGGCAGGCAGGGATCATGGCCAACACTCTGACAACCGCAGGGTGAATAGCAGTGAAAAGAGCTGCTGACGGACAACGGGACAAATTAAGTCAGCCAGCAATGGCTCTGCTGTGGGGAAAGGTCAGCACCTCCAACAGAGTTTTGATTGCTGGAAAAACTAGCCAGCACCAAGTCTCAGCTGTGTCGGAGGTGCCGAGAGAGTCTGAGCATCCCAGCCCGGGGCTGGCTGTCAAGGGGAGGCAGGAGCCATGCCAGGCATCCTGGGGGCTTATCCCCCATGGCTGGGCATGCTGACTTGCCTGCCATGGGCCTGCTGCTTCTCGCTGCTCTTATCTGCACCCTGTCTAGCAGCCACAGCAATGCCTGAGTCAGGAAAATTTCTGAATGCGAAGACTACGCATAAAGGGTTTCATGAAAGAAAGAAAAAAAATCTGAGCTCTCCCTTTGCTGAAGCCAAGCTGTTGTCAGTTTAAAGAACATGTTTTCTCTTTGTTTTTGGCCAGTTTAACAGATTTATTTCCCCCTCCTTTCCCTCCCCCTCCTTGGATGAAAGTTGCAGGGGTTTCCACAAAATACGTTTTGGAGGAGCCAAGGCTTCAACACCAGCAGTTTTTAGTCAGACCCTTGGAATGATCAATAAATCGGCAGCGACTGATCTCAGAGTCTGAGGATGTCTATGAGGCACAAGCAGCTCTTTTAGGTAAGCCGGAGCAAGTGAGTAAGTCCAGTAGCTCTGGAGCCAAACCCTAAAGTGGATGCAAAATCATATGGGGAGCCAGTGCTGTGATTTTGAGTACAAGGGTGATGTAATGATTGAGTACAGTTCAAGTAACTAATCTAGTCATCTGTTCACAATTTTGAATTATGGCTGATGCAGTCTCTGCCTGCAAGCCAGTAAAAAGAGAGTGAGAATTACAGTTATTGAGTCAAGCCAAAGGCAGGGATCAGCATCTTGGCATCAGCTTGGGGAAGTGGTGGGGGTAGGGGGGTGCGCAATTTGAAATGCAACTCAGGGTCTAGCATGAGCCTGAAATTTTGGGGACAGTTGGGATCTGAACCAAAGATGGTAGAGGACAGTGCACTGAGTGGTAGGGTCACCTATGTCTGATCATCGCCCCAAAGAAGAGGCGAGGCTTCAATCCTGAGCACAAATAACCAAATCTGAATCCATACCACCCAAGACAACTACTTTGAACACATACTCATCTGTGGTGTTTGAATTCCACTTAAGAAAATTTAGAGCCATCCAGGGCCTGACCTTTAGCAAACCACAAAGGCAACCCATAAACCACAAGGCTGGAATCAGCTAGAGAGGACAAGTAAAATCCAACATATTAGCATAGACTTTCAACTGCAGCTGTTAACCAGGGATATTACAAACAGGAGACGTACCAGTAGCATCTATGTAAGATCTGAGAGTGTAAAGCTGGATTCGGTAAGGGCTCCACTGAGATCATCACCCAAAAGGGGGAATAACACAGCACAATGTTTAATAATAGTAAGTGGCTGACTTCACCACCAGGAGGAAACAAAATATTTTTAAGTGTCAGAAAACATAAAAACATGACATGATTCATCTTAAAACAAACAGTTGCTCATGTGAATCTTAGAGCGGAGGATACATGGAAAGTCCCAAGATGAGACCATCTCCGGAGGGCTGGTTTTTGGGCAAAAATCACATTTTGCGAGCTAAGCATTGTAGGGCCTGGTCAGCTGAAGGTCTGTTGGGACTGGGGTACTAAAGGATGTACTTGTAATTGGGAAACTAAATCTCTCCCTCAAAATCAATACCAGAGTAGGGGTTTTTTTGACAAGATGGATACCTTTCCCATACGGTGTACATCCGAGGGTTTATGCACTAATCATGGAAGATCTTTGGACATGAAGCAAAACTGTAAAAATAATCCATTGCACTAGTCATTTATATCAAACGTGCAGTCTCCGCTGAAGGTTATATTTTTCCCACTCTGAGTTCTAAGCTGACTACAAAGAATAAGAAGATAAAAACATCTCTCTTGAAATTTTTGCATAGAAACACTATAATTCAAAATATTTCAACTGTTTGTCAAACAGTTATGCATAATTAAGCCCTGAGGTGGCTGCCTTTCTTCCATGGGAGAAATGTTGTATTGCACCTTTTGTATGGATGTGTAGTGACCTCTTATTCATGCTAGGGAGGAAGCGATTACTCAAAGCTCTAATGTGTTTGTAATGATCTTTTGTGTTTGCTGTGGCTGCTTTATCTGGCTCGTCAGAGACTTACGTGTATCTTAAAAGTCTCACAGTGATTCAGTGGGATTATGTTCACTTTATAGTCATATTTGTATATTTTAAGGGTATTTGGGTCAATAGGTATAAGACCAGCTGTGGCATTTACCCCCATAATTGAGTTCAGTAATTGAAATACATATTACTGAAAAGCATCTTGCTTGATTTGAAGATGTTCTTCCTTCTGCTGTATACTTGATGGTCTTTTTTGGAATTTCTGATAACCTTCTAGGAACAATAACCTGCATCTATTCGTCCAACTATTTTCATTAAGACTAGTCACTCCACAAGTACCTGCAGTAGTTAAGCCTGGTTTCCAAAGGGTTTGTGTCTCATGTTGATTGACTTTTAAACTCAATTGCACTGAGGATGCAATGTGAACTAATCCTGCATTAGACATCAGAGAATCCATACTACAACAAGCCAGTGATGTGGGATGTACGTTTTCTGATGTCTTCTAAGTAAGTCAGGAATGCTGGCTAAAGCCTTTGCACAATTGGCACATCTATATCTACCATCCTCTACAAGGAGTCTCAAGTATCTAATAAAAGCTGGGCTCACAATGCAGTCTTTTCTTCTTTGGGAGAACTAAGAGGCCTTTCCTTCTCCACTTAGCCACCTATTTTTATTTTTAAAAATTACAAGAATGTAATACATTTAAAACCTCTAACTTGCTGTAAAGTTTTGTTTAAATGTTAAAAAACCTCAATGCCAGGTAGGGAAACACAGACAATGACTCAGTATGTCTGAGTGAGCCTCTTTCCCTAAGGAAGGTTTGGTTTTGTCTGAGGAAAACTCTCATGGCATTAGTGATGATATTTTGCAGTCTGGTAGGTCCACGTCTGGAAGGTTTTTACTGCAATTGTAGGTACCTGGATCCAAGCCCCAGTTTTGAGGTGGAAGCTCACACATAGTGCTGTCTTGCACTTCAGTTTTCTTTTTGGTGTCTGAAGTGTGGCAGCCCTCACCCCTTTTACTAATTAAATTAATGTTATGCCCTTAAAAAGTCTCTGTTTGCTCCTAATCCCCATTATGAAAACTCTGGATATTCTCTTTATCATGCTAAACTCTTGGTCTCATTGCATTTGGATCCTTGTCCAGAGCCTAGGCAAAACAAGCTTAAAAGACCAAGAGGATCTCTTAAGGGTTGAATCTTCCCTGCTTTGACATAAGCCAGGAGTAACTGTGTTCAACGTCTGTTTCAAAGACTTCTTGGTAAGAACATACAATCTAAAAATACCAGGGACCAAGATAAATCTGGAAATATTTTAATTGGGATCGGGGCGGAGTGGTTGTAACCTCTCCAGTAGTGTGGAGGTGGAGGCTTAAGACCCCAGCTTGGCCACTTGATGTGATCTAGAAGGTTATTTTACCACTTGGGATCAAATATATCCCAGATATTTTCATCTATCCTTTCTAAGCATTTATACCACATTAATTCCCAGTGACCTGAGTGCTGCTAATGTGGCTCCTGTGTGTTTTGTTTCCTCCAAAAGCAAGGCTGTGATGCTTGCCTTTCTCCTGGAGACAGAGGTTGGAGGATAGAGGGGTGGGTTGAAGTTCATTATTTCATGTTGATACACAGCTGCCAAATAACACCTTTTTGAAATAATACTTGCATCATAACAAAAGTCCCTTTTTCATGTACGCTTTACTTAAACAGAAGATAATTTCTGAAAGAATAACACTGATATAACAGTTTCTCTACCAAGTTGTGCAGTCCTGCTCCTCCAAGCACTTTCCCTGATTCATGTCAGCTAGGATCTGGGCGGTGAGCTTGCATTACGCCTTGGAAAGAGGGCAAATTCTATGATTCTTTGCAGGCACTGGCTACTTTGGTCTGTCTCAGTGTTTAAATCTTGGCCCCAACATATTTGAGTGACTTTTTCAGGAGCTTTTTGACTCAGCTGTATTGACAATTCTCTCTCCTTTCGCCTCCAGCTACCCCATTGAAAGAAAACCCTAATTTCCCCACAGCAAACCTCACTGTCAACATGTTCGGCATTGTTCTGCTTCAGGGTGACCAAAAAACAAGTCAGAGGCAAATCTGACTAATCGCCCCTGAAACTGTGAAATCAGTGAAAAAAATTTCAGTTGGGTACAAT
Source organism: Ciconia boyciana (assembly GCF_034638445.1). Taxonomy (NCBI): domain Eukaryota; kingdom Metazoa; phylum Chordata; class Aves; order Ciconiiformes; family Ciconiidae; genus Ciconia; species Ciconia boyciana. Next base: position 6,061,560 of record NC_132936.1, on the reverse strand, counting down.
TTCAGCATTGTACCCATGGGCCAACCACAGTTTTTAACAGCCTTCAGAGCTACCCAAAGATAGTGTTGCAGTCATTAATGTCACTGATATTGTTGCCTGAAATAGTTGCTTTATGCTGCAGTGGACAATGAATTCCTTCTTATCCCATTGTTTTCAGAGCTACTGTGTTTGGGACGTTCCAGGACTGCTGTAAATTGGTTCAATTCTTTTCTGACATGTCACTCACTAAATGTTCAGGGAGCGTTTCCCTAATCCTGTCCAGATGAGCTGTGGATTCCAAGAGGTTTCTATTTTTGGATGTAGGCTTCTGCCTATATGCTACTGTTGGGCTCAAGTTCATTCAGAGGAATCACATTAGCGGGTATGCAGATTTATTTCTTTGCTTCTGCTGAATGTGAGCTGAAATTGTTTGGATTTGCCAATTGCCTTTCCTGTGCGGGGGGATCAATGTCCTTCCTTTGCATTTTTCATAAATTGGAGTTCCATTCTGATGAATCAGAGCTTGATTTTTATTAGTTTTTCATAGGGGCTGCTTCCTCCTGCCACCACTTAATTCAGTGGGAATTTTTATTATTTCCAGTTCTTTAACAGCAGCATCTTGGGACCTCAGACAGGATTGGAAACTCTCTGTATTCACAGGGCAACACACTGAAAGAGACACTGTCTGCTTCAGAAATTAGAATTTCAAAAGAAAAGGCAGATGTGAAATAGGAGAAAAGTAGTACATCCTCCTTAACACAAGTGGACACAGGGACCTGGACTGACTGATATACCCAATGTCACCCAGAAAGTCACGCACAGCTTCCCACTGGACATTTCTCACTTCTCACTGCACAGCTTCCCACTGGACAAAGAGCAACGAAGGTGGGGAAGGGTCTGGAGCACGAGTCCTGTGAGGAGCGGCTGAGGGAACTGGGGTTGTTGAGCCTGGAGAAAAGGAGGCTGAGGGGAGACCTTATCTCTCTGTACAACTGCCTGAAAGGAGGTGGTAGAGAGGTGGGGGTCGGTCTCTTCTCCCAGGTAACAAGTGATAGGACAAGAGGAAATGGCCTCAAGTTGCACCAGGGGAGGTTTAGACTGGATATTAGGAAATTTTGTTTCACTGAAAGGGTTCTCAAGCATTGGAACAGGCTGCCCAGGGAAGTGGTTGAGTCGCCATCCCTGGAGGTATTTACAAGACGTTTGGATGAGGTGCTTAGGGACATGGTGTAGTGGTGGTCTTGGTAGTGTTAAGTTTACGGTTGGACTTGATGATCTTAAAGGTCTTTTCCAACCTATAGAATTCTGTGATTCTGTGATTCATTCAAACTCCGAGATACTAAATATCTGTGAACAATCAGAATTACAATATTTTCCAAACAGCTTTAGCAGAGGAAAAAGCAGGTTGGAGGAAGGGTGGAAATAGAAAGACTTGCACAAATACACATGTGCCAGTGATGCCTTTTTAGAGGAACTGGAGTCCTCAGTGTGAGACATTTGCTCTTCTCCATCAGCAGTTTCTCTTCCTCCTTGCTTAGTTTAGGAAATGAGTCTCCAATGTTTTGTTTTCCTTTCTTCCAGAAATCAGACAATTAAATCATAAGCACATAGTCAATGAAAAGAGTTGCTGACATGCAAGTACAGCTGACAGGCTGGACCTCCATCCTTGGAACTGTCTTACAAGGTGGTTCAGTGGGACCTATTGGGATATTTTAGCTGTGACCTTATATGCTACTTCTGTATTAAGGCCTGGCCCTTTTCACTAAGGCTTGACTGGTTATACTGCTAAATTATTAGAAGAGTCCCAGCAGGGCTTAGGCCAACTATTATTCACCCAGACAATTCCCAAGACACAGCTCAAGACTTGACAAAGGCCAAAACCCTCTCCCAACTGGCTGCTCTGTATCTAACGGCAGTTGCTTTCAGATTATTCAGCCATCCGGTATGGGTCCACCTTGGCACATAGAGAAGAAGCATAGTGATGATATTTGCAAGGCCTTTGCAGTCCCCCTCCCTTCCTTGAAGCTCATGGGTCCTCATAGCTCAAGATGTGAGGCCACACGTAAAAGCCAGTCCTTTCTCTGAGATGATCGCTACCTCTAGCACAACTTACAGGCTATTTCTATTTGGCCGAAAAGCAAGCTCTCAGATGTGCACTTCCCTCTTATATCACTGGCTGTAGCTGCTAGGTGAGTGGAATATGTTTAAATTGTTTAATTAAGTGCCTTCATAAGGACACAGGTCTCCTTGTTATTTAGTGGAGACGGAGTTACTTCCAGAAAGCACTATTCGGGGCAGCTGCTGAAACTGGATGCTCAGCTTCATCCTTGGAAGTAGGGTGTCTTCTCATGGACTACAGGGACCTTTTAGGAAGGATAGCCACCCAGAATAGACAGCTACAGTAGCCATTTTACACTGTGCTGTACAAATACTGCCCAAACAGTGGGTCTGGGGAAAGCTGAGCTCAGCGCATCTGCTGGTGAGCGGTCTGTGGTAGATCTGGTATTTCCCATGCTCACTGCACCCAAGCAGGACTGCAAATACATATGTATATAAACAATTAATTGTACATGAGGTCATTCTAGGATGGAAGGCTGGACTACATATTAGATGAACGGTACTCCAGGCCTATTTTTCTAATGAAGTCTTGAACCTCTGCCAACACATACCACTTGAGAATCTGGCCTCTTGCTCCTTATTTTGTACATTAACTTTACTTAATTGGTAGATTTTCCACGCTTAATAATTATAAATATATAAGCAGGAGTGTTTGTTTATGCTTGTTTAAGCAGGGAAGGAACTGTTTCAAAGAAAAGACATTTTAAGAATGGCCTAACTGCAGTCCCGTATAAAATTGGAGGTTTGTGTCTACCATGTGAGCTGGTGGAGCATGGAGGAGGGGTGTATTCAAGAGCAGTTAGGCAGTATTTGCAGCCTGTGCATCAGTGGGAGATGAGGTCAGGTCTCTAAATACCATACCTACACTCTTTTTGCCCATGCCACATCTGTATCTGAGTGACCAGAAATGAATGTAGATGGGAGTAAGACATAAGGAAAATTTTGAGACCAGAAATAAGTAAGTTTCCTCCCTGAGCCAGTGTCTTTGTGTGGGCTCTGTATTGCATATGTATTTTCTGAGGCAGACTCAGATTCCTTTGAGCTTGGCACATTCTGGTTAAGATGAACTCAGCATCCAAATGTTGACATGAAAGCTGACTGCACCATATACCATGGCCCCATGCCACCTCCAGCTGGCGCGGGGCCGTGCTGGCATTGGCTTTGGTTACTTGATTTAAGACTGCTATAGAAGAGGGAAGGGCAAAGGGTGCCTGAGGTGGGTTAACCTGGCATCCCAGCTGGAGGAAATGGCCTGCGTTCTTCGGCAGAATAAAGAGAGAGGGATGAGTAGAGGGAAATAAAATAAATAAAGCAAGCCAATGGTGTCATTAAAAAGAGGATGTATCACGTTTACTGTGAGAGCATGTGACTCAGACATCCAGACGTGAACATTCCTGCAAAGCCCCAAATGCACACATGGAACTGAATTTTCTTGGCTTCCCAGAATGGCTTAATTTTATGATTCCGTGACTCACTAGAAAAAGCAAAGTCCCTAGACGTGCTGCATCAAGACCCAGTAAACACCAGTTACTGGTGTGGACACATGGGGACAAAGGAACAGGTGAGGGATGGATGGAGGGATGGAACAGAGAGCGAAGGAACAAGACTCTCGGCATCTTGCCCCCTTTCTCCTTCTAGTGGTTTTGTAAGCATGTTTCTCTCTCTTCCTTTCTTTCTTTTTTTTTTAAGATTGGAGTGGAGGGGTTAACAGAGGTCATGTTAGTTTAAAAAATTATGGTTAGCCTTACAAGCTGGGTTGCCTTAGGTCACGGTGATACAATTCCCCTCCCTTCTCCTGTGCAGCAGTGGTTCACAGAAATTCCTCTAACACAGGGAAGGACAGGGCCTGCCAAGGCTATGAGCAATGCAGAACAGACTTACCTGTTTTTATGCACTGCTTAACTAATTATTTTAAAAAGAAACAGCCAAGTTGGAACAACTACCTTTTTCTTCGAGGAGGAACATTTTCCCCTTTTCCTTTTTCCCCACGTCCCCCTTCTCCCCTCCTCTCTTCCCTTGGTTTTTTTTTTCCCCCTCCGTTGCTTGGCTTGGCGTTTGAAACAGGTTCTAGATATCTGACACCTCTTGAAAGTGTAGTTTGGCAAACAGGAATCGAGTTCAGCTCCAAAAGGGCCCTGCACAGGGCTCGCTGTGAAAACACCTGGGTGTCTCTTATGCCTCTGAGAACCAGTCCTGCTTCTGTAGAAATAACAGCCGCCCTCTCCCTTCCCCCAGCCCCTGCTCTCCCTTCAAAATAAAAAAAAAAAATTAAAACACTGGCACTGTTTTTGTAAAAAACAGGTGGTTCAAGGGCGCTGCGGAAGGGGATGAAGGCCATCTCAACAACAGCGTGCAAAAATCCTGCACAGAGAGGGTTTTGATTGCAGCACGTACATCTGCAATTCGTTTTCCCAAGCTCAGGACAAATTAAGAATCTCCCAGCAATTAGGGGAGAAAGCTTCAAAGTGCAATCAGCAGTTCTTAAAAGAATATGTGCTGGGCTTTGAGGGAAACTAATCCTGCTGCCTGCGCTGGGCTCCTCTCTGCAGTGTGCATTTTCCAAGGCCAAAATTTTGGCCTGCTTTTCAGTCACACCATATAAAATAACAAACACACAGTCTAAGGAAAACAATTTTTAAGACACAGTGGAACCCACTTTAATGAAGAAAACTGTTAAATGCATAAAACCCCCATGTGCCAATGGATAAATGTGCTGGAAGTGTGAACTGTTAAACCAACAAAATTGTTAACACATCATACTGCTGGGCAAAAAAATAAAATAAAAAAATATAAAAAGGGAGTGAAACGGTTTTCTAACATGCAACCCACTTTGCCTTTATTGTTCACATTCCTGCTGACATAAAGTTTCCTGATTTGTCCCCTGGGCCGAGAAATATGGCAAAAGCGGGAACATTAATTGTATTTGCCCCCTTTAAACTGCCCTCCCTGCTTTTTAGCTCACAGTGGCCAAGAATAGCTTCATGGAATGAAGAGAGTTTGCCCTTTTTTATTCAGGGTGATGAGTGAACAAGTTCACATGGAATTTTTTTTTTTTTAAACCGGTACAAAACTTTAAACTATGCCTGAACATCTTTTTCCTGTATGTGTGGGGAAAATCGGGACTAGTTTTGTATTCGCTCTTTCTTAAAGTTCTTAAGTCCCTCCATATTCTTGGTTTTCCTTGGGGTGGATGCTGAGATGAGGCTGTTCCTTTGGTGTTGCTGCTCCCTCTGAAGACCTGGAGCTCTCACTGAGTAAAAGCCTGATCTCGTGAGAGCCCCGAAGGCAACCGCTTTGATAAGCGTCCAACCCTGCGGCCGTGCTGGCATGGTGGAACCTGGATTCCTGCCTCACTCCGAAACACGAGAAACTAAAAATCAGTCCATTGAATTTATCTTCATCCGAATCCTGAATTACATGCTGTTCACAGCTTTCATTTCCGCAGGTCATCAAAATTTTCCACAAAAGGTGGGCTTTTGTCACAAATGAAGATTTTCGCTGGAAGAAAAAAAAAAAAAAGTGCAGCAAACCAAATATTTACTGAGCACTGAACGTTTTTATCGAAAACTTTTCCAAAACTATAAGAAGGGTCTGCAGAACTGAATAGGTTGAGATTTCTTGTTTTGATATTTCCTGTAATGAGAAAACAAGAAAAAAAAAGCATAGGAAATTCAAATGAAAATCTAAAAGTTAATAAAAATACTCCTAAGGAAAAAATAATTAAAAATCTTAATTTCCATTTCATAAAACAATTCTTAAAATTGTAGCATCTGCATGGGGCAGCCGTTCAGCTAAGGTCTGTGCTGCTGTTTGCTTGTCCCAGGGGCCTTTTAGGTGCTGCTCTATGAATACAGGTATGAAAGTGCATTTATGATGACTAAACCCCAACCGTGAACTGTGACAATGAAGAGTTTATTCCTGCAGTTCAGAATGTTCTCATTTTTCTTCACTTTTCCGTGTCCCTTGCAAAATAACATGAGGTCGTGCCTGGCTTGAGGATGGCTCCTCTTTTTCTTGGCACTTGCTGATTTTGCTTCTTAGACTGATGTTTGCAAAGAAATTCCAGTCCCTGAGGGCCACTAAATATATATTGCATTGCAGAGTCTCCACAGGGCGGGTTTGCACCTCCAATGCGCTTGGATCTCTTGCTCCTGAGGAGGCTCAATGGCTGTGTCATGTACTTGAGACCACTTTAGACACCAGGTAAACTTAAACCGGAGTCAGGTTTTGTTGTAGTTAAGCAAAAGAGTTAAGTTCTTGGTTACAAAAAAGGAAGCAAAACTGCAGCAGAATATTATAAGCCTTTAAATCCGACACTGGCCTCTTCACTGTTATGCATTTAGTGGATCCCTGGGGCCTGTTCTCAGCAGCTAAAGGTCAGCCCAGCTGCCCCTCACCTGGAAGGTGTAGTTTTCCGGAGTGCACCGAGATCTGATTCTCTTATTCCAGTTGCAGCTGAAGACCATCAGGGTGTCACTGGGACAAAATTGTCACAGGCAATGCATGGGTTGCTGTCACACTCTCCACTCTGCCATTGCCAAGATGCAATTTTTTAAACTCTTTTGTTAATTAATTTGTGTCACAGCAGTTTTAGTCTGTCCTGATGTTTATGAAGCTGCAGACAAAGTGTTGTTTCAGAGTCATTTAAGCCTGACTTTGAAATGAGCCTTTTGACATGTGTGGGTGCTCATGGGAGCTCTCTTTCTGCAAAGAAACCATGAGAATATCCTGCTCCCTGATGTCAGGCTGGCTGCAAGGTCTCTCATCTAACATCAGCAACCAAAAAGTCAAGTGTCTAGTCTAGTTACTTGCGTCAGCTTCCCTTTGTCAGTGGAGGGAGATGGAGGGCTACTCATCCCCATCTTGAAGGACGAATCCTATCTTTACCATTGATTTATGGCCGCCTTCAAGGCTTCAATGCAACATATGTTTTCGTACCATTGGAAATGTTATCTATGTAACACTTTTTATTATTACCCAGTCTGAGGTATACTGGTGCATTTCCACAGAGACCACCCACGACTGTTGGTCACAGTTTTAGGATGGGGAGAACTTCAGTTCTTTTCTTTTATCATTTATAATGTCTTGGGCTGCCATGGGGGCTTCAAAGCAGTAGCTGTGTGATCCCCTGAGGTCATCTTGCTACTCCATGAGTCAAAGTTCTCTTTGTACAAAATAGGGGTAATCATAGAAATTCTAGGCTAGAAAGAACGTTGAACTATTCCCCTGCTTTGTGGCAGGGTCAGGAAATCTGGTTTATTCCTGGCAGATGTCTGTATAATCTGTTCTTAAAGCCCTCCAAAGCCTTCCATAGTAAATCACTTTGAGATCTAAAGGTGAAAAATGCTATGTAAGACCTGAATATTGTTATTATTATTAACAGTCTTGTTGTTCGGAGGACAGCTTAGCAGCACAGTCCCAGATGGCACTTTAAAAAAGAGCCCAGAAGGAATGAGTTATAGCGAGTTGCGCCAGTCCTGGTGGAAGTGCTGAGCCAGCACTGCTGGTGCTCCTGCCTGCTGCTGGCTTAGTCTGAAATGAAACTCAGCAGCGTTTGCCTGTGTTCACACAGAGGCCACGTACTGCCAATAGCTATCATATTACAGGGTTGGATTGCTCTGCTAAAGCCACTGGTGCCATTCCTGAATGATGCCCATTATGAAGAGAACTGGATATTGCTTACTCGGTCCCTTTTGCAGGTGCCACGTGCAGCATGCACAGAATAGCATGTGCGTCTCCCTTCAGAAACACAGAATCATAGAATCATTTAGGTTGGAAAAGACCTTTAAGCTCATCGAATCCAACCTTAAACCTAACGCTGCCAAGTCCACCACTAAGCCATGTCCCTAAGCACCACATCTACACATCTTTTAAATACCTCCAGGGGTGGTGACTCAACTGCTTCCCTGGGCAGCCTGTTCCAATGCCTGACAACCCTCTTGGTGAAGAAATTTTTCCTAATATCCAGTCTAAACCTCCCCTGGCGCAACTTGAGGCCATTTCCTCTCATCCTATCACTTGCTACTTGGGAGAAGAGACTGACACCCACCATACTACAAACTCCTTTCAGGTAGCTGTAGAGAGCGATAACATGGTTCATGACACTCAGTTGAACTGGCTATGTAACCAGGAAAGCTGGTAATTGTATATCTACTCCATAGCATATATGGATGCTGATCCTGCACTCCCACCGGTGTTGGCCCCAACAAGTGATCCTGAAATAAAATTGCCCCCCAGCTCCCAGCCAGACTTACCCTCTGTTCATTTAGTTTCCAACATGCCCCCAGAAAAGCATATGTATATTCAAGTATAGGTCTAGCATTAAAAGTGCCTTGGGCAGGGGATGAGCTATTGGTCCCTCCATCTTTGTCTTCTACCTACTAGACATCCCACTCAACCTCATGGTTTTCCTCCTCCCCAGTTGCCCTTGGTGCCACCCCAACCATACACAGCTCTGTTCAGACAAAAGAATGAAACCATTCTGGGAGGCTGAGGGTTGCCAGCATTTGGACTAAGGATCCCAGCCTTTCCTCTCAAAGCTTGAGGATTTTGAGTAGAAGACATTGAATTTAAATAGAGTCTTGGAGAAGTTTCCTTTCTAACTAGTAAATCTAACACTGCTGAGACAGAGGTTCAGGCACGGAGACTCAGGTGCAGTCCCTGGCAGCTGTAGGTGATACCTCCTGAAGTTTGCACAAGCCAGAGACTGTTCCCGATATGTAGTTTAGATGTGGCTGTCCTGTTTAAGAGATTAAAAAAGCTGAATAGCATAGATGTGCCTAGTGCCCATTAGACTCCAAACTAGAGAACAGATCCATTTACTGTTTGAGTCTCTAGATATGTAATAAATGAAAGAGTGTACATCCCAGAATGGTTTGCCTAGCTTTTATTCTTACAGAAAAACGGTATGGATTCATATTCCTCTTACCATATTAGGTAGGACAGCACAATAGAAAGAAGTTCATTCCCTTTTGAATTCTGGAGGAGGGAAGGAGAAGAGATGTTACATCATTTTAACCAAATCTATTTGATTAAGTTCATGACAAAATCTGTGAGACTTTCCGTAAGAAAAATTAGGGTGTTGTGCCTAAATTTAACCTTATAAACAACTGCCTGCACAATACTGGTGTGGTACCCAGAGCTGCAGATCCAAGGCAGGACTGCAGCCAAGGCACAACCATGCATTGACTGTGGCACTCAGAGTGAGCCCTCTCCCCTTGGCAGCAGGAGCACGAAACCCAGCTCTCTCTTGTTTCATGTGAGCTATCCCATCCTTGTCGTGGGATTCAGAGACAACCCTTGTGTATCCTGGTGAATAAGCTTAATCTGGATCTGCTTCTTGCATTTGTGCTGAACAACATGGTAGCTTGTCTCCTGGTCTGTGCCTGGGATTACAGCAACAAAGAAGCTGCCATATTTTCATCTGGGAGTGACTAGGCACTTGGCACACCTGGGATAGAGGATCCTTGCTCTGCCTGCACATTTATTTCAGTAGACGGACAATCTCCCCAGGTGGTTAAACTTGTACAACACCCCTAGCCAAACACCAAATTAGCCTTCTACGCTCACCCGTATCTGCTGTGGGGCTGTGCACTATCAGAAAGTTGCCTGGCTTTCAGTATTCTTGCACTTACGGTACAGTAATTGGTTTAGAAAATATGCAGGTATATAAAAACAGTCATATATGTGACAGAATCCTCTAAAACAATGACCAAGTGTCTGTTGCCTTCACATTTCTATAGGTGAAATCGTAAGTTTATTAGAGCTGGCATAACTGCTCCCCAGGCATCTAGTCTGTATTCTCCTTTCTTTAGCTGGGGAGTATTGTACCTCAGTTACCAACCTTAGAAAAGGAAAAAATTTGGAGCTTAATTCCTCCCTGGCTTAAACCTTTGTATTTTTTTGGCTGTAGATTTATGTTCCAAGAACTTGGATTTACATAAAGACGTATCTATTTGCACATAATTTGCAAGAGTTCCTTTTAGCCTATAATTGTGCTAAATACGGTTGTGGAGGCCGCAGCATACCTAAAGTATTGCCGAATGGATTTTTAAGAGCAATTTTTTTCAAAAGTGTGCTAAAATAGACAGATCGGAGGGGGGAAAAAAGAGAGACGAAAGATGGCCTTGTGGTTAAAATCCTGGCCTGCAATTCAAGAAATCTGGGTTCAATTTCCAGCTCTGCCACTTACTTCCTGCGTGACCTTGGGCAAGTTGGATAATCTCAGTGTGCCTCAGTTCATGGGCATGCTAATAATATTGCCTTTGTCTCTTGTGCTGCCTAGAGCATGAATGCACCACGTGTTTGTTTGCACAGCACTTAGCACAACTGGGACCTCGTCTCGGCACAGCCTTCTTGCTCTACTGTAATGGTGACGATAACAGGAATAACGTTTTCCCTCAACATTATGTGTTGAAAGAACAGAACGGGTGGTATAAAGGGGTTTCTTTTAGGGTCTTGGTGAGTGCAATCAAAAGGAAGGAGCTTCCTTTCTTCTGCCATGGAAGCCCATTGGTGACACCATCATGCACAGCTCTGCTGAACCTGAGAACCCAACAGAGGTTGTGGGATACCAGTCGTGTCTTTTAACACCTCGTTGCAGGGTGTAAGAGGTTGTAAGAGACAAGTGTAGTCTACAAAATAGTGTGGAGCTACAAAATAGTATGGAGCTACAAAATAGCATGGAGCTGTGTGCTCTTATGGCAGTTATGACTTCAGCCCTATCTCATTGAGTGTCATTATTCTCCTTCTCTCCATCCAAGTAGGTCTCATTAATGTGAGCTCAAAATAAAAGAGCCTGAGGGTTTTATTTCCCAGAGTAAACAGGTTGAAAACAGCAGAGCTAAATACGGCTGTTAGCGTGGAGTACCTTATCCAGATGTGACTGGCTGAGCTTTGTGATGCCAAATTATGAGATTAGTGTTGTGGATTTAGATCACTGGCTGATTAGTCGAAGAATAACTTCAGTTTCTGAGCTCCGTCCTGGTTACCTGAGTTTTTGGAATAAATGTCAGGGATCTGGAAATAACCTTAAAATAACAAATAAAAAGCTCACTTAAAGAAAACATGTGCTGTGAGTCCTGACAATCTGTCATCTGTCTAGCCTGTGTCATTAGGAAAATCACTTTTCTTGTGAAAGAGTGCAAGGAGACTAGTCAAAGTTCCTACGTAAAGAAAAGGAGCTGAACGAAATTGAGTAGCTCCTGTGAGCTACTGTGGACGTGCACTGCTACGAAATGAGGCCAAGACTGTGAAAAAGGATCGGTGCCTTTGGGTGCTTAGCTTGCGGCAGCTTGGAGAAGACCTGATTTTTAGGGATTGGATGTTCAGCACTGTGTGAAAAGCAGGGCAAAGTGGACAACCAAAATGCCAGTGTTTGTGACACAAAGGCCTGATGGACGACTTTTAGCGAAATGACATTTCATTGTTGACGCACTCAGTTATGTTTATTTAACCTGCCTTTTCCGTCCTATTGCTATGGATGAGTGAAAGCTGACTTTGATCTGCTCTCTGTCTTTCTGGAGTGTGGTTAGAGCGTACCCGTCGCTCAAGGAGGCCTGGGGAAGATGGACAGTTTGACCTGGGCACCAGCTTTAAGAAATTATTGCAGTAGGGACTTGTTAGACTGCAATGCAAAGTAATACACAGAAAGCTGTGAGGAGTTTTGGGCAGCTCTTGCCCTGCAGACCTGAAGCCTCTTTGCAGCCCAACTGTCCCTGCGGCCGGTGGAGGGATCCACTTGAGCTTCCACAAAGACATTTGACTTTACATGGACACGGTACTGTTCACCACATCTTTCTAAGCATTTTTCAGGATTTCATTCACAATGTTTCCTTCCCCTCCAAGATAGCTTCCTAAGATTTTTCAGACATTCAGGCAAAATATCTTGGACTCACTGAAAAGCTTTGAAAATGTTTTTGTTTTATATAAAACCTGGAACATCTTGTCAAAGCAGGTATGTCCCCCTCCACTTCATTTGGAAGGGAAATCCCCATATTTTTGATTAAAAATATGAATTTCAACCTAAAATTTCTACCAATAAAAGTTCCCAGTACTTTGAAGAGCAGCAATAAAGTATAATTTTACTAAATCAGGCTTTCAGTGTTATAGCATAATTTCATAGCCACATATCTTCCGGTTACTGCACAGATATAAGTACAAAATAATTTATACCAAAATAACTTTACAGTGGACTATAATGTCAGATGTATACCTCTCCATGTTGCTGTATGAAAAAAGAAGGTACACGCTTATACGAAATAAAAAGGAAAAGACTTTGATAGTGTATTAAAAGTCCTTTTTACCCCCTCCAGTCTTGTTTTCTTTTAACAGTCTTGTGGGGAGATACAAGACACAAAGTAAAACCCAAAACTTTCAAGAGATGTGTTGTTTTTTAGGTTTCTGGTGTCTTGTTAAATCACAAAATTAAGAATTAAATACTTGGCTACTCTTTCACTGCTCTTTCAAGGAAATTACTTTTAGGATTATTCACATATGTCATTTTTACTAATTTCCATGTCCAAACTTTTAGGATCATACACATGCGTAATTTTTACTAATTTCCATGTCCAAAGTTTTTGCAAACTCATTAGACTTTAGTCCTTTCACAGGTATGGAAAAAATATCATGCTCAGGAATTCTTCTTAATAACATTAACTTTGTAACTCATGCAGTTTTGGGACTTAGAAAGTTTCTTCACCTGAGGTTTTTGTTTGTTATTCCAAATTTACTGCCAGAAACTTGACACTTACTCTAGAAACGTTTGTCCAAGATGGGTTCCAGAGATTAAAGACTAGCTTTCCTTGAGTAGTGTGAATTTAAGGCTATGAACTACTTTCTCTGTTAAAATTCCTATTTGCAAGTTCAATTTATGCTCATGGGCTTGATTTACAGCAGAAGTAATTAAAAAAAGAAACGGTTCGTTAACTAATACAGAAAGAAGTATGGCAGAGAGGTTGAAAATTTATGTAATCTTAATTTCTGTGCTAACAGACACAAGCTTAATCTACATTACAGTCTTGACAACTCTGAAATTGTATCGTACTGGTACGAAAATGTTGTGAAATCCAGATCAGTCCTTTGATCCAGCAATTCCTGATAATTGTGGCTTCTAATCAGGGAGAGGGGTAAACTAGCAGCAGTGTTGGGGTATGGGCACCATAGTAAGGCATTTTGGAGTGGAAATTTTCTTATTTAATGTTAGGTGGCTACAAAGTAGACATGCAGAGCTGAGCTACTAATGCATAGGCTCTTGGGAAATCAGTAGCAATGGAAGTGCATTTTTAAGACATGATTCCTCCAACCTGTTTTAGATGCCCACTTTCAGATGAGAATCATGTGGTAAAGTCATGTCCTTTGGTCAAGCAGGACCAGGGTCACTGAGCTGGTTGAAAATTTTTCAGCTGAATTTTCCTTTCAGAAAATGGCAAATTTCTGTTATTAATGTTGACATGATTCATCGTATAGCAAATGTCAAGTAATAGAAAATAAAAATACAATGGGGAGATGCGTAATGTATAGATATGTGTAGGTACAGCTGTTTATAAGTGTGATTATGTGTGCCTATTCATACATAGATGTGCTGAAATTAAAATGAAAGCTTTATGGAATGACAGAAGCCCAATGCTTTGATGGACCTGATGTATTTAGAGGGGAGAAGGCAAAATGGCAGTGCAGAGAAAGGATTTGCTCCCTGTGGAAATTTTGACATTTGATCTCAGTTTGTAAGGAGATGCCCAGGCTCTGATGGCATAGGCACCTTGGTTCCTGCGCTTGCCTAAATCCCACTTCTGCTTCCAGCTTGCTGGATGATGTGATTTTAGAAGTAGCAGGCTTAAAAATGGCACTGTTTTCCATACCTTTTCTGGGCCACCAGATTTGGTCCACCTTCAAGACTGAATCACCCGAGCAAGCAGGCATTTTGCTAACCTCCTTATTTTGGTTTCACTTCGCCTACAGATACCACCCCCAGCCAATAATGATCCTTTGTGTCCTCGGCCAACGCTGCTCATGTTGGTGAGCGTGAACTCAGCTCCAAGAGCTGTAGGCACGCAGTCAATTATCATCATTGCTATAAAAAAAAATTCTCCCAGAGCAAGAGTGTTTCTCCAGCTTGCCTTCAAACAGCGGCTCGAAATCCTCTCTAGCCCTGAAGTAAGAAAGAGTTATGTCTGGAATATTTCACTCCGTCTTTGAGAGAACAACTCTGTGTATTCCTCAGTGTGTGAGCACTGGATGAATGGCAACAGCAGTTCAAACTGTTTATTCCTTTCTTAGCAATAATGTTTAGGTTCATGAAAGCCTTCCAAGATATATAGAATTCCTCATGCTGAGTAAGGGCTCCTTCACTTATTGCTGCTCCTACACACTATGGACCATTCTTATTATACCTCCCTCCCCATTCATACCACTATAGTTAGGGGACTCTCAATGTTGTCATTATAAGCCCCTTATTTTTCAGGGTGTATAATTCAGCTGTAAAAAATTTGCCCTGGGCTGAAACTTGGCACATGAAGGCCAGAGAGAGGATTTTTGTGTTGATTATTTTTTTAAAGCAAGTTTTTAAAATAAAATAAAATAAAATAAAATCCGTTCAGCCATATTATGTTGTAAAAAGTGCAGGAAAAAATAGAAGTTAGTGGTTTCAGATGCTTTTTTCAGGCCTCTCCTGTGTAACTCAAAGCCAGCTTTGTTTTTTAAACTGAAATTTTCCAGGCTATTAGTCCATAATGTGAACTTGTGCCTTTCAGGTTTCTCTTTAAACACAGGCACACACGAAAAGACGAGCTGAGTTATTTCAATTAGGAACGGGGGCTGCTGTAATTTATTTTATGTGCACTTTTTCACAAGGATTTTTTTTTTCCTTCTGGAAGGCACATGGGTGCACACCACCTGAATAAGCGTTGGGGTGAACCCCTCTGCCCCTGCCTGCTGGTGTCTGTATCTCTTTGCTGTGGGTCCGCTGGATCTCCAGAGAACGCTGGATTGGATGCTGCTCCATTAATGAATCCACCGTTTTCCCCACACTGAATAAACGTTAAGGCAGGACTGGGCTTCCCAGTGGGTGGTTTCCTCAGGGCTCAAGCAGGTCTAAAATTTAGTCTGAAGGAGCCAGCGCATTTGGGTTTAACCTTCAGGTCTCTTGGATGCCAGTCCGTTGTCTTGGCCACAGATCCATCATCCTGTTCCTGAGGTGGGTTGGATGATATTTGATTTAAATTCTGGTTGGCAAAGCCCATGAACGTGAAGGTTTCAAGCCTGTTGACTCTGAGGAAACTGTGCCCTGGAGTTCAGATCCTGTATTAAATCACAAGTTAAGATGCATTGGGTGGCCAGCGCCTACTCTCTAGTTTCTTAACAGTTACAAAACGGCAGCATGATGGCAGGCTGTCTTTACAACACAGCTAGGGCTGGATTAGCAATCGAGAAGGGCTATGCAGAGGCAGAATTGCCTGCAAACAACTCATGCCTGTACAGGACCAACTTATCAAGTGTTCTTAAATGTTCGGTTTCCCCAGCAGTTTTTTTCTTAAAGGAAAAAAGTCCCTAAGATATAGAAGACCTGGTGAGAACTGGTCTTTTGTTCCATTAAAAGCAAAACAAAATAGAGTTATCGCTTTCTTTCCATTTCTAAAAAATACGTGCATTTCTTAAAGAAAAATTTTCGACTGGTTTCTTAATTTTAATTTTATTTTGATGGCAAAATTTTATTTTGATGGCAAACCCCAGGCTTTTATACATTTAGAATAATTATTAGTGAAAGTCTTTTGTAGAAGATCTGTATGAGAAAAAAAAATCAAAATAAAGTAATATGGACCGCATACCCAAATATAAAGTTATGAAATGATACAGCACTACCTCTCCAAGTGACCGCACCAGATTTTCCTCTTGATGGCAAAGTGTCTGTTGGTGGGTGAATGAGGGGATGCTTATCAAAGTGAGCAGCTTGGGCTACTGTAAGGAGCAGGGTAAAATGGCAGACCCCAAGCAAGAGCCTACAAAGCCTGCCCACAAATTTATTAGTGCCCTTACTCTGCACATCTTCTGCTGGCTGCTGGTGCAGCTTTAGAAAAGAGACTCACCAGCGGTGTGAGGCATGAAGGGCTGATGTCTCGTACATCCAGTCATCACTGGGACATTGTTTTAGCAAATGTCTATTTATATGAGGGAACAAAGGTAGTGCACTATTCCTTTGCTTGACTCTGGCAGACTGTCCGGACTAATCCAGCATTAGGATTTCCTGCAAGCCCAGTGCCTTCTCTCCAAAGAGGGCAATCCTCTCTACTAGTTCAGTAGCTCTGAGATCAGGATGCAAGCTGAACCATCACTTCTTTCTTCACAGCTGGAGAAACTTGGGTGATTTGCCAGCGGCAGAAAAAGAGCAAATGGAAGCGGTAGGTAGATAACATATCTTTTATTTGTGTGTGCCTGTGCATATAGAGGGGGTGGGGAGGAATTGGTTGCAGTTGCCCTTTAACATGCTGTGATCCCCCAGCCAGGCTTTCGTGGCTCCCATCAAAGCCCACAGCTCCATATGTTACCACGAATTTTGGGTTTCCAAGCCAGACATGACTGTGAAGTTCCATGGAGTGGAAAGCAGTTATCCCTAACCCTTGTCTCACCTGCTGGCATGGTCTGCATGCAGGGCTTTCTGTTCATGCTGCGTGGCCATAGGATGACAAGCCTGGACACATCAGCTCCACAATTTTTCAGGGTGGAATTTTGACATTCCTTGAGTTCAGATTTGTTCATTTGTATTTCTTTTAGCCAATTAATGCTGGCTCCAGGCAGGGTTTGGGGTTTTTATATTTTTTTTCTTTCTTTTTTTCTTTTTTTTCTTTTTTTTTCTGGTTAATTCAGTGCTCCTACTGGGGGCTTGTAGGCAGAGAATACCACACACAGACACGGGCTCCTCCTCACGCACCATTCCTGCAGACAAGGAAGCTGAAATGAAGCTGCCTAGAAAGCCTGTCATCACGGCTCGCTAACCAGCTGGAAGCCGTCCTGCCGAGCAAGGGGAAGAGCCACCCCTCGAAGAGAGTGGGAGCCCAGCCCCAGCCCCAGTCCGTCCTTGCGGGCGAAGCGAAGCCCACGGGGAGGACCTGGAGGCTGTTTTTGGTGTGTGACGGCACTCAGAACCCAAGCCATAACAGCAGCACTTTGAAAACAGAAAAGAAACCAAAGTGTCTAATATTGGGTCAAGCCAACATCTATAAATCAATGTCTGTGAATTTATAAACTGTTCGTAAATTTAAGTGCTTTTTGGAGAGCTGTTTGTTATTATGTCAGGGCTGGGAAGGGGGGTGAGGGAAAGTACTTATACTCACTCACTGTCTCCCACTCTGGACTTGCTCGTACATTGTTTGAGGGGGAAGAAGGAGCAGAAGTTGTCTGGGTGAGGGGAGGCATTAAGGGGATTCTGCCTTTGTGCCCCAGAAGCATTCGGTGCAAGACGAGCAGAACGGACAAACCAGATTGAAACCATATTTGTGCCTCTCAAATTCCTCATCTGTCCTTTGGCTGCTTTAGCCCTCCACCAGCTAACGCAGCTTTAAAACAGCCGGAGAGACTTGCGGCAGGAGGCCCTGAGCCGCTACCTCCCTTTTCCCCCCCGTGCCTCCGGGAGGGAGCAGAGGCAAAAAATCATCTCAGCAGCTCTGCAGCCCCTCTTCCCCCATGCTCTGGGTGCGGTGACAGTCCCCGATGACTATTCCTGCAGCACACCTCGCTCCGAGGCACCTTGTAAAGCAGCACGGTCAATGGGGAACGGGATGCCTCTGCTGTCAATGGGAACTGGTAAACAGCTTTGAGGGGGGGGGTGGAAAGAAAAACCCTCTGCAATCTTGCTCCACCCCTGGCTGAAACTTTTTCTGAGGTTCCACTATATTTGGATAACTTTTCCTCCCACCTCTATTCATTTTTGTTCCTTTCACCACCTGCTGTTTCCACAGCCAGGACAGGGCACAAAAGTGTCCTGAAAGGAGTTGTCCCAGCCTGGCGGGAAACAGGAAGTATTGGAAGGCCTAAGAGGGTGTGAAAAGTTTTGGAGGTTACGTTCACAAAATAAGACATTGTTCTGGTACGGTGCTGCTCATTCAAGTATCTCAACACTTTGCACGCATGAATGAGTTAAGCCTTATAAAACACCTGTAGGGAAATGGTATCCTCCATTTTATAGGTGATGAAATGGAAGTACTGAGGGAGCTGAGGCCAGATTTCAAACCTGAATGCCTCCAGTTAAGCTTCTAAGTCCAAAACAAGGCATTGAAATAAGCATTCACAACCTACCGGGTCATGCTGATATGAAGGGAATGGCTGTGTGTTTAGTGCTCTCCAAACCCAGGCTCCCTGTTGAGCAACCTATTTCTGAAAACTTTGGCCTGGGCTCTTATACGAAAGCCATGCAGTCAGCGGAGACAAGCACTGGACACCGAACAGTTTAATCCTAACATACAGGTGTGTGTTTGAATGTTCTCCAAACCAGGCAGCCTCTTTAGTGAAATAAAAATCTCCTTGGAAGCTCACCTTTCTTCTGAACTGCATAAAAATACCCTGGGAAGAACCATCTTCCTGGAAGCCCAAAGCTCATGGATAGGCAGAGTAGACATCAGTGTATTTTCTGAAGACCAGGGGAAGTTAATCAAAACATTTTCAGAGCTCTAAAAAATGGTTTTGGCACTGGTTAAGTAGCCCTGGGCAAAGATTTGAGGTTAGTTATCTACTTCACTTGAATATGACTTGAGTTGAAGCTCCTCATTTCTGTATTTCATGTCCTGAGTTGACCTCCCTGATTTCTGAGAGACTCCAAAGCATAACAACTTTTCCTGCTCTTGCAAGTTGCAGGAATAATTTGTCATGGCCTGTTTGCCAGTATTTACAATGTTTTTTCATGTTGTAACAATTGTGAGAGCCGGTAAATTCGATTCTTTCATTTCTGTAGTGCATGTTTTCAGCCTCTCTCAGAAAATTAGCTGTCTCCATATGAAGGGACTAATCCATTTCAAGGAATTAAGCATTTTACTATTGTCATATTTATGGTGTCTCTCTTAGCTCTTTTGTGAGGCTGCCAGGCAGGATTGTACTTAATGAATTTCAAATGTGTGGATTGGACATCCTATCCACACATGTTGCTTGCAGGCTCAGGTACGTGTTGCTCCCTCGGTGGTATACAACACTTGTGGTTCTGGTTTCGAGGTTTTAAACCAAGTCTTTTCCCGATAGGAAGCACCACAAGGACCAGCTCTGATCATTTTGGACCAAAAAAACCTGAGGGCTTGAATTGCCCTCAAAATAACCTATGCTTACTTCTGAAGAGGTTTGTGAGGGTCTAGAGGCAGGACATTGTAGGGAAGAGGTATTTCATGAAATACAATCTGGGCCTACTTTCATCTGCCTGTAATACTCTCACTGCTGAGTCAGTGATCCATTATATATAGTAAACGTATCAGCACTGGCAACCCTGCATTGGATCACAATTCCCATCCCTGTTGGAGGGTGCAGGGCACCCTCCTTGGGCAGTGCCATTCATCCTATCATTGTACTTCTGAGTTATCCAGTGGCTTTTCTTCGGGAACTAGCAAAGGTTACGCACACAGAAATAATCTCTTCCACTTTCAGAAGCAGTTAGACTTAAAGAGGAGATGACCCTGAGTGTAGAGAGATTGTTTGGTAGAGCCTGTCTTTGTAACGCTGTGATAGGGAAGACAGCAGCTAAGGAATCCATACACACAATATGCACTCAGAGGTCTTTGATGAAATGGTATTGATGGGGATCTACCCAGTGTTCTGGCTTGCCAATGGTAAATGGAGCCCAGATGAGATGAACAGGGTGGTTCGCTCAACTTGGAGCACACTGCTTGCAGACTCAGGCAGATGTGGTTGCTTTACCAGAGTTGTATCTTCTCTTAATGAGGAAGATGCAAAACACTATTCTCATTTAAATTAAAAAAAGGAAAAGGGGAAAATTCTGGCGTGCTTATCTGACTCATGGTGCTCTGGAGACACTGGGGCCATATCTCCGTATGTTTCAAGATGCAGAAGCAAAACACTGCTTGCACATCATCTAAAGAAAGGCAGCCTGGCAGCAGAGGAAAGGCAGTGCTGCAACCCTGACGGCTGGGATTAGGCCTTCTTGATAGACTCAGAATAGACTTTGCTGCTGACTTAACTAGTAACACATGACAGTGCATGAATTTTCATGGAATAGCTGCTCAGAAAATGAGTAGGAAGTGGCTCAAAGCAAAGTCAGGGAGACAGCTATTTGCAGGGTTTGCCTTCTGACAGCATTGTCTAGTGAACCCAGCCAAAGGACTTAACATGACTGAAAAAAGCGTCAAAGTCCTGGCTCCAAAGTGCAATTCTGCGTAGTCCCGTTTGCTAGGCACACTTGGTCCCAGCTTCCGCTGGAATAAAAGGTGAGTCAAAGGAAAATGGTGTCCAGAAGTTCAGAGCAACCCAGACAGCCCTAACCACATGACAGGCCCAGAGGGAAGTTTTAAACCACCCACACAACAGCTTGCACAGCTTGCCAAAAAGTCAGATCCTTCGGCTGGGGGAAAAATAGCTTGCATCTGGATTCTGTGTTTGAAGCCCATGGTAGAGGAAGAAGAGAATGAGGAGGAGGAGTGGGAAATGTGTTCTGCACAGACCAGATTGCAGTTTGATTTGAAGCATAAAAGGAAGGAGTTTATTATTCTAATAGTAATAAGTCATTTCTCCCTATAAGCGTAGTACAACTTTCTACGAGTGGCAGATCAGCCAAGAACAGAATTAGGGCCATTCCTAGCACGGTTTCAGTCCAGCCTGCCTTTGTTTATTTTAAAAATAAAACACAGCTCAGTGTTTATTTGAATGGGTAGAGAATAGAAGGAGAAGTTAATCAGCTCCTAATCATGTGGGCTAAAAGTGAATCCTTGGCAGCCGAACCCAACATGAAGGGGCTGGCTGCGAAACAAGACAGTGTGCTTGGGTTAATGGTCAGGTATCTGCATTTTGGAAAGGCAAAGCTGACCAAATAATAAGGTATTGACTTTTGAGCCAGAGGACCAAAGTGATGCTCATGTCTGTGGCATTGACATAGTGCATGATCCTGAGTAAGTCGTGACTCTCAATTTTCTTTTTTTCTGTATGGTGTCAGGTGAGAGACAGTGATGCTTATCTTTGAAAATTCTTGAGGACAAGGTCTCCACATGGCTGGCTCTAGCTGTACTTTGGCCACAGGGGCTAAGTCTAGACTAGAAAAATCAAATGGTATCAAGCCTTGGCCTGAGCACTGCCACTTGGTTGTTTGTGCCATTCAATTGTTGGAATTGTCCCTGGCAAACTTTTGGCCCAGACCAAAAGTGCTGTTAGCAATTTCCAGCCACGGTCAGGGAGTTAGCACAGGCCAGGGACTGCTCCCCATAGGCATTTTGGATATGGTCACCCTGTTTGGGAGACTTATGGAGTTGAGACTTGGAGCAAAGGTATGGCCATACTGTCCCAGTTGGTCTCAACGGTGGGGAATGGGCCATAGCAGTGTTTAGTTATTAGAACTGTTGTGGTCAAAATGCTCATAGAGTGGTTAGAAAGATTCAGCCTTGGGTTATTTGCTGGTGGGTTGAGCTGTGGGATGCCTGAGGTTGTGGCTGCTAGGTCTGGAGGACATGAAGGGAGGGCTTGGGCCTATGCTGGCATATGGAGCTGCAGCAGGAATTTTATCCCCAAAGTTGGCCTATGCTGTTTCTTGAGCATCAGTAATGTGGCATGTAGGCTGGCACACATGTAGGCTTGGTGGCATAGCCAAAGCTTGTGGGGATGCCTGTCCCATGCTCACATGAGACAAAACAGAGCCAGGGCTTTGGGCACCAGATGACAGTGCTGCAGGAGGAAGATGCGTGGTGGAACAGAGGATGAGGTGTTCTGCTTGTGGCTTCGTCATCAGCTCCCTCTGACCTCAGGCAAATTACTTAACCTCATTGCTTCCATTTCCCTTGCTGCCACATGGGGATAATAATACTATCACAGGATGGTTGTGAGCATTAATTAGCATATGTAGAGCACTTTGAAGATGAAAAGCTTTTAATGGCTGCTGGGGATTATTAAAGCCGTTCACGTTCAGTAAGTGTTATTAAAAAGAAACCAAATCTAAATGCTCTGCACTGAACCTCATCAGATCCTGGGGCTTGAATACTGGTGGAAGGACGCCTATACCACACTATGTAATTCCTCAGTAAATTGCCCAGGGGCTGAATTTATCACTGGAAACCTCAGTCCTGAGAGCTAACCAGAATAACTGAGCATCGTCTGCTGTGACTCACTCCACCTTCCCAAAGGGGAAAAAAGGCAGTGGCATGGTTGTAATTGGGTTCACTTTTGATCTGAGTGGTACATGCTTTCTAACACTCCTGAACTCATTGAGTAGATTTGGGATTATCTGGGGGTTGTTTAAAGTAGGAGCATTTGCTTCTCTTGGAGACAACCAAGATGCACTTGGATGCTACCCAACTGAGGTGTAGGAACTGGTTTAGGGTTGCGTGGACGAGGATGGTGTACTGTGGGCAAGTTTCTTGGAGTTGCCTATCATGAGTGAAAGCCTGTGAGAGGCCAAGAAAAAAAACAGGCAGAGGGATTTCATATAAATATGTGGTAAAATACTGAAACACGGACAAACATATGTTAATCGAATGGGCAAGAAGAAAAAAAAATAATCATTTCAATCTTCCTACGCTTGCCTTTACAGATGAAATGGAATATCTGAAAGGCTGTCTTTTGCTTTTGATCTCTCACTTTTACTTGGAAATACTGCTGTGCATCAGGAGCGACGCTTGTGTTGTCAGGGCTGGTATTGGAGAACGTGCACATCCGAGTGCTGTGGATTTGCAGTGCGATTACGATGCATAACTCATCTCTGCCTCAGTTTCCTCCTCTGCCTAAAGAATTTACAACATATCTCAGGCTTGCGCTGCCCTTGACTTATTGGTGTGTCCAAGTGCTTCCATGCAGATTGTGGGTGATGCCAAGAATAGCTTTTCTCTTCTACCTGCTTAATTACTAAGGACAAGATGTTGACATCCCATAGTGACTCAAGGTAGCAGCAGGATTTAATTCCACTAAGACTTTAGCCAGCAGCTTTCCTTGCAGGTTGTCAGTGAGAAGAATTTGCTGACAATTTGGCTGGTTGTTTTCTTAATGTCAGGTGCAATTGAATAATAATAATAATAATAATAATAATAATAATAATAATAATAATAGATATTATTATTACTAAAATTGTTATTACTATTATTATGACTGTGGTTATGAGATCACTTTGTTACATCTCCTGACTAATTAACAAAACCATTTTGTTTATTGCAAAAAAGAGAGCCATAGCAATGCTCGCACATGGACTTCACAGATCTATTTCATGAAATCAGTTCATTTTATGCAGATGTATTAATATTCCTTTATAGCTAATAGTAATAAATAATGATAATCATTGCAATGATTTTTTTCCCCTGTTTTTCACACTGGATCTCATGGCTTTTCATGTGGCTCTACAAGATCCATATCTACAAGATCCATATCACAAGGGATGCTAATGCACAGAACAGAGCTCATGGCCAGTGCCCAGCCTGGGAGTCACATCGATGCACAAGTAAACCCCGGTGCTTCAGTTTGCTCTAAAACAAACTGAATGCATTCTGTGCAAATCTAGGGTTCACGGACATTTAAAGCAGGAGAGTGCCCTATTCCATTTTGTTACACTCGGAGAATACTACCAAATACCCTAGTGCAAACCGCCACTTGGAAAATCACACTGCAGTTTAATCAGCAATTCAAGTTTTCACAAGCCAGCACTGCTGCCCTAAGTAGCAGATGTACAAACATCCCTCAAATTGAAAATTCTCCCAGAAATTTGCCCTTAGTCAAGAAAAGATATGAGTAGGTATAATAATGTCAGAAGAGCAGACAGGAGACATCCTAGAGGGAATCCTGAAAATCAGGTGGTTTTTTTCCACTTTAGAGTGAAAATGGTACAGGGTCACTGTCGTGCTGTTGTGTGGAATGATAGTATGACCCTTTGGAAGGGATTTTTCAACATCTGTGGACAAACACAGACATATTTTAATGGACAGCTCTTTTAAATTCAGTTTGGTTCCCCAAGTGGCTTGTTGTCCTTGGCCCAGATTCATGCCATCCCTCTGGAACAGCCCATTTTTCCCACCTAAGACCCAAATTGCCCCTTGAAAGTATTTATTTTTCTTCACTGATGATCCAGGAAACCTTGGGATTATACCTCCAACATAGACATCACAGTTAAATGCCAACTGTGTTGTGGGATCCCACTGAAACCAGTAGCTTCCCATTTGTGGAAAATAGATTTAAGACCTGTTGGGCTGTCATTAAGGGTTTCCTTCTCCCATTCTTGGTTCTTCACGTGGTGGGAACCACCGAGCTTCTTCAACAAGATAGTGTCAGACTCCCCTTTCAAGTCTGTCCATGCCATGCCTGGACTACTGAGGCACAGCTGCCACTGGGCATTTAATCTCATAGCAAGATTATTCTTAGCCCTGGGGACACTGGGAAATCAAGGCTCCTCTGCTAACTGCTCACATCTGTCTTCACGATGGGGCAAGGATGACAACTCCCAGCTGACTGTGAGTACAGCCCTTTGGAGAGGAGGCTTGGAAAATTTGGTGGTGTGGATGGTTCCTCTCCCTGTGCATCTGCCTTGCTTTCCTGAGTCCTCAGAGGGGTGTGAAGGAGGGAAGGACTCAGGCTGCAGCTGCCAACAAGAGATGGACTGCTGCTTCTTGTTCTGCAGTCACCCCAAGGTCACACAATATCTGAAGCCCCACTCTTCTTTCTCACAGCAACCAAGGTATTTTTGGGTATGTTCAAAGACTATGACACAGAGTCTGTGGGAGCTCAACTGTGTCCTTTTCTTTTTTTCTTCCTTTTGGTATTTTTTTTCCCTTTCCTATCCAACCTGAGGGAGATTTCTGAAAGGTTCCTCCCTCTGAAGCTTAATGCTTGCCCATGAGAAGAAGATATATTACACTGAGGGCTGCTATTTTCAGCATTCTAGTTGCAGAGTGGGAAAAAGCTGCCAGAGAAAACGGAGGTAGGCTGGTGTTAAAATGAAAGGGCTTGATTCTGAACTCATGCTGGCTTTACACTGCTGTAATGCAACTCACTTGAATGGAGTGTTTTTCCTGATGCATAATTATGTCAGTGACAAGAGAAACCTGACGGACTCTAATTTAATCCCAGGCTTTGGCAAGAACCTTCATCTCCCTTTAATGAGCGGAGGTCCTTTTCATTAGATTCTCAAATACCCCGGTGATGGGTGCCAGTATAAAACCATAGATAGGCAGACGTTTATGTAATGGCAGCAGGCAGTGTGCTTTAGAGAATGGAAAAGGCATTTTAATCATGGTATTAGGCTAGATTCCACAAGACAGTATGGAAGGCATCAAGATGCGAATGCCATAACAATCTGGAGTGTGTTACCACTGCATTGATCTAATATTGCAATGTAGTAATAGTAATTTCAGGGATATATTGCAAAAATGCACTCTGAGTTACAATGGAAAAAATAGGGGGGAGGAGGGAGGAAGAAAGGAAAAGTTAAAGCTTGCTTAGCTGCTAACATGGGAGCAGCTTTGTATTCACCACTCCTAGCTCGAATCTCTGCTTTGAACCAAGCGCGATGCCCAAGTTTTCCTCGGAGAAGTTAAGGTTGTGAAAAAGAAGAGCTGAGTCACCGTCTCTAGTTATTCATCTATACACAAATCAATTGAGTGTCCATTATGAGGGCATCTCTAGGCCCCATGGCCTATTTAAAAACAAACATATGGATGTTACCCATGGACCACTGGAAAAACTTGGCTTGGGCAAAGACAGACAAAGCCAATGGAAAGCCCCCACTCCCAGTTCATTTCTGAGCAACAGGAGGTTTGGTGATTAATGAAAGACCCTGTCTGCACTCAGCTCTTATCTTGGGCAGTAAGCCTGCTCCAGCCAGCACTGATCTACATAGAAGTAGAAACACTTCACCAACACCAGGCTTGATACTGCCAACAGACCTTTGAAACATGCCTGGCTGTGTACTTTGGAAGGGTTGTTCCCAGACATGATGCCTGTACCCATAGGAAACCTCATCTCCCAGTGCATTTTGCATACGTTTGGCACGTTGCTCTGGAGAGCCAGTACCATGCACCATGTTGCTTCCATGGACCGCCTGAAGGCAACTTGAATTTTGCTTGCATATTGATCCCATTTGCCTTTGTAGCAGAGGACATTGTGTCATTTGGGGTAAAAACTGTTCATAAGTCTGCCTGATACCATCATTGCAAGGGCAGCAGGGAGAAATGCAGCTTGCACAAAGCTGCACGTTCACTTGGCTCTACAGATATCCCAAAGCTGGCCATGAAGATGCCCTGCAGGAATGGAGTATCCACAGGAGGGTAACATGGCCTTTGGACATTCCTTGGGCTGTTCTAATGCAGACATACCTGATGAGATCAAAGAGCTTGTAGAAGACAAGGCTGCTGATGAAGTAGATGGTGTGCGTTGCTGTAGTGTTATAAGAGCATCACTGGATTCACAGCTCAAGTAGATACAACACGGCAAAGTCTTTCATGCTGGTAGCATCCTTGGACTGATTCTCCTGCTCTTTGCTCACTGATGTTGCCCAGCATGGCCACAAAGCATTTCCATTCTGATCTAGGGGGGCTAATATGATGTTAGCTATACATGCCAAATTATTCACACTCTTTACGATATCAGAGCCTGCATGATCTGGAGTGGGAAATGAAGGGTCTTGCACTTGCCATTAACTTCACAACATCCGTATTCTTTTCTGATGTGGTTTATTTTTAATATCTGTCATACTTTTACGTCCTTATTACTGTGCAGGCCAAACAGAGTGGCTGAATTAAGGTTTTTAGGAAGGTGGGGTTCTTTTCATTTCCTTTCAACTTCCATGGAAGAAATAGCCATGCAGCCATTGGGGAAAAGCAGAGGTGTTGTTTAAGAGAGCAGAATGACTGCATAATTGTTTAGGGAAAGAAATAGGAGTTATGAACATAGAGGAGAAAGGTATGAAAGGACAGTCTGTGAGGCAGAGAGTTTGGCTTCTAAAAAATTACTTAAAAGTAAAGTTAAGCTTTGGCTAAAAATGCTAAATAAAAATTTGGTTTCTGATCAGCCCTGAAGATCAAGGCTCGGCTTTGGTTCTGTTTCTTATTTTGGCCATTCGGATCTTAGATGTGAGCATCAACTCCGTGAAAAACTGTTGGCTATTAAACCAACCTTCCCCTGTGCTGAGCTGTACAGAAAGAGCTGCAGCAAATGGGATCATACAGGTAGTACAGAGTAAAATGGACAAAAGGTGGTAGATATAATTTTAAATCACATATTTAGAAAACATAACAACGGTGAAAATGAGAACAATGGCTTGTTTCCCCCACTTCGTTTTAAACCATCCAAGAGAGGGTGTTTGAAATAGCTTAAAAGATATGAAGTTTCTGTCTCTGCGCCTTGCAGGATGCTGCGAGCTCTGAAGCGATGTTGCCACCTTGTGGAACAGGAATCAACTCTGTTCATTTAGGGGGGCAAAAAAAATATTACCTTTCACTCCTTGTACTTTGTGCCAAATTAGAAAGAAAAGTCTGTGCGCTGGGAGGGAGGGGGCCCTTTCGCAGCACCCAGACCAAGGGCTGAGGATGTGCAGGGAAGGAGCCGTAATCAGAGCATGTATTCCTCCACTGCTCATTCTCAAAATTAAATATATCGGCTTTAATTTCCTTATTTTTTATTTCCCATCCCCTGCACGTGTTGTATTCTTTTTTCCCTTTCCTTCTGCGAGACTGATGATTCACCCATTATCTTGCAAGTAAAACCCATCATTTGTGTAAAATGCTAGGGATTATTTTTCTGTAAAAAGCAAAAAAAAAGACCACCTAGCTTTTATGCACTTTAGTCCTGCAGTCCTTGCACAAGCAAAGCTCCCATTGACTTAAGGCAGACTTTTGTCTGGTTTCTGAAGCCACGCTTCTCCGTGAGATTCATAAAAGAAACCTTCAAACCCTGTGGGTATGTGCCCAGCTTGTGTGGGACAACGTTTTGGAGAGCACACATTACTTTTATGCTCAGGAAATCAAAACTGGGCACAGGGAAACGATCACTTTAGCTTTCAAAAAGAGTGAGTGCCTGACCTGGAATTTGCAGTATTTAATTTCAGCTTGGAACTACATGACGGAGAGATTTGACTGTTTTCAGCAGGAGGATGCAAACCGGTATCACCGGGCACGGCTGCTGTATCACGCACGCTGGCTGAAAAGCAAAACCCAGAATCCTGACACATTTGCCCTCTTTCTTTCTCTTAATAGTACCCAGGGCTAACCTGCAGAGTGGGGAATTTAGGGGAGCTGCTCAGAAAAGGTTCACGGCATGGAGAGATTATCCTACCTTTTTCTGGTTAAGTTTTAGCTTTCCTGAGCTCCTCCATCTCCCCAGGGTAAAGGGGCATTAGATTTTTTACCTACCAGTGGGCCCTAAACACTGATAAATTATTATTATCGGGGATTCTCAAAGCATTCTTTTTTAATAACAAGAATTTCTCTCTGATAAAGTGGGAGTTTTCATTTGAAACCTCTATTAATTAAAAAATGGGAGTTTGGGGTTTCAGTGTATGCCCAGATGCCAGGATTTTCCTGCATTCATTAGTTCTTTTTTTCTTCTATTTTCTCCTGTCTTTGCTACCTTTTGCAGTGGTGAAACAAACTAAAATAAAACTTAAAAAAATAAAATAAAATAAAATAAAAAATTGAAATTAAAAACCAAAACATAACAAAATAAAGCAGAAGAGGGATACAAGAAAGTAGATAGGAGACAGAAAAAAAGGAGATGTCATAAAAACATGTACAGCTTTAACTCTTCCCTTAAAATAAAAATAAAAAAGTATTCAAGGCTTTTTTATTTTTTTAATGAAAACTCTTCACTGTTCCTGTTTCTGGTCAGCACTATTTATAAGTGATCACCACTGAATCGTTCAGCCTCTGGCAACGTCAGCATCCGACCAGCGGTGGGTAAACAGCAACTCCCGTCGTACAATGTGAATAACAAACTTCCATTTACAAAATATGTTTACCCCACTGTGTGCTTGGGCATGAATGCTACCTTCTTTTTTGTCTCCAGGTCTGTATTTCCCTCCGAAGAGTCCTGGAGAGCCCTATGAGCTCCAGTGCTTCCCGCATACGTGCATGCACACACACACACAAACACGGACGGCTTCAGCGCGGAGCCTCCCACCTCCCTGCCGGGACATGGTTTAGCAAGTTATAAAACCAAACCCATCCCAAGGAAGAAGGTTTGGGCAGCGTGGCATTCCTGCTTCATGCTGCCCGCAGCTCCGAGGCTTCGGCATCAAAGGAACAAGGGGAAAACTGGTGTTTTGGGTTTATTTAAAAAAAAAAACCCAACCTAAACTGTTGAACACTGAGGTTTGGGCCACCCTAGCAAGTTAAAGGCACTGGGGGATCCTGAGCCAGCTGATAAAAATGCAACGCCCTGATAAGCTCCTCTTTGGTGGCATCAGGGGATGTTGGGGCCTGAAACTGGAGGTTTTCTTCCTGTGCCCACCCCACCTAACCCAGCACAGCTGCGAAATCCTCATTCCCACCTGGCATGCTGCCAAACCTCTGGGGTATTCCCATCCTAGCAAACAAATGGGATGGCAGCCCCAAATGCCCCCCCATATCTTTGCCCACCTCGAATCACCTTGAAATGCCATGGATGTTTCCAACAGGATTGAAGCCGGGCTCCTGTCCACGCCAGTTCAGCATTGGAATAAACACAACCCTTGAATAGAGTCAGGTTTGTCCAGAAAAGGGAAATGAAAGAAGGAACATTTACCTTCAATGCTATATGATTTTTATGGGTCCCTCTCTTTTAGATCAAAGGGAAATAAATTTATCTCCAGAGTCTCCCTTGAAAGGGATGGATTCACAGAAAGTTCGACCTGGAGTGTAGTTTAATAGTAATGATAATTTCTTGTAAGGTCATATTTTACTTGGAACCAAGTCAATGCCTATAAAAACGCTATAATGAATTGACAAAATAATTCCTGGAATTTTTTTTCTGCTGTTTTTCTTGTACAAGGGTAATTTTTGTTTGCAAACGCAGATGCAACTCCTGGTAACTCAAGTGGCGAAGCAATGAAGGGCACAGTAGGCAGTTTCATGGTCAGTGACATACTTTTACTTTAAAATCATGCTGGAGAGCTAAGAAAAATACACGGACAAAGTTTGCTGATCAGCGTAAAAATGTTTGTGGGCAGCTAAGCAAGCCTGAAAGGTGAACTCGTGCCTTGAGCCATTTACTCTCCAGCAGGTGCAATAGGGTGCAGAGGGGTGACTGGTTTTACCACCCCAAGCCTGTGGTGCTGCTGGGAGCTGCATTAAACTCCCCGAACAACTGTGTCAGTGTTAATGACCTGGGGTTTGAACAGTAATTTCTGAGGGTTTTTTTTCCCTTTCTCCCTTCTATCCCAGCCCCATCCTTCCTCTGAAAACATGATAACCCCTGTCTGACTACATGACTGAAAACGCTGGAGTTTGGACTATCAGATTTTTCCTTTGGACCTGTGAAGTGTAAGGAACTAAAAAACACCGCCTACTACTAGGCAAGGAAAATTTCAATCATCAAAATGAAGTAAAACAGAAGCTGGGCAAAGCTGTTTTTAATGAAGACCATTACAGGGAGAGGTGGCGTTTTCCTTCCCTCTGTGTGTGTGTGTGCACATCAAACCCTTTTCTATCCGGTCACAATCAGGGAGCTGAAAAATCTGTCTTTAATTGCAGATGTTGTAAAAATAATCACATAGAAGACTAAACTAGCATTAAAAATGTGGATTCTTGACTTGTTGCCTTGGCGTGGAACATCTTTCTATTGAACTGCTTATAAAGCAGTAAACTATGAGTCAAAATTTCTTCAAGAAGATGTCTTTTCTTGTTATGGTTATTTTACTTCAGAGGGTGTTTCCTGGCTTCACCAGAAAAAGGAGATGGTGGGGAATGTTTGCGCTGTCTTAAAAGATGGCTTTGCTTTTAATTATCGTTGCTGCAGAATACAGTGAGATCTTTCTGCTTCCATTTTTTTTAGCTCAGATAAAATTCTCGGCATTTCAGTATTTTTTTTCCTCCTCCGCAGCTTTTTCCCATTTTAACTGTTATTTATTACTTCTTTACTACCTTTCACGCAGTTAAATGAAAATCTCGACACTTAATGGTGAAAACACCCCAAAGGAATTTAATTTTATTTGAAGGGTAACATCGTCCTCATGAACAATCTACCTCCAAACAATGAGAAATTGTTTCTCCGATCCCACCTACCCTCCTCCTCCTTCCTTGACTCTTCTGTTGAGTTTCGATCCTGCTAGGGGAAAAGGGATATTTTGTTAGTTTGAAATCAGATTGCTGTTGCCTTTTTAGTACCTTTATGAATCCAGGAACATTAGCTGAAATGAAGTCTAGTGCAAAATGTTTCCTTTCTATGGGACCTAACACACTGAAGGGTGCCAGTAGGTGGTCACTGTTCATAGACTTTAAAATGCAGATTAAGCCCAGCTGAACTGTGCCAAACCTTTTTCAACCCTGTTGAAGTCCAAAATAAATTCACACCTCCTCATTTCTGTCCTATTAATCAATCAATTCAAGAAACTGCAGTCTGTGGTGGGTATCAGTCAGAGACTTGTCTGTTCACTTGGGCTGATGCACAGAATAAATGTTTTCATATATTTTAAAATTAATTTTATTTCCTGTGTCTATATTTTTAATTTTGTTTTCTTTTGCAAGAATGCAACTGTGACTACCTGTTGTCAGGAAGACCATAAATTTCAAAGTTAAAATAACATTATATTCCAGTATTTGTTTTTCAGGGGAAAAAATCAAAATAGCAATCTAAAAAAAATAAAGAGGAAACTGTGAACCCTGCTTAGTATAAATGTACAATAATAAGATTTATTTTTACTTTGGCTGTTTGAAACTTCTCTAAATTTATGCCAACAAACATAGCTAGAGTCCTAGAATGATCATAATCCATCCCCACCAAGTACAAAGAAGCGTTTCTCTTTTATGGAGGCTTGACTTTCCAAAGTTAAATTGTTATGTGGGGCAAGGGCAGCATTAGCTAATATTAATGACCTCTAATTCTTTGCACTTTTAATATTCAAGTTTCCAACAGCTTTGCAAAGAGCAATTAGATAAGCATCCCAGGAGTCCCATAGAAAAGGGAAGAAAAGTTCTCCCCATTTTGTACCCTGAAACTAAGGCAGAGAGAAATTTAAGAAAAATCTGATGTTAAAGGAGTGGCAAAACAAGGAACAAGATTCAGATGGCTTCTTGTTTTAACCACATGACAAAATTCCTTCCCCATAAAATAATAATAATAACTACCTTCATACCTAGGAGTCCAGGCAGGATGGCAAAGGAGCACCTCCTGAGCTGGTACATCCCTTGGCGTTTCCTGGTTTGCCAAAGTAAGAGGGGTCCATAGGGAAAAGGTCAGGACTGCTATTTCGTGCCTCTCAGACATCAGCCTCCTGGGCCCCAAATGCAGCAAAATTAATCACCATTCATCTCCCTCAAAAAGAAAATGCAAATGAAGCAACTAAATCTATATTCCAGATGTTGCCTGACTTAGATATATACAATTGTGTAATCATCCTTCTGCTCTTTTGTAATTTCTTTTCCTAAGAATTCCTAATATGCATTTTGTCTGACATGACATAGCATAGACATGCCTTACAGAGAACTAACCATGATGACTCAGATGTCATTCCTAGGTGGTAAAAGTTAATTTATACTCCATTATTGGATATAACTCATATAATATTTTTCTATATGCACCCAATCTTTTTGTATTGTCATTGCATTTTATTCGTCACTTTATTATCTGGTCACTCTCTTTCATGAATACATTACAGTTTTGATGACCTTGGATAAACCATCACTTAGTCACCTCCATCCTTTCCTAGATCATCTGCAAATAAGTTGAACAGCACAAGTCTTAATTCATCTCTCTGTTGGGTATCATTATTAAAGCCAGACATTTATTTCAGTCCTTATCTTGTCTCCCCTTTTTCAACCATTAATCCATGTCAAGATACTTCCTCTTACACCATGAAAGGTTAATTTCTCAAAAATACTTTGCTGTGGGAATATTGTTGACACCTTTTGAAAAGTCCAAGTAGTCCGACTGGATTCCCATACTCTACATCCCCTTTTACTGTTTCAAAGACTTCTAATAAATTTATGACTCCTGACTTTTAAGAAATGCGATGCTGTCTTCCTTATATTGGATCTATCTCTGTCTACTAATTCTACTATTTAATACAATGTCTACCAGTGTGCATTAAAGAGAAGTTAGAATATTATCTGGCACTCCCAAGATGATGTTTGGAGCTTTAAAGGAAAAGATGACTTTATAGTTGCCATCATCTTCTCATCTAGTATGGGGTCCTATATAACTGCTAGGTCCCATACCACAATTAGGTTTTCTGCTTTGTGAGTGAATTCCTTTAGAACTCATGAGTGAATGACATCTGATCTTGGCCGTTTCTTACTGTTAAATTTTATTGGCTTGTTCTAAAATTTCTGCTAATAACACTTCATCTTGACACAGTTCCTGAGCTTAATCCACCACAGACGAAAGTTTTGTTGTGAGAACCTCTCACCGCTTCTCAAAAAAAATGTATTTAGCTTTTCTGCTGTGGTCTTATCTTGCCTAAGAACTGGCTTTTCTTTGAATCAAGTGTTACTTCTTTGGACTCTCTGACAGGCTGGTTTTGAAAGAAAAGTATTTGAAACATTTTTATTAATGTATTTTTTAATGGCTTGGCATGGAGTTCCTCAAATTTTTTCTTGACTTGCTTTATTAATGTTTCATATTTAACCTAACTCTAGGCTCTCTCCTATGCTCTTTGCTTTTTCCTTTCTTTATAAAAAACTTCTGATCTTTTAAAAGGGGATAAAATCAGGGGAAATTTTAGGGAGAATTTTAGTTGATCAATATCATAAATCATCATAGTATCTTGTCTTTAAAAGTCTCCATAGCAACTGCAGACATTTGATCATTTTAGCTGTGCCTTTCTATTTCTTAAAAATACCTGACCTCCTCATTTTCAAGTGGTTCCATTCTTAAAGTTAAGTATTACAGTGGTAGGTACCTTTTTCCGTGCTTTTTTGCATCATGGATGCTGTGTCCTGCGGAGACTTAAACAGACATATTCAGTCCTTCCTGTTAGCCCCACCATTTTCGTAGCAGTTCTCCAGAATTTTTTAAAATGCAACATTATCCATCATTCTTTTGGACAGAAAGGAAATGCCCATAATAGAGATGATTGTTAAAAAGAAGAAAAAAAAGAAGGCAAATATTTTTTAGAATAAATTAATTGATTGAAATACAGTAATTTTTTTCTTTCTTTGGAGAAGAATAAGAAAAAAGAAAAGGCAAAATATTCCAGTTTGAAACCCCTCTCGTATTCTTCTCAGTTGAAATGAAAGATACCTTTCCCATTCCCTAGCACATGAATAGAATAAGACTTTACAATGGGATCATTTACTTTGCCTTTGAAAACCTAGTTATCAAGACTTGAATTATGTCCTAAAACCACCAAAAGTCAGTGCCACTTAGCTCTCCTGAAGCACGTAAGGAATTTGGGATGTTAGGACCACTCACGTAGTTTGGAAATGACAAAGCACAGCCTTCATAAGACATTTTTATAAATATGCAGTAGCTTATCAAAATCCCAACTCCTTTCAAAGCTCTAGAAGAAGATGTAAGTGGCTAATTAAGAATCCCCAGTAGCAGCAATTAATTGTTTAATAAGGCTTGATCTGGCTGAAATGAGCTAGTTTACCACAATGTGTTTTAGCTACCCTTTGTGTATGACCGCAAAAGGTTTAGCATGGTGACCTAATTGCCGCAGCAAGAGCTGAGCTTGGTAAAGTATGTTAAAGAATCACACTTATCAGCTCCATTTGACTCCAGGGAGAAAAGTTCTCGCTAAGATCTCCTGGAAATGTGAGCCTAAATTGTTTATAAGTCTTCCCCCTTCAAATGAAAAGCTGCATGGGCACAACATAGCAGCAAAGCATAAAGGAAATTATGTGATGCAAAGTGAGCATGCAAAAGAAGTAACCTCCAGAGAAAATAAAGGCTTGGGAGATGGAGAAATGCTTAGTGGAAGGTGCCAGCTAACACACTAAGTACAGAGTTGGGACCTTCTTAGCTTTGAGCTTGTATAGCTAAAGCACAGACATTTCACTGTGGGTGCTCAGTGCCTCATTCCTCATCATTCCTCATGGAAAAGCCATCCATACCACACATTCACCTGTGCGTTATAAAGCCACTGGAGGCAGCCAGTTGCAAATATAAAACCCGTAATGAGATCTGATGGGTGAGAGTTGAAGGACTGCTGCTTTGTTGAATATACTGTTAATGGAAGAGGCTGATAAAATGTGGGACTAACAAGGTCGGAGCTGTGCCTTACAGGACGTTGGTATCCAACTTGTCGCAAATCTACGACAATATGTGGAAACCTCTGTAGAAAAGGAATGACTAATCATGGGTGACATATGTGGCTACAACAGGGCTCTGATGTCCTCAGCTGCCTGGACACAGAGGTGCATATAAATCTACAGTGGCCTTCAAGGAACCAGGGCTGGCTCCTTGACCAGATATCTGTGCTTGGCTCAAACCTAGACTAAGAAATCTGCCAAGTCTTCGCTGACATCTTTCATATCACGTCACATGAGCAGATGCAAGCTCAGGTGGAGAAGATGGAAATTTGGACAGGAAAAGTGAAGGGGGCATAACTGAGTACCAAAAAGGGAACTGTTGGGCCAGGAGCGGGTTTAGCAGTGAGGTGCCTAAAGGTTTCCACAGAGGTTTCCACATAGCGTCGTAGATTTGTCACAAGTTGGATACCAATGTCCTGCAATGCGCAGCTCTGACTTTGTTAGTCCCACATTTTATCAGCCGCTTCCATTAACAGTATAGTCAACACAGCAGCAGTCCTTCAACTCTCACCCATCAGATCTCATTACAGGTTTTATATTTGCAACATTTCCTAATGGCCTGTACACAGATGGGAGGAGGATGCCACAGCTGGTCACTGATAGAAACTGGAGAAGAATCATCAGTATGGAGGCAGATATGAACTAAAAATCAGCAGAAAATAGGTGACAGTACAAAATGCAAGATCATCTGCTAACATGAGCTCTGCTGGAAGCTGGAGAAGGAAGCAGGAAGAAGGAAGGAGGAAGGAAGACCAACACTGTTAGCCATTTATGGGGCAACTGAGGGCCATCAACTACATCTCTCTGTTGTAGCAAAGAGGGAAGACGTGATCTAAAGACGTATTTTGAAACTGTTGCCAGTAGCGGGTAAGGAAACATAAAGTTCACTGAGTTACAAAGATGCTGCTGGGCTTCAGCTGGAATGGTGTACTGCTCTGCTCACATATGGAAGGAAATAAGGTCTTTGTTTTATAATCTGTGCTCCTGTACTTGTGAGGTCCCTTTGGCTGTGCAGTGCTGAAGGTGAGGGTGAAACCAATGGGTTGGCTTCCAAAGCCACTCTTGCATGCCAGGAGTGTGAGGAAACCCTCACATCTGAAGTCCAGTTGCAAAGGACCAAACCTCCTGCTGTTAGTCGTTGCAGAAAGCCACTGACTTCAGTAGGGTGCCGTCAATATCTGTTAGCAAAGTGTCTGACCTGTGGTTTCACTGAGAAAGTGTTTGAGTTGTATGTTGAAACGGTCAGGCAAAAATTGCAGGAAAGAAACTGAAAGGTTATTTGAGGGCAATAGTCCCAGCAACCCAGTGATTTCCTACTCAGTGGTAATCACGAGTAGCGGCTTATTTTGTGGATATATGTGAGGAAAATATAGTTGTTGCAGTGTGTTATCAGCAAGAGCTGCTTCAGACATGCTTGTGGTTGGGCTAGGGGACCAATGCTAATAATTCAAGTTATCCCTATTTAAGCTTTAAAAAGCTTCTATTGTGGTAAAATTGAAAGCTTCAGGAAATGTTTGCACAAACTCAGCAAGAAGGGAAGTTATCACTAGTTTCAACTCTTTGTATAGCTCACGTGCTAAAAATGTCTAACACTTGGAGATATATGGGGTTTTTATTCAGAGACACTTGTAACACAATTCTTATCCTACTGCCAACCAAGGAAGCTTCGTCACTGATTTGAGTTGTAGAATAATCTAAACTGTCCAAATAATTTACTAAAAACTTCAAGTCTGTGGGGTCTCATCTGCTGGTTATTTATGTCTATTGGTACCAAATTGCCATTATCCCCCCATTATCCTAAGTGTCAGTTTACAGCCCTCAATGCATTTTTTTTTAAAATCACACCTATAAAGAAGGACAGTGATATTATCCCCATTTTTCAGGTGGAGTATGAAGCTGAGAGAGTCAAAGCTATATTAGGAACCTCAAAGCCATGTTAGGAACCTCATGCTGGTTGGGTGGAGAGGAGAAGAGGAATATGAACAAACAAACAAAACCCCTTGTGTAAGTCCTTGTGGAAATTTCCTACAAAACAGAGCAGCAATGAATCGAGAATAGTCTTACATCTCTAAGAGTTGTGATCCCAAAATCCTCTGGTGCAGGATCTCCGTCCATGTGAATTGTTCAAGTCTGTGGCCAAGCAGATTTGAACCTGTGTTATCAGACTCCATATGACCCAATACCTCTTCTTCTCCTGAGAGAACAAAGCAATAACAAAGACAGTGATAACCACCCATGTGTCACGAAGGACTTGGAGGGAGGAATTCAGGTTTTGTGAAGTAAATTGAGCGCCTGAATATTAGAAACATTTATACTCCCTCATTGTAAGGCACTCTCCCCACCTTTAGCTTACTCCTCTTTGGAACCACATGAAAGACACTAAACTGAGACCATGAAGAACTAAACCCCGCAGTTAGTCAAAGAAAAGGGACAGAGCAAACAAGAGCTTTGTGCAGGACCTCAGACTGGCTGGCTCCCAGCAACTAGACTGTCAGCTTTTGGCTTTAAAATGAGATTTTTTTCTCTATGGAAAAAACCATGTATAAGTTTTATGTATCTACAGCTATGCATCTTAATGCTGCACATATCCTTAAGATGGAATTATACCTTGTCCACAAAATTTGACAGGACGGATTACAAATGGGCCTTACAATTTATTGGATGCTAAGTTTTTGAAGCAATTATGTAGTCCCGATGGGTTTAGTTATTACTATACTCTGCAAGATGTTTCTAAACTAAGTGGCATCTTTTGGGGTTGCTAGAGGACTGCAAGATGCCTAGACTCAAATCACCCCTCTAGCCCCAGGACTGGCCCAAGGCTTCTCATCTCTGGGATGAAAAGACGGAATGTCCCAACCCAAATCTGTTATGCTATGTTTCCTTGTGGGTCTGGACACATTCATGGTGGACAAATTATCTGATTTGCAGCTACTGTACCCCTTAGTTGTGACCATCTCTTCCGTTTGAACATATTCCTCCATCACACCATGACCACTGAACTTCTGAACGATTTGCCAGATCTGATATTCCAGATAGAAATTTTAGTAAGTTGAACAGTTTTTCACTGGCATGTAAAGCAGTAAGAAGACACCTGATGTTCATTATCTTTTATCACTACCAGTCTTGTCTGGACATAAAAAGCTCTATAAACAATGGTCAGTCTGTGGATTGTCTTAGCTAATGTATCATCATTACTTCAGCCTTAGTCCTCTACCATCAGTGATAAGTAGGTCTCCAGGAAGAAACAAAATACAGTGCCAGAAATTAAAACAAAAGATCCTGAAAGCCAAAGCAATTTGAGGATCAACCTTAAAAAAAAAATCACTGAAAAGAGGAGACAGCTGTAGGGCTCAGCTGGTCACACCTGAATCTCATGAAAGAGATGATGGAAGAGGATACTGGTCAACTAAAGAATACTTACTAGCTTATTGTAACAGGAAGGAGTACTAAGGGACAAAAACAATGCAAATGTAAACCCATTCCATACGAAGAGGACTAAGGTGAAATCAGGGAGTTACAGGTTTGCAATAAAGTTTGATTTTGACAGTAGGCAAGGTCTTGGAGACATTAGTAGAGGATGAGATCACAAAACATCTGGAAAAATACGAGCTGATATAAAGGAATTGGGATAGTTTCTGGAACGGAAAATCATGTCTGACAAACCTGGTGGAATTTTTGGAGGCAAAATGGAGGGCAGATGAGAAATGACATGGTGAGTTATAAGTGCCTTGCATTTCATGAAGGTCCTTAGCACTTTGCCAGCCAGTGGATATAACTATGTGTGTTGAATGGTGGTACACATCTTCACTAAATAAATGGAAGTCTTACACAGTGATCAAAAGTAGATCAAAATGGCAAAAGTAACAGCTTTAGAAGAAAGAGTTGTTTATGGAACAACTTAGTTTGAATATGCTGCTTCCTGGATCTTGTTTCTGAATAATGCTCAGGTAGCAAAGCTAACAGACTAAAACTAGGGAGCGATAATCAGAGGCCAAATCATTGATCTTTTCCGTTCTATATTGTACATTCATGCTTTTGAATTAGCTAGTTGCCCTTTCCTTTATATTTCTAACAGGTATATTTCTAACTTGTTGCTTCAGGCTTGGGACAGTCTGTTCCTTTGAGCTGAGGTCTCTGAAGTACCCTGAAAGCTGTGTTTTCATGGTGACTCAGAGGGTCTGTCTACACCACAGGCAGCAGCTAACTGCTTAGTTGTGGAGAGCGAGCTGCTTAGTTATGTAGACAATAGCTCAGATCCAGGATCCTGTAGGACCTGGCTAGTATGGAGCCCAAAATTCAGTCAGCTCAGTCTGTGTCCTGTCTGATGAAAAATTCATGTACCTGCCTCCAAGAAGTGTACATAAAATAACCATATGTAATCACTTCCTAGCTAATGAAGAGAGAGAACTACTTCTAAAAACCTACAGAGGACAACCCACTTTGCTTAACTGTGTATCTCTTCCCCTGAGAGTGCAAAGAAGTATAAGTAAACTATAGGTGATGACATGTCTGTGGGATCCAGTGCATACACCATGTTCTCATGACAAATGCAAAATGAAGAGGAGCCATGTGCCCAGATTTTATGTAATAACGACATCATGTCTGACAGTCTCTCCAAGGCCCTGGTCCTGGGCTCTACACAGCCTCGAGGATGTTTGACTCCCCATTGCCCTCAAGGGTTCCCTAATCACAAAGTCAAGGCCAGGCATAGTGCTGTCTCCCTTTCCTCCATGAACCTAAACCACTGTCCTGGAATACACCAGTCACATTATGTTACAAGGAGCAGGATCTGACATCCCTGCTCTTTCTCTAACCACTAGACTCTTGACTTTTTTTTCCCCCTTTTTTTTTTTGTGCCTGTTTCCTGCTCCACAAGTGACCAGAAAAAAAATGGTTTGTGGTGGGCTGGTCAAAACATTGTGGAAAATGTGAGTTCACTTTCCCTGGAGACAATATCTTCCAGTTTCTATAGCTTTTAGACTCTTAGGAGGAAGGTGGATACTGCCACATCATTGTCCTCACTACCTCTGAATTTAAAGCTCTCTCTAGAAGACTTAGGTGGAGACAAAGTTGTGTAGGCTTAGGAAAGGCTAGAACTTTGATCATAGCAGAGTTTGACTGATACATTTGAGTGTCCAGAAAATTTTCTGATAAAATAAAGGTGCATTTAATGAACTTGCGGGCCTGTTTAATGAGCAGTCCAGGAAAATATATGGACTGGTTTGCTGTCTGTGACAAAAGTGGGATTTAAGTGGACTGGATTTCATTCCAGGATGACTAGCTCTGCCTTTCAGCTAGCCAGCTGTCCTGGGCTCAACCCTGGCCTAATACAGCTATAATACGTTCATTTCTGGAACTAGCTCATTTGATTCTTTCCCAGATATTTCTCCTCTGTGCTGGTTTGCATACCACTGACATGCTTTGAATTGCACATTAATTCTTGTGCTCATTCTCTGTGTATAACATGTAAGTCTGGCACACATTGGTCAGGTTCCAGTAAGACAAAATGAAAATAGGTGTTCCAGAGGGTCTAATACTAAAATCTTGCAAAGGATGTTAATCAGCCTATGGAGGCACATGGACTGATTTCTTTTACCTTATCTGTTCATTTTAGTGTCTGTAATGTCACAAAATCAGCTTTTCCTTTGGTTTTCCAGTTACTTCCATTACTTGTTCAAGGTGGAAGTAACACAAAAGACAACTTAGCTGCAAAGTGAGAGTATTTGTACCCTCAGGATTATATAAAGAAAGTATAAAGGGCATTTGAAAATTAAATTCTAAAATTTTCTCTGAAGTAGCCTGAAAGAGTCTTGTGGATCATCAAATCCAGCCACATGCTACTTCAGCCTCCCACGTAACATAATCTGTTCATAAATTTAGTGTGCTCCTTCATAAAAGTGGTTAGGTTTCTTGCCATAACTACTCCTATGGGAAGGCTGCTTCAAAACCTCACTTTTCTGACAGTTTGAAACTATCTTCTAATGTCCATCTGAAATTTATTCATGGCCAGTTAATACCCATTTGTCCTTATGCCAAAATCGTCCTGTAGTTTAAATAGTCTTATCATCTTTCAGCTTCTGTTCTGATATTTGAAACAAGCCTCTCATCTCATGTATGAAGTTGCACATTCCTTAGATGATCCCAATGCTCTTCTCTGCACCATCCTTATTTCCAGTTCATCTTTCTTGATCACAGGTGACCTGAATTATGACTATTATTCCAGAAGTGAATAGTTTTGCACCTGTGCAATTGTAGCCACCAAGCCTACAGTTTCCAATTTGGTTCAACCAAGTGAAGACATGTCAAAAAGATTCTGATTTTAGCCAGGCTGGTTTGTGTAATGAAAACAATTCCCAGTATGTTTCCACAGTGTTTTCAGCTCCATATAGATGAGAGACAGGCTTAAAAAACTGTAATAAAAACTATCCTCTTCCACCAAGTTCTCATCAATCTACATTAGGATTTAAGTGTCTTTGCCTTTGATTTGGCTACAATGCAAATTGCATGTTTGCATCTGGACAGTTTAAGAGTTATGGCTCAGGGACACAAACAACTTGCCATGCTTTTGCAAGCTACTATGTGCCAG
Organism: Ciconia boyciana; assembly: GCF_034638445.1. Classification (NCBI taxonomy): domain Eukaryota; kingdom Metazoa; phylum Chordata; class Aves; order Ciconiiformes; family Ciconiidae; genus Ciconia; species Ciconia boyciana. The sequence continues at coordinate 6,019,329 of NC_132936.1, read as the reverse complement.
CTGAGCTGCCACAGTTGACTGTATTTGTTGCAAATGTGATCTAATGCAACACAGGTTAGCTTGCAGTGAAAGAGGTTGAAGCTATGCTGCGTAAGCTGTTGGATGCTGCGGATGAGGATTGGAAATCATCTTCACAAAATTACCAACTTTAATAAGCTCCAGACTAAGACACCCAAATTTAGTGCTCATATGTATCCAAGCTTCTGTTACAGTCAATGTGCGTTTGGTCAATCGTGGGGAGATGGAGTAGACAATGTATTCAGCTGGACCCTTGTCTACTAGTCAGGTGTGCTGTCTTGGTAGTCAATGGAGAGGGTCACTTGCAGACAACATCTTATACCACTTATCTTCAGACACCTGTGTTAGAATCTGCTCCATAACTTGGTACAATGCAATAATTCAGATATATGTTCATGTGTTTTTGGTGGAGCTGAACCTGATATATTGATCAAAGGTCTGCTGCAGTAATAACTTTCTCAAGTACTTTTAACATGTGCTGTGTCTAGGTAGTGGCTACAGGCAACATACTGCACTCCTTTCTGCTGCTTTTTGAGACCAAGTGATGAAAAGTGCTCTTTGACTATGTCGTTACTGATGCAGTGTGCTGGATGGAGACTCTGGATACTTCTGGGTATCTACATGTACGTGTCTGAGTCCCTACTGTAGTTAGAAGACACAAAGTTGATGATGTGGTCAGTGTAACCAATGGAGTCCAGTAAGTTTACTTCAGCTCATAGTAAATATATAGGTATTATGTGATTTATCTGCTTAGTGCCACCTGAGGTATCCTAAAATATCTCAGTAGTGCCATCCTAAAGTATCTCAGCTGCTGGTCAGCAGGACCCATGTCTTGTTTAGCAGCCCTTGTGTTTTTCTCTTGGCTAGCCAAGGCATTTCACATGGTGAAATAGTTCTCCATTACCTATAATGTGATCTACTCATAGGTGTTCATATTTATCTTAACTTCAGAATTAGTCTCATCCTGTGGAGTTTATCACAAGCAAGCCTTGTTCTGCTTTTATGTGAGTAATTGAGAGCTACATTCAGCCACGGGCTTTGGAGTAAAACCCAGGAAGGATTGTCTGGGAAGAGACCTCTGTGCTTCTCTCCGTATCTGGAAGGAGCTTACTCTAGGGATTCCTCTGTCAAGTATTACTTCCAAGCAAGCCCACATCCTTTATTGAGCAGTAAAGGTCCCAGATGCTCCCAGAGTTTCCAGCCATTCCCTCATTGCCTTGCACCAAAGGATAGGGACATACTGGTGCTTCTTGCCCCTCAGAACCATTTCCAAGCAGGTGCTGTGGTCAAATGTTCTTTTTCTTTGCCGTCCTTGTGGTCCTTTGAAAGAATCATCCAAAGCCTTTAATCCAAGTCAAGCCACAGGTCAGAGTTGAGAAATGGTTTATAGCTGCAAAATTTTTTCCCTGTGTGCTTCAAATAAAGAAAAAAGCAAACCCAAGAAAATGCTCTTCTACCTTCCCACCCTTTTCTACAAATTTTTTTGTCATTTTCAAAATGGTTTGATTTGATTTCCTTGAAATATTGCAACACACACAAAAAATTGCTCCCCAGCTGAGAACTTTTTATATCAAGTTTCAGTCCTTCTGCTGTTGCATTTTTTTTTCAGGAAAAGTTACTAAACCCTGAAAACAGGAGGGTTTATCATGAAAATACTGGCAGGGCCTTAGCTGTAGCATTTCCAGATGTGCTGTTGCAATTAGGGCTGGGCAAATAGAGTTGGATAAAATCAGAAGTGACCCAAAGTCTTTCTCAAAGCCTTGAACTGAACCTGGAAGTCTTTAGGGGGTTGAAAATGTTTGGTTGCCTTTTTATCTGTGTTTTGAGGGGGTGCTATATCTCATCTCGAGACAGAATTGAATGTGAAGACTGTTTTTGCAGCACAGCACAGCATTTCTGCTTCCAGTCACAGGTAAAATGGGAAGTACAGAGGCATTCAAAAACAAGGCTCTCCCCTCCTTCTCCAGCATCGCCAGTATCGAAGTAAGCAGCTCCTTGCCTCAAACACCTCCAGATTTTGGAAACCTTCTAGCAGACTTCTAGTTGTGTAATAAGCCAAAACAAAACTCTTGGATTTGCATAATTTGAGAGTTTGCATCCAAATTTGACTCTGGATTAAAGCTCTGCAGTACAAGCTCATCTCACAATATCTGAAGGCTTTTATTATGGCTTCAGATATGCACAAACACACATCTCACTTAAGCTATAGGAGTCCCAAACGTGTATCCACAGCAAGGCTCACTGATTTTTCCGGTTTCCTTGGTTTTTCGTTTCCTTGGTTTTTCACTTCCTTGTTTGAGTCTGGAAAGGAAAGGGATAGCAGAAGAAATTAATATCTTCCCAGAAGGTGCTCTGGGGTTACTGCAGTGGGTTTGCTGCCCTGCAGTTCATACAGACACATAGCATGGGGACTTGAGAGAGGTAAGAGTAACCTGACGGAGCAGAGCTTGCCTGTGTCCTTTGAGACAGAGACACTGTCTCTCACATGGGCTTTGCATATCAAACTTTGCAGAAAGCAAGGAAACCAAACCAATTCGTGTCAGAGGTAACAATAATAGCTGGGGAGAGCCAAGCAATTTTCAAACCTGTAGCTGAAAACAGAGGCAGTTTCTCATACCTGGGTTTGTTTTTCCATGCTGTCACCTTGGCTTGAAGTTTGAATCCCCTGCTTAGATTTCCAGCAGGACTCTCCCTCCATGTCACATCATTTATTCAGTGAGGAAAACAAATCCCAGCAGGCTTTTGAGTTTTCTGAGTCTTGTGTGACATGCTACTCTTGATATCCATTTCGAATCCATGTCTCTGCTCAGCTAAGGTTTCTTATTTTCTTCTAACACCCAGTGGCCCCCCTCTGCCATTGTTGAATAGCTGTATATATTAAAAACCAAATTAGTACGTAAGAGCTCTCCAAGAACACCCAGGTGCTGAGGGAGTTATATTTGTGCCTCCAGAGGTGGCACGTTTTCCTCCTCAGATGACACCTGATCTAGTGTCATGGTATTGTGTTAACTGAGCATTATCGTGCTCAGAAGAGCCACGGCTCAGATGAGACGTAAATCTGAGGTCCTGCCTGCTTCCAGTGAGCACTTTAACCAGGGGGAAAATTGTGGGGAAGGCAGTAGGGATGACAAGGAATGGAGGGGAACAGGGACTTCTCTTACTGTAGGCTGCCCTTTACCAGGATTCGTCAGGAAGTTTTTTTCCCTTTTTACAGATGTCCCAAAAATACTGCTCCCCAACCTCATACTCAAAACCTGCCCTAAACATAAAATACTTTTGCTGCTTCTGTGTTGTCTTCTCAGTTGTGAGTATGAGAACATAAATAGAAGTGAGACCTGAAAGCCGTTGGACCTCTCACTTCCCGGCACATACAAAGCGTGATACCTGTCTTACAATCTCATGTGGCAATCAAACAGAGTCATGGGACCCCAGTACCTCCTGAATCTGCTCGTCACAGTTACATTGCACTAGCTCCCATCTCCATGCCTTCAAAGATGCCCCAGCTTGGCAGCTCAGGTCCTCAGTCCTGGGGAGGGCTTGCTTTTGCTAGAAAATTTCTGCCTTGCAGAGCTGACAAAGATGTTGCATGCCTCCAGATATGTGAAAAACACACAAATCCTCTAGGATTTACTTCTGGGCAGCATTTATCAAACCAAGGAGAAAGCTGGATCTTTGGATCCCTGCCATTTTAAAGCTCTGAAGATTATTTCTGGTTAGTGAAGTTTGACCTCTGCATTTCAAGTTGGAGCCTGTATTCCCTGGCCTAAATCTAAACCAGTCTGTAGCGTAGCTGTGGTTTTCTTCCAGGGTCAGCAATGGCTTAAATCCATGCCCAGCTCAGTAAATTGGAAATGGCAGAAGAAGATTCTAGGGTGGTGGCCTGAGAGGAAGATGAATACATCAATCCCAGATAATTGCTGCTCTTTTTAAAAAATTTAGGATGTCTTGAACCTGTTTTCATGTATTAATATATTACATGTATTAGGCTGGAGATAAGGCTACATGATTAAAATGGTTCCCTTCAGCTTTAAAAATCTATGAAGGGTTTGCAAAATTGGTTAGCTATGTTTGAAGAGTGCTTTGGAAATCTTCGGGGAAAAATATTGCAGCATAGAAAACCAGTTGTGTTTATTCAGGATATAATGAATGGACAGTACAAATACTTTGCAGTATAAGCCCAAAACCCTGTGTTTGGGTAGCAGTGCATATTCTATTTAAAATACATGATTTTTTTTTTATTTTTTTATTTTTTTATTTTTGCTTGCCATAATCATCTGGGTTGAATTACAATAAAGTAAAGCAAAGAGATGAATAATGACGATTAGCAATCTGGTCATCTGTCCACCACCAAATTCAAAACAGGATTAACTACAAACTTTCTAGAAATTGCAAACCTGTTTCATGATTCAGGTCCTTAATGAGTATATTGAACAGAGGCAGATCAGATACTTGAGGAAAACTACTAGATATATTTTTCCACTTTGACTGTGGCTATTACTAACTGCTTTCTGAGCATGAACAGGAGCATACCCAGTTTACTGTAGTCTTATCTACATCACATTTCTTTAGGTTGTCATGAGAAGCTCATATAAGACAATGTCAAAAACCTTATTAAAGTCTAGATACGCCATACAGATTTTTAGCCTATTATAAACAGATATTTAATTGTTTGGCTTGATTTATTCTTGCAAATTCAACTCAGATATGTTTTGTAATTTTCTGTGATTTTACAAACTGAGATACAAATCTTTTTAGGCTTCATTTTAATGAAGAAAAAAATATTTAAGATTCCAAGATTTGTCCTGAGAATTGATGTTGAACCAACTGATACACAAGTGTCAAAGTTGTCTTCTTCCTTTTTTTCAAAGATAGGCACTGAATTTGATCTAGTTGTCTGTAATCTCACCTATGTTTCAGGAGTTATTGGAGATAATACCTAATAGCTGTTGTCTCACACTTTGCTACTCTCGAACATTCCAGAATGAACTGGACAAATAGTCTTGCTTATTATAACTGTGCTTCTAAATTTCATTTCTTGGGGACCAAGTCCAAAATTAATACCTGTATAACAAAATAATAATAACAACAGATAACATTGCCAGTGCTTTCTGCTTTTCTTGTTCTTTCTATATTTTAGGAGATTATTATCCTAATAGTGCTTGCTAAGTAGAAAAGTGGTATCATCAAATAATGACCTGACTTGTTCCTTCTCACAGGAAGAGAGGTGAAGCCTAGAATAGGCTTTCAAAGTACCTGAGTCCTACGCCTGCATTTTCTCCCAAAATAGTTGTATTGAACTGTTTTATTTGAGGCAAAAGTGCTCAGCATTAAGTTAATGGCCCCAGCTGAAGTCAGCTGCATCATCAGTAATGCTGAGTGCATTCAAAGTCTTGACTCTTGATTTTGGTGTTTTTATACCTATATAATATGTGCATACATATATACCATGTCAAAAAGTAGGATTTATTCCTTTTTACTTCTCTGGACTCATGACATTGGTCTCTGTGGTCCATTTCCTATAGGCAAGGTGATGCAATCCACCTTGTTTTGTAAGTAAGGGAATCTAATAATATGGGTATGACCAGAGTGTCCCAGTTAATCGCAGGGTCAGAGAGAGCGCCCCGGCAGTATTTAAGTTACTGATACAGCTGGACAGTTGGTACTGCTAGTTTGTCAGGAGGTAAAGTGGATCCAGGCTTTTGCTATTGTAGAATGATAGGGAAATGTCAAAGACTTTGACTTTGGGTTTGGCTAAGCAAAGGAGGTTGTCCTAAACTGCGTGTTGGACCTGGAGCATCAGATGAGCATCATCTGATCTGGCCAAAGGACTTCTGGGACAACTTCTTCCTTCAATGCTACCCAGACCTCTCACTTGCCTATTGTGGGCTGCCAGTAACTGAGCAAGCAACTACTCAGCCTTTCAGGAATTTCCCACCACTGGACTGGAAAAACTGCATGAACAAATTTCTTCTGGTACAACTCAGTGTCAGACCTTGAGATTGACAGGTATGAAGATATGTGCTAACGCTTATCAGATGCACATATGGAATCATAACAGAAAACTCTAGAGGTAAAGACATCCCAAGTAATTTAAAGCCAGCTCCTGACTTCCTAGGATGCCAAGCATCTTTGCAATAGGCAAGGTGAGTATCTGATAACTTCTAATGCTTCAGAAGTCTGGATATGAGCTGAACCAACAGTTGCTGCTCTGGTTTGTATTATCTCAAAGCTTCATTTTCCAATTCTCCCAAAGCAATACAAAAAAGCCCTAACTCAACAGTTTTATAATGATTCTTTTTTTTTTGTTCTGCTCCTCAGGAGTTGTACTTTCACACTAGTATGTCGCTGTGCTAAGCACTGTATAGACATGGAACAGAAAGACAGAGCCTTCCACAGGAAGCTTATCTAAATACAGGAGAAGAGATGACAGATGGACAGAGAGATGGGGAACAAAAGGAAGCAGTGACACTATGATGAGATGACTGTAAATTCAGACACATGTGGACTGGATGAGTAGACTGCAAGGTAGGTGGAAAACTGACAGGACCACTGGGCTCATGGAACAAAGGTCATCACCAGGAAGCACAATTGGTGACCAGTTGGTAGCAGTTTTCTTCAGGGGTCAATAGTGGGACTGATACTGTTGAACATCTTCATTAATGACTTTGAAGATGGGACAGAGAGCACCTCAGCAAGATCATGGATAACATAAAACTAGGGAAAGTGCCTGGTATAGTGGAAGGCAGGGATGACATTCCGTAGTATCTTGACAGGCTGGACAACAAGTTGCACTTGAGTCAGTGATGTACCCTTCCAGCAAGGGTCTCTTGCAAGCTACACTACTCTGTGACAATGGTCAGCACAGTAAGCTGCTGCAGCCTGAATCTTGTAAAGTTTTTCTTTTTAATTTTTTTTTTCCCATGGAATCAACCTAAAGGAATGTTTGGATAAGGAATTTATTGTTTCGTGAGAGCTTGGCTCTAAACATACATTGAAGCTGAGGGATGGGAACATACGTGTTCCACATTGTCTCTTCCTTGTGGAAATCCTGAAGAACAGCTCAACATAAATGATCTTCTGGTATAAAGGGATCTTCAGGACTTTGCTTGGTTATTCCTGCACTAAGCCCAAACATTTGTGGTTGGGAGTCATTTACCATTGGGAGTCATGGGCTTTTGGAAATGAGAAAGGAAGGGGGAATGACAGAGTCTGTTGTCAACAGAACAAAGTATCTTAACAACAGTCCAGTGTATAGATGAACCTGGAAACAAGTGTTGCTCATCCTTTCCACTCCTGCTTGCAATAGTTTTCCCTTGAAGTGAGGATGAATTGATATATTTTGCGGATTTTAATGGCTTCTAAGGTATATGGATGTTAGTGACAGGAACTAGGCAGTAAAAACTGTACTCTCCAGTGCATAGTTATGTTAAAAATGTTGCTGTTTGTGAAGGCAATAATATATTTTTTTTTAATATGAGTGAAGAATTTAATACTTGTGAATGGAGTGACAGCACATGGGGATTATGAATATGGAGAGTGGAATTTTCAGTGGAAATCTCACCTGAGATATAGTTCAAAGACCTGCCTACTGTTGATCAAGTAGCTTCTCATATTTCCTGCCACGCTAGCCCAGACTGACTGCAATCTTGCCCATTAACTCAGCAACTACTTTGCTGAAGGGGAAACATGATGAGGGCAGAATTTCAAATGGTTTCAAGGTGCTGGTGACTTTTACAAACTGCACAGGCACCTTTTAGTGTTTAAAGGACGTGTTTATTTCTTGCAGTACTGGTTTGATTAAAACTGTTCCTCTTGCAAGTATGTAAAAGGTAGTTTTAAAACAGTGCCTGCACACCTGCAGGTCTAGAGCCAGTCAGGTTGTTTTCAGCCACCTCTTCTAAGCCTGTTTTGCAAAGCCAGGCTCTGTGTATGTGTGCATACTTGGCAATGCTTATGCATGCATTAGTTAGGATATGTACCACTACTTCTAAGTTGACTGACCTTTATGGCTTTGCTTTCTGATGCTTATAATACTGTCATATGTCACAACTTCGAACAGAAATTTTGGAATCTCTTTTTTAAGCTTTAGCAAAAATAGTTCTAGTATTTCTGGGAGCAAAGCTGCGGGTGGGAGAAGGGAGAATAGTGGAAGGAGAGGTGGGAATTGCTGGTTTGTGTTTGTGAAATTCAGGCTTGGCAAAGAGGCTACCATATTGAACTGAAAAGGGAACATAGTCTGGGACTGAATGAAAAGATGAAGAACAAATTAGTACAAGAATCTTAGATATGGAAAAACACTGAGTGTGCAATCCAGTGCGGATCTGGGGTGAAGACAGGGGAGGAATGGATGTTTTAGGAGGGAAAAAAAAAAGGCATACAGGTAAAGGAGCTGAGAGAGGAAATTCTGAGCCTCATTGTTTGAGAAGATTTAGGGGGCATGGGAAACAGGACATGTGGGAACACAGCTGTGAGGACTGCCAGGAGACTGGGACCAAGAGCCTTGAGGGGGAGACAGGAATGGCTTGAGACAGTGACAAAAATTGCTAGGAGTGGAGACTGGGACTGTCCAGAGGAGATATATGGGACAAGTAATTAGGGATGAGGAAAGGGCAGGCTTGGGTATGCCATGGGAGATATGGGTCTGCTCAGCGCGCTTAGGATGTTGAGACCCATGCACCCACCTGAGGATGCCATGGTTGCACATATGAGCCCATACTGTCATGGCTGATAACTCTCAGCCTTCAAAGGCCCCTCAGGGTTACTCACAGCAAACAGAAAGGCAGCGTGACCCTGAGCCTGGAATTCATTTCATCTGACTGTATAGCTCCACCATGTAAATGTCAGCATTTGAGCCAAGTTCCCATTATAGCCCTGGGAGATAAAATATGTGATTGAAAGGCATATCTCACCTGAAGTTAGTCATCAGCCACCATAAGTCTTTCTCCTTGTTAGGTGGTGATCTTTTGTGGGACTTGCTATCATTGTTGCTGCAGCCCATGAGGATGGTGCCAGAAGACTGCCAACATGCTGATGGCAACATCTCCAGATGATACTACATGGTCAAATTTCTGGCTTGTATCTGGCTGAAAAATAGCTTTGAGAATTACAGACTGCAGCTTCCTATGTTGAAAGAAAATCCTCGAAGTCACAAATCCTGCCAGAATACATTTAAAACCAGTTTTAAAATGAGAATAAAGCCACTGGGTGATGGTGAGCTGAGTTGGATTCTGAGCTGACCTCTTCAGGAGAGATCAGTTTGATGTTGCTGTTGAAATGCCTCCTGCTAACACGTAACCCATATAAAATTTGAATCTGGTAAAAGTATAAAACAAGCTGAGTGGATGACACTTGCCCAGGTGCTGACGACCCTTTTGATGTAGAAATCTTCTGTTCTGCCTCCATCAGCTGCATCACCCCTCTAGGTACTGGATTATACAACATTGGGCTTTATCTTGGAACAAACTAACAGGCTGGTCTTTATAAATCTTTGACGCAAGATCACAGCTGGTACTGAAGCATGCTGTGGTGTTGCTAATTATGCCCACAATGTGCTCCATTAAGGTACTCTGTGAGTTAACGTCGCATTAAGCTACTGTGTTATGGGATTGCGTGGTGTCCTATACCTTCTACGACGGTTTTAGGAATGAGATGTTTATATTGCTGTTTTGTGCAACATTTTGAGGTGCTATGGATGATTTTTAGGACGTCAGTTAATAATGTGTTACAAAAGGGGATGCTAAATGCATGTTACTACTTTGATCCATGAAACAGTTGCCTCTGGCCCAGAAATCTTTGAAAAGGGTCTAACTGTGCAACAGATCTTGGGTTAGTGCTCTCTGGGTTGCAACAAGCCCACAAAGTGCAATGATAGGCAGAAGTACCAGGTAGGGCAAAACACCATGGGAATGTGCACGTGTATTGCCAAATCTCCTCAAAGATATCAGGAAGAGCTAGAAACTTAAACAGTATCAGGCAGGTCTTGGTTCAGTGCTCAGCCCACTGGTTCACACTCAGATTTGTGTCCAAAACATCAAACCAAAAAATGTTTCAGCTTGTCACACTAGGCCAGCTTTCCTCTTCTTGCTAGCAAAAAAGAAACCTAACAATTTCAGCAGTTAAGCCAAAAGCATCAGCTGCAGCATCCTTTGTTATTGAAACCTCCTGCTCCTCTCAGCATAATGTCTTCCCTGCCCATATAAAATCCCATGTCCAAGGGCTGACTGGAAACATATGGCACAATCGCATGTACATATGAATTTAACACAAGAATAAAGATCACAAACAGGGCCAGACTAACTGTCTTATCCATTTGCATACCTTTCCTTTAGAAACTTGCTGAAAGCTTCCCCAAATTTTCTGTCAGACCAGAGACAATGCTTGGAGCTGTATAAATGCATAGAAAGAGAGACACCCTGACCCAAAGGCCTGCTAGTGTAAAGAAACCAGACAGATGGAAAAAGAAGGGGACTCCGGAGTCCCCCTCGTTTCATCTCATTCAGGCTGGCAACTGCTCACTGTGTCCCTGTACTTCCCCTGTTAGTCTCCCTGTCTCTTGCATAAGACTGCGTGTTATTTGGGGCAAGGATTATTTTTCTGTTCCGTGTTTGCACAACTCCTGTTGTAACAGCTTTCTGGTTTGGGTGTGAGGCTGCTAAAAGCAGTAACAATACTACCAATAGTAATCATGATCCTATTTTCCAATTTTGCGCTTTAACCTTGAAGACATCTTTCTGGGCTCAGCTCATATTTGTGGGAGCTCAGTTATTTTAAAAACATTAATTCCAGACAAATTGGCCCTTTTCCTATTTGCTTCACACAGACAATGATTAGCTCACAAATCATTTGGTCAGACAACCTGCTTCACCAGTTCCAAGAAGAAACCAAGACCCAGTGAACATGTTATTGGGCCAAACACTATTCCCATCATGAATTCATGGTAATGTGTAAGCTAGAAATTTTTTCATTCTTTTCCTGAAAACCTGAGGGTGGACATAGCAATCACCATCATTTTCAGCAGATTCCAGTGCCTCCAGCATCTGCAGAGAAATTCATTTGGCCAAACTGCAAAAAAGAAAAGGGTGTGGGGAAAGGAAATAATAATTGCTACAGCTATCAATGTCTCTGCCATTTGCATGCTGGAGCCGCTCCAAATAACTTTGCCTCTTTTGGAAGTCGCTGTTTACTCCAGTTGCTTTGTACTGCAGTAACGGCTCCAATAAATTCAGTGCTATTCCTATGGCTCAGGGTGGCTGTCATCTGAGTTTATGAATGTGAGATTTGTTTGGCTTTCCCCCCCATGAGTGACTGGGGTTAGAAAGTGCGATTATGTTTGGGCAGAGGGAGAGAGATGCTGCGAGAAGGCAAACTGAACAGACATTGTGAATATTTATTTTTTTTAGATGGAAGGCAGTTGTATTTATGTGCAGTTGTAAAACAGAAAAGATATTGGGTTCTGGTGCAGGAATTATATACTAACTCCAAAAAATGTATACAGTGAGAGCTTATAATAGAAACTTATTCCAGCAGAATCATTTTTTTCAACAAACACGTAGATTGGCATGTGGAGCATGCTGTGCTGAAGAGATCGAAGCTTGATTGTGGTTTCATATCTGACATTCCTGAGTGAACAGAGAACTGTAGTCCTTATTCATAGTATTTCGGGCTGGGGGTAGAAGAGGGGACGCTGCCATGCCGAATGGTTCTTGGTTTTGCAGGGGATGGGAGGCCAGAGGAGAAGCAAGTTCCACTGCCCCTCATTTTAACTCCTTTGCTCTCTGTGGGTCTTTTGGATGTGGCAGCATTGAGGTAAAATGCCAGAAGAAAGTGGAAAATTTTGTCCTTCTAAATCATATCAAATCAATTAATTTGCTAAAGCAGGCTTAACAAATGTAATTCATTACGATAACACAGGAGCAGGCTGTTCTATTTCCATGGGTTGCTTGGGCTTCACATGAGGAAATCAGGAATGCAACTTGGTTATCCATGCTGGAGTAGAACATAATGTTATATGCTTAGAGATTTCAGAAGAACAAGGCCTTTTCAGCTTTGTCTTTTTAGTATTTGCAAGACTGAGGCCTCATGAAAGAGGTGGCACTTCCAATTTGTATTAAAAAGACTCTATCATGCCAATACACTGCTGTAAAGGGCCTCTTGTTGTAAAACACATGATCTGTCAGCTGCTGAAGAGCCATGAAGACATCATCTAAGCCAAGCTGGCATCACCATAAATATAAATATTTGTATGATTATGTTATGTACTATCTTTTTTTCAGGGTCAGGGAGAGAGGGTTGTCATGTCACGAAGTTCATCAACATGAAGAGTTGGAGATGTACTAGTAAGACGTCATGTAGCATAACTCCCTAAACAGGCTCTGCCAGGAGTCCTACCAGAGGAACTGAGTTTTAAGACTAGTTCAGGGCTCTTCAGTGGCCCTAAGTTCTCACATTGCTGAAACTTCTCACTCTTAGTTTCTCAGGAACTGGTGGTGAATGTGGAAAGTTTTTAACATTTTGCCCATTCAAATGGAGTCTGAGATGCTTTAAGGCTCTACCCTTTATTGTTAATTAAGGCTTTGGATCACTAAAAAAATCTCTTGCATTGAAAGTATATGTCCCTGATCTCATCCCATTTTAGCATTTTTACATAATAAAATTGCTGGGGCTTTTATGCTGGCATAAATTAATAATGTCTGTTTTCTTATCCTTTCAGTGACCTCAGCCTTGCTCATATAGCTCATAGAGGCAATAGAAGATCCTCATTGGGATGTGATTCAAAAGTGTATGCAAAAAATGACATTTCTTTTCCTGCTTCCTACTGGATTCACTGAGTGATGTGCTGCTGAGGAAAAGCTGGCTAGCATTGCAAGCAAGGGACCTGGGGTATGTGCTCTGCAGGACACCTGGGGAGATATTTGGAAGCTGAAGGAACTCAGGGCAGAAAGGCCCAAAGCAGAACTGATGAATTTGATGTATTCCAGTGACTCTCAGACAAGCTAAGATACATTTTCTCCTGTAATACATGATGTCATCTTCAGTTCTACTTTGTACTCCAGATCTCAGACAAAAAGTGGTTTTTTTTCAAACTTTAGATTTGGATAAAAAGTTGATATGTCCAATAGAAAGAAATTAAGTATTGCCCCATTGATGGGATTCATGTTATCTAGCGCCTATGGTGTAGCTCTGTCCATCTAACCCAGTCACACTAGGCTCACTTTATAGACAGTGGAAAGAAACTGGTATGCCTAGGAAGTGCCTTCTGAAGCCTGTTTTAGACATTACCTTAGGCTGAGAGGACCAGTGTACCGGAGGAGTTCCTCCATTCCCATGGCCTACAAAGGGAGGCAGCCAGCACCTGTGTCACAGGGTTTAAGGAATCCTGTCCTTTCTGTCAGGAACAGTCTCAACCCTTTCATAAAATGATTATCCCTCCCCTTAAAACCACCAAGGTATTTTGCTACCATTCTCACTGTAAGATGGTTTCAGACCTTGGCCATCTGAAAATTTGAAAACTGCATCTAATTTTTAGAGTAAATATACTCCAGGCCAACAGAAGCCCATTTGCGCTTGAGCCCCCATCACTCTTTCACTCACATAGCTCCTTTTCCTTGATGAGTGGGAATAAACAGCGATCTCCACTGCCGAAAGCCAACTGCTTTTAGATTCCTTTCAGGAGGAGACTTTAGTCAGGCAGTTTTTTTTTAATTTTCTTAACCAAACTCAAGATGTACATAAACACTAAACCTTTCAGCTAGAAATATTTGAGTGATGTCTGGAAATATCTGAAGGATGTATTCAGTGCCCTAGATTAGCAATCAGGTAAAAGTATTTTTGGCTACACTTACTTTTATTCAGAATTTACTTAAGAAACTTGGTCAGATTCTAAAGCAACCTACATTCAGATCGAAACAAGCAAGTTTGTGGGGATATCTCACAATACAATGGTGATTGTCATGTCTTATTTTTCTTAAAGACAGGATTTCTTATTGTATAGTGCATCAAAATAGAGCGCTGTGTTTTAACTTAGCCTTCTGAAAGACAATATGGGGCTGCATATCCAAAAACACAGAACTGACATATTTAAAGGGGTAAATGATATTGAGCCTTCAGAGAAAAAAGCTACGGAAAAATTAAAGCAGTCTGCTTGAGTTGCCATTGAACATATGGATGCCAGATTGCAATGGTGAAAGCCCTCACATGATTTGAATGCTTTGACTTTTCACAGTGGCCTAATTATGATTAAGAACTGCCCTCTGTAACAATGTGCAAATCAATAACTTGTTTCTCTACGCAATGAGGAGGAGAGCTCTTTAGGTTGCTTGGCTGGCCGACGATCAAGGATGTAGTTCTTGAGCACTGATTGCCCTTCATGGTATATTATTATTCATGGAAATATTGCTTCCCACTCTTCTAATGGTGACATCATTAAATTAGTGAAGACAAGCCCCCTTTCTCAGCAGGACAGGCGCCAGGATCGGATGCAGGCATGACTGACTGGTCCCAAGGCAGATGCTTTCTGGTTTCTGACTGCTCCTGGAGGGGGCTGTTGGGAGGGCTTGCCAGCAAGCTGAAGTGGTACAGGACTAATCTTAGCAGGCAATTTTAATGGTACAGTTAGCTGTTCTCTGCTCATGAACTTGCTTTCACCATCTTTAGAAAGTAAATTTGTGAAAAACTGCCCCACAAAGTAAGAATATGTGGCTGACCTGCAGATTATTTGGCCTTATACTAACAGAGAGTTTTAAATTCCCACTTCTTTCTGGGAAATCAACCAGACAAAGTAGATTCGCTAAACCATTACTGTCCTACACAGAAATTACAGTTGAATTTGATAACAGGGGTTAAACTGGATTTGGCCAAACGGAGTTAGGAAAGGGTTGGGTTGGATCCAGACCATTAATGAAATAAAGGTGATGACTGGAGAAAAGGTGAAAATAAATCCAAGTGTTAGAGAGAGAAAAACTTCAAGAGAAATAGCCCAGAACATCCAAGATGGACTTTCTGGCAGGACTGGGGAAGTTCAAGAAGGCTGAAATCAGCAATGATCACAGAAAGACAGAAATGCTCCACTACCCTTAATGAAGAGAGAGAAAAAATCCAGTCCAGTTAAGAGACATATTGCCTCTGTAAGTGCTTGTGTCTTTCCTCTGATTATAGAGGAGCTGAAGGCAATTACGCTACTAATTTTTGTGGCTCCGCTGTGTGCCTAAAGTTAGGCAGGATGAATACAGGCTTTGGAACCATATTCAGATTACTTATTTCCAAAATCTGTTAGTAATGGATTCAGACTGCCAAGCTTTTTCATTTCTTTCCATCTTTTGGCTGCATAGTAAATGGTCTAAAAAGCAAAGATGAGTCTACTCAGGACCAGGCCAAAAGCCAAGTGTCCAGGGCAGGATAGGAAGTTGTCTGGACAGGACCATGATGGAGCTCAGGTGGATCTGATTATGAGGACTCCTGTAGCCTTGCAGTGTCCTGAGGAGTCATTCTCCCCATCTTTGTGACTGTTTCTAACTAATGTGTGTGCCTCTCCATCTATCTGGTTTCCACTGACTACCTTAAGAAGACAAGTTTGCTTTCTGGCTTGGTGCACTCAGTGCCATCCCCAAGCCCTGACTACCTGATCCCATGCACCAGGTACTCCTAAGTGTTAATTCTGAGCATTGAGCCTATTTCATGAAGTCTTTTTCCCCACAATTTTGCTCACGAGGTGCTGACTCTAGACACAGATGGATTATTGCACTTGCTCCTGAGCATGTAGCTGTGTGTGCACCGTTTGTAAGGATCAGAGCTTTGTAGCTCATTGGGAAGGAAGATGTCTTAGTGTGGTAGGTCCCAAGCAGATGTACAAGGATAACTGGCTTTACACTTTAATCCCCAAGCAACTTGCACTATTATTTTCTCTGCATCTGCTGCCTGAGCTCCTCAGATGTGCCTTGTCACTGGCGCTATTGCAGTGACTTAGAGCCCGTAGTTCACCCCAAGGACAACTTCTGGTATCGAGCAGCCTCTCAGGGGTAAGCAGCTCTGAACAGTGAGTTGTCTCAGCAAACTGCTTCATAGTTGCAGTCCCCAAATGGCTAGCTCTGTGCGTTTGACCTTGAGCATCTGGCTATATATAAATATATATATACATACACACACACTCTGGACAGTTTGCTCTGCACTGCTTACAGTGCAGCTCCATTTAAGCTCTGTGTTTTAAATGCTTCCCAAGAGCCACGGTTTAAATTGAGTGGAGTTGACTACTTATATGAAAAGCCATCTTCTCCTGAATCCTATCCATATCCTGGCCAGTGTCTGCCAAAAATATTATTCCCACCCCCTCCTCTCATGAAATATGCATATAAAATACCCCCTGAATGGTACCTAAAAAAATTCATAGTTCCTGACCACATTATAGTAATGCGCGTGGTGGAACCTAGCAGTGTAAAAGATGCTTTGTGACTCTGACAGAGATGATGCCCTATTCAGGAAATTAATATACAGGAGAAGTCTAAACATACAGGCAAGATTCATGTATATTATTCTGTAAGGGTTATTCATGTCTTTGGAAAGAGTGCTAGAGCTGTACTCATGTACAATATTTAGTGCGCTTGATAAATATTTGCAGTTCAAAGTTAGAGAATATATATATATCAGTATATGTATACACATGCATCGAAATGTACACGTATTCTACTATGAGGTAAGAGATTTTAAACTGCATTTCTTTTAATTGCAATCTCGTTTAGTAATAGGAGAAGAGTAGCCCTGTGGTTGATATGTAAGCATTTTCTTAACCAAAAATGACCCGGGATTGACTGAATTTAGAATGTATAGATATTTCTCAACAAAAAATAATTGAAGGACTGGAAAAAACCACTTCACTCTCTCATTCTGATTTTGCTGGGAACCTGGGGGAAATGTTGGCCTTTTTGTGTTTTGAAATACAAAGAAGAAACCAGTTAGCAAGAGCTTTGTAACAGAGATTTATGTTTAATTCCCAGAAACTCCACGGGGAACTGGGAACTGGGAAACTATCACTTATTCTTCCTGTTCAGTTTTCGATCTCTAAAGTGGAGATAATTGTCTGTCTTTCTGTAGGGAGCTGAATTGACATTCTTGTCCTGGCATGCTCTGATTTTTAAATCTTCGAAAAGTTTTCAGCTTTCAGTAAAGGTCAGTCTTGCCCTTATTTATTATCTACAATAACCTGTTAAGGGAGTTTGAGGATAAATGACTCATTATTACGGTAGCACTTAGGAATCTTCTCTGAGTTTTCAACCTGTTGGGGAAGGCCCTGTATCTACGTGTAATAGGAGACACTGGCTGCTCCAAAGAGTCTTGCAGGCTAAACGAATTCAAGAGAGGAAGGAAGTCTGCAATTTGTTTTTCTCATTTACCAGGAGAACAGAAGCACAGAGGTATCAGATGAATTGTTAGGGATCATACAGGCAGGCTGTAGGAGAGCCAGAACCTGAACTAACATCTCCTGCCTCCTAGTATTGTGTTTGTCCCACAAGATCTCCTTTCTTTTCTGCTAGTGGAGCCAGCGTTTCAATTAAAGATGTAATTTTTCATTGCGGTCAAGACCTTTCAAAGAATGGGAAGGAAAAACTTCTAAACAGAAAAACACGAAGGGAAGCCTGCACTGCCTGCCTGGTTGCGTCTTGCCTTAGTCACTGCTATTAATCCCTCCTTGCTGAGTGAATGGAAGAGTTACCAAATTCACATAGAGCTCAGCGGGAAGGACTCACCTTATCTGAAAGCCACTTGCAGCATGCCGAGCGCTGCGTCTGCACAACAATATGTCAGACTTAATAAAACAAGCGGAGAGAGTGTGAACACATCCACTTAGCAACAGAGCCGCGGACAAGTGAATAAACACTCCTCTGTGCGTGTGTGTGTTAGAGTTCAGTGGGTGTTAGTCCAAAAGGCATCTGTCTCCTCTGCTGGCAGAGACTTCTGAAAAAACCAGCATGCTGCATCTCTGACTCCTATAACCATTGCACAGAGGCCAGCATGATATCAGAGCTCCAAGAGGCCAAATCAATGCCTGGCTCTCCTCCCAAACCTTATTAAGGCTGACTAGAGCTGTTTGCATATCATTTTCCAGTGAAGTGATTTGAATTTGTGATTAGTTAAAATAAATTATTCTTTATTTTTTTTAAACAGTCTAATAAAGCAGGGACTGTAGTTGTGAATAATTTAACTGATGGGTTTTGCACTCGTTCTTGAATAACTGGCTTTGGGGAAATCCTGCCAGAAGTCAGTGGAGCTGCACTCACACGCACTGGTAAGGAACCTGGCCCACATTTCTGGTTTTGGAGTACTATATCAGTTCATTTAGAAACATACAGGAAAAAAAGTGTTTTGTTCAAATTAGTCAATTCCTTCCATCCATGCCTAGAGCAGATACTGTTCTGGCAAAAGGTAATGTTTCAAGATTGTAGGGATTTTTTTTTTTTCCAATTCCGTCTTTTATTTATTTATCTTGTAAATTTGATTTCCGTCTATCCTGGATATAAACCAAAAAGTATTTTGAATTTCTAATAAATTTCTGCTTGCAGGACTCCCAAAACATGATGGGTCTGAAAAGAAATGGGCTCTTCTGACACAGAGATTTTCCTTGTTCCAGCAAATGCTGGGAGTAGAGACCACTTGAAGCCCTGCTACTACAGTCATCGTCCTGCTGGCACACCGCTCCCTAATTCATGCACTGGTCCAGCTAGGTCCAGAAGAGGACAGTTTGCATTTGGGCTTGGTTTCCCCACCCTTACAGACTGTGCCCCTTGCCCAGGCTCTGAGTCGCAGCCCTGCAGCAGGGAACCATCATGCTCAGAGCACTCTGGCTCTAGCTGGGCTTCTCCGAGCTTCCAGGCTCCCTGCTGTGGACCTGGGAGCTGAGCCCAGATTATATCTACTCTTCCAGGCTCTTGGCTCCAGGAGAGACTGTCTGGAAGTTTTGGCATCACTCCCTGCCCTACAGCTACAGACCCTGTAATCCTGAAGACCTTGGCTTTGGGGAAATCTTCTTGGTAGGTCTATCCAGGGGCTGTCCCACCTGGAAAGCTCACTGTATGAATTTGAATAGCTCTTTAGTGCAAGACGAGCTAGTGTATGAAATCTTGGGCTGTCTCTCATAGGGGAGCACAGAGGACGGGTCTCCCCCTCTTGCTCTGTCTCTGGCCCATCTCTGCTGCATGGTTTAGATGATAGCCTGTTGATCGGGGCTTTGTTCTGGGAGGTGAGATGGGTGGGTTTGAAGCTGTAAAGACTGAGGTGGTAGATGAATCCAGGTGTCCCACTTCCCAGGTGGGAAGCATCAACCTACCAACTGCATACTGCACCCCACTCTCCGTTATGATCCAGGGATTAAGGCAGGTGCCATATTGCTGCAGATTCACAAACACACTGCAAAGATGTACACAATCCTCCATCCTCCCAGACAGACCTTCTGGACAGAAAAACAGGACATATCTGGGATGAGGTCTCCTCAAGTACAGGCAGGGAGGCAACTGGAGAATTCAGCCTCAGCTTCACAGAGGTTCTTAACTCCGGGGTCTGTTGAGGGCCCAGTCTTTGGAGACATAATTTCATACCATGCCATCTTTCAGCATTTTGTAGTGACTGGTAGGCTCCCGTCCACAACTCAGCTACGTGCCTCCTATTCCTGCCTGGTTGATTGTCTGCTTCCCGTAAAGGCACGTAAACCTAACTCTGTTTTGTGAAGTCCCATCCCAGGACCTGGTTCCTAAGAAGTGTGGCTTTGGCACCGCTGGGAATAGTGGATCTCAGATCAGGTTTTTGTGTGGAAAACAGATAAGTCATCCTAATTCCCAGTAGACTTCATGAAGTCTCTGGTTCTCTCTCATCACACGGGCCCACCAATTTTGTCCAAAAAATCCTGGAAACTGTAATGCTGTGTGTAGTGGTGTAAATTTTCATTGTCCTTTTTTGTTATGAGGTAGGAAACCATCACCAAACTAACAAGGCAATAGCCAATCTTTCATTCCACTATCACATAAAACTATTTTCAGCCACAAAAGAAAAAATTGGGACAGTAATGATGAGAAGTCCTTCCTTCTCTCCTAGTTCTCTTCAAGAAGTTGTGAGCGTCAAAGCCTAGTCAGAGCTGTCTAGATATTGACTGAAGTTTTATTTACCATAAGAAATACTTCCTTTTCTTTTTACTTTTTAGAACAGTCTAGGCAATTAAATGCAAAACTTGCATTAATTCCAAGTAGAGTCTCCCAGCTCCCAGGACAGTCAGAAAATGGAAACACTAAATCACTATCAGCTCTCAGATTGAATCATTGAATGCAGCATTACACCTTTGAATAGCTGAGATCAGCCCTTCACAAATCATGGTCACTCTCAGACATCCCCTGATAATCCGCACAACACCCATTACTTCCAGTCTTGATTTCCTTCACTGAGCAATATATTAACACAGTCACCTCCTGGCCTTGCTCCCCTTTCCCTGTGGCTTTATTTCTTGCATGCATTTATTTGTCTGCTCCTTTCTTTTTCTGTTGCATTGCATTGCATTGCAGATGGAGGCGGCTGGTGCATCTTTTTGCCAGGATTGATCACAGAGCAGGCAAGAAACCATGGTGCTCCTTTGAATCTAAGTAAGCAACGCTAGGTAAGCACCACGAGTGGGGATCTGCTTTCAAAGGACTCCGTTAAACACCACATTCTCCAGCCTCTGCTATCTCAGATGATTGACAAAACAGAGGTGTTCCTGCTCCACAACAGCGTGACTTTGCCTGTAAGTTAGAAAAAGGAGTATTTCGGAAACGTGGAGGACAATGCTAAGGAACAGGATGGGGATGGGGGAGGATCTCCTTGCAATCTCAGAGAAGAAATGGAGAAGAGCACTGGATCTCTGCAGTCAGGGACTACATTAACATTGCATTTAGAGGTTGTTTTAGATGGTACATTGATGACTCTGGGGATGATTTTGGAGCTCTGTGACATTACCCTGCTTCCAGACACTTTCCTTGATTTGTTTTGCATTTCTCTGAGTATGAGGAAAGTTTCAAGAAGAGGGGTTGTCCTGTATTTAGCTGGGTGAAGCCTGATGAGTCTAGGTTTTGCAAACTTCCTGGAGAAGTCTTCTCAGGGAAAAATATATCAATCCCCAGCCCCTGTGTAGTAAAGCCATGGCACTGTTGAAAAGCTGGTGGATGACTTTGTTTCAGAATTTCCAAGATGAGAGGACCCTCTCAGCACCTCTGAGGACTGATGAATGGTAGCCTAGTCCCACTTGCTGAGGAGCCAACATGGAAAATCTGCAGGGGGGACGTGAATGATGGAGTTTGTAGTTTGATGCTAGTTTGAATCAGAGTCTGATGAGAAAGAGAGAAGGAACAGCCAATACAAACCATCCTCATCCTGTTCTCCCAGCAGTCTCTCCTCTAAAGCATTGCTTGGAGGTGAGCATACTGGAAATACTATTATTACTCAACTCCTGCTACTGTGAGACCGCCAGCGACTTGTGCAGAAGGAGCCAACTTAAATGACAATAAAGTAAAATCCTTGGCAGCTGGGAGTGTTTGCTCCTTGGTGTCTGAAAAGGAAAGCCTGGCCTGCACTCCGCACTCATGCTGTTTTGGAAACTTGAAGTTGTCCATAAGGCATCGTCTGTGCAGAAGCCCTAACGCCAAGCAGCGGGAGATGTTGTCCTTAGCTGTGACAAATGATTGCCAGCAGTGATTTCGGGGAAGAAAGAGCAGCTTTCAGATGTACTACATCTAGCAAGCCAGGGAGCTAAGCCGAGTGCAAGAAGAGCCTGTAGTCATGCAAACACAGTGGTGCCACTGAGATGGGCCAGATCCTGAGAGCATTTACCACACCATGTGGGTGGCAGGATTTGGCTTGATGCTCATAGTGTCACATGTCATTCCCAATATTACGAGGCCAACTCCCACAGAGCTGCATTGCACTGGCCGAGATGGAGCTCTGTAATTACAGAGAGCTTTCCATATAGTCTGGGTTGCTCCTGATCTGGCTGATCCTACTGATATAGCCCTCCTCACCCCATTGTGCTTCCCACATCTGACCTGAAAGGGTGATGAATACCTTCCTGTGAGTAGTCATTGTTTTTCTGAATTAATATGGGAAGGTCTGATCCAGTTTTCAGAGAAGTATGGAGAGTCTTTCCAATTATTTCAGTGGCTCTTGGAATGGTCCCTGATTGCATAAACTCAGATCTCTGCTATTTCACACTTCATTTCCTTCCATACCCTTGGGTGAAGATCATCAACTCCTGTTGATTTACTGCACATGAACGTCTCAGGTTTCTGCATAATTTTTTTTTTTTTGGAAACTTGGAGTTTCTTTCAAGACCACATTCAGATTTCTCCATAAAAATTCCCTGAGAGTAGGAATTTCCCTATTATTTTTTATGGTTGAAGAATAATGCACCAAAAGGAAGAGAAAAAAAAAAAAGCCTTTAACTTCCCTGCTTCTTTGCTAGTGTCTCTAATTGCCTCACTTTGCTCAGCTTTGTCTCATGTTCTTGTAGATATTATTAAGCTTCACCTGGAAACACCATACTTCTGCTGTGTATAAATATAGGGATGCTTAAAATCAAACACTGATTACAGGAGTACCTGCGGAATTTTCTTTCACAAATTTAAAACCGTGCATTCCTGATTACTGGTTGGAATCAGGGCACTGGAAGATGCAGAGCTCTGATGTTGTGGTAGCATGCATTTAACTGGCTTTAATATAAATTCTTATAGAACCTGTTCTTCCTCCATACCCTGTAACCTGGATTCACAGCTCCCTCTCACTCAGATTCATTTTGAAGCTACTATTGCATTCTTTCTGCTGATTCAGAGGCAGGTATTTTTGTTCAATTCTGTTATTTTTACACTGAAAAGCTAATAGGAAATGGCATTTTCTTAACCTGCATGCCTACTCCTGTATGCATTCAGAGCCACTGGCTTTCAGTCTTCATAGGCTTGCAGAACAAGTGTAGTTAAGACTGAGTCAGCTGCCTCTCACTCCCTGTGTAGTCAATAAAATTAGTTGGTTTTCTTTCAGTTGTTTCTAATCAAACCCACTGGAGTTTAGTGAGTTGGACACATATCCCTGAATATCTCATTTAGTGGCTGTAAGTCCTGTTAGGTCTCTGAAAATATGAAAGGAGAAGGTGATCATGGGCCCCTTATATAAATTGTCAAATGATAACTGAGGAAGGAAAACGACACTCTCCTTCAGACAGCTGTACTCATTCTGAGGATTGATTCAGATATTCTCTTGCTAAGCAATTACAACGAAAAAAGCTGCCACTTATCAGGTACGGATCGCTGCCTCTTCAGAGGCAATGCAGAATGGACATAGCTTCTTCATACATTAAACGTCACTATGAAGCTATTAATCTATCAATGAATTTGCTGATCTTTCCTCTGCAGTAAGGCACAGGTCCCAGCTTCCCAGCTCAGACCCACACCTTATGGTGGGTACCTCCCCGCAGTCTTGGCTTCTCGTATCAGCCATGCTACTGGAACAGAGCTCAGAGACATGAGAGATGAGGAATGGTAAGGGAGAAGTCCTCATCCTCCTTCCCTGTATTTCTGGGTCTTGGTGTCACTGTCACCTAAAGCTGGACCCTGGGAACAGGTCAAAGTGGAGAGAAGACCCCCTCCTTTTGTCTCCCCATCATTCCTGGACTTTGATATCAGCTGAGGGCCAGCAGCCAAGAAATTATTAACAGCAGCTTCCCAAGCCCCTGTCAGCTGTACTGTAACCTCCTCTTTAAACTGAAAACAAGAAGCAAGTCAACTTACTCTGCTGAGCTCTGGCCCAAGGGCTCAAGGGTTTCACAACCTGGGTAGGGAGCTATTGCAGCATGGACTTAGGACTTTCACCGTCTGATTAGAGCTCAGATCTGAATTTGGATCCAGGCTGGGCATATGGTTTGAGCATATAAGAAATCGTCATTGAGATATCACCAAGGATATCATAATATTTATTTCCATGGTCCCCTGCGTTCCCTACAGGTAGCTGACAACTTTCTTTCTTCAACTTTTAGAGAAATTTCTGGCAATTCTGCTGTTTCCACCCTATTTAAACACTGTGGAGATTTTAGTGGTGATACAGGAGCACTCAGATACCAATGATTCCCTTCCCTGTGCCAGTTCCTGAAAGCACACACTGCCTCTGCAGCTGTGAAAAGCTGAGGAGACAGCCACCACCCCAAGGTGCCACCCAAGCCACCCACCCTTCTGTACCACCTCCACGTGACCCACGTCTCACTCTTCTCGTGCAAGCAAAGAAGCAGAGAGGGGCACCCACAGACATGGACAATGTTTGTGCTGATCACTCGTCTCCATAGATCTGGGAAAAAACAGTCAGGACCTGGGGGTGGAAATCTGTGCTTAGCTGACAGATAATGTGGAATTCAAATCCAGCACCTAAATCCTGGCAAGCCTTTTGCTTGATTTCTTGCTTTCATGCAAATCCCGATTAGCTCCTAAGAAAGCCTCACTGGGATCTGGATGTCGAGACTGATGTGCATCGCGGTAAGGGCCTGTCCACACCTTTGATGCTGAGAAAGCTTTGCTCTGGATGCAGGCTTTGAAGCTGAGCTGTGCTTTCATTTGAAACAGAGCTTGGCGGCTCAGCTGCGGAGCAGAAGGGATCTGTGCTCCATGGCTGGTGGACAAGCTAACAGAGATGTGTTAACAGCTGCTAATGTGCTACAGCCCCGATTTCAATTTCAGAGCATTGTGTGTAAAAAAAAAAAAAAAATTAAAAAAACTCAGACATTAACAGTTAATAACAAGGGAATATTTCACCGGTTTCTCTTTTGACATAATGGAGCAGGAGGCTTGGTGAACCAGGAAAGGCTCCATAATGCAACATCCTGAGGCTGACACGGAGCAGAGAGCAGATGAAAAAGCTCCTACTCTGCCTTTAATTTATGGCACATTTTATTACGTGACACAGATTTAATAACTGAAAATATAAATATCAGGGTAACAATTACAGAGGCACTTTACTGGAGGAAACAAAACTTGGAACTCACGTCAACCTACAAAGCCCCAAGATTGCATCCAGAACTTCTTATTTCCTCTGGCACTCTCCTCTCCGGGTCTAAACTGTATTCTCTTCATCACAGCCATGTGGTTGGGTGGTGGAGGAAAACATTGCAATAGTTTTGTTGTGTTGCAGTTTGGAGAGGCGAACATATGCAGAGGTATCTCCGGAGAGGCACACTTGTATGCTGAAGGGTTGGCGTAAATAAGAGTTAAGCACCAATCAAAGAGGTTTTGAAACAGATAATTTGATATTCAATTAACCTCAACAGGATAACAGAACAGCAAGTATGGTCACACATTGAAGAGGTCACATGGATAGTGGACATCATTTGAAGCAGTGAAATGGTGATTCTTCCCCTGGTGCCACCCACAAAAACCCCCAGCAAAACAGTATGATTGCATCTGTCAGGAATGTTTGCCAGCAATAAGCAGGAAACTAATGTGTAGGAGATGGCCTTGCATCTGTATTTGCGTTAGTGAGACTGTTGCTGCATTGCACATCTAGTGAACTTCAAGGAAGACATGGGGTAAATGGGAAAGGTTCAGAAAAGATTTTAAAAAGTGATTCAGGATCTGGCAAACACACCTGATAGCAAAGCTGCTTAGTTTGTCCATGGGGCAACTAGGGAGTGATTCAAACTGGGTCTGCATGGTGGAGCTGGCCTGCTCTCGCCCTGATCTTTTGCCATACATTGCTTGCAGGGTACTCTGTTAAACCTCTATGCCTGTAGCTGCAGTTGGGAAGCCCTCTGAGACTCACCCAGCAGAGATGGTTCAGCCTTCTGCGCTGAGCTCTGATGGGCAACATGGGTGATGGCTTCCCGGTTCACAACCAGCTTGGGAACTTACTCTCGACTGCTTTGCCTGTTTTAATTGCCTCTTCTCTTCTGTGATGCTGAGCAACGTCAGGTCTGGGCTTTGGCCTGATGGTTAATAGCACTGTCTGTTGGCTGAGGCTAGACTGCAATTACATACTCCTCCCTATGGGCAGGAGTAAGGTGGGAAAGGCTTTCATGTAGACAGGCACCAGGAACTTCCCCGTCTCTCAGATGAAATTAGAGCCTGACTGTGCAGTTTCTCCCTCCGCCCACTATTTTGGGATATTTCTGTCAGTTGGTTTGGCTGCAGATTCTGGTCTCAGCTCAAAGGTAGCATTTGCTGATGGTTGCTACGTCACTGTGAGTCAATGCCACTTGCCTCTCAGATGACATTTGACTGTGGATGCTTAAGTTAGCAGGCCAGCATGTTTGCTCAGATGAAACTTAGGAGCCACAGCCCTAACCATGGCCTGCAGGCACAGCTCGGGACAAAGACAGCACATGATAGAGTATCTTCTAAAGTTATTGCAAGTTTGAATGTCTTGAACTGGGATTTGCAAGTGTTCTAGGCAAAAAATTGGCAGAACTTGTAGGGGTGAGACTTACCCATTAGGTCTATACGCCCAAGGTTGTGATGGCTCCTGCAGGACTTGATGTTTGGGTGGTTTCCCAGAAAGTGTTGTACAACTCCTGCACAAAATGCACAAATCACTGCATGAAAATCTATGGTCTGTGGTGTCCAACAATCAAACTAGATGGTCCAAATAGTTCATTCCATCTGGCCTTCAAAACTGTGACTACTCTAAAAATAAAAGCCTTGAATTTCCCCCTTTTCCATTCTGCAGTGAATGCTTGGAAGGGGGAAGAAGGCTGGATCTGATTTGGATCCAGGGGACAGGTTAGAAACAAAATAATAAGAAGCATTAAAGTGAAAATGAAGAGTAGCCAGATCACTGAATTTTAAAAGAAAAACAAACACACAATAAAGCGATACCTCCGCTGCTTGGACCAGGTCCTACTCCAAACCACCTATCACATCTCATTAGAACAATGTTGAGCGCTTTGGAAAAGAGGTGCCTGCCTAGGATCCACTTTCAAAGAAAACTGCTGGGAGTTTACTTAGAGATGAAGAAAAAAAAATTAGAGCTTTTATAAGAACCAGAGAGAGTAGAATTCCTCACTCCAAAGCAATTGTTATATTTTAAATATTCTATTAAAAATCCATTTTCTTCTTTTTCCTTAAATGGCTGGGGATAGGTTTCAACGTACATCTTGAATTGGGCTCTGCAACGTTAGGATTTCCAGTGGCATTTGGTTTTGATAAACCTCCTTTTTTTTTTTTTTTTTTTTTGCCTTGAAGCAGTTTGTTCTCTTGGCAAGAATACAGAGACTGGCAATTGTAACTCACTTGTTGTTGCCAGCAGTAAGGAAGGCTTGAGGTCCTCTTTTTCAGCTGTAGCACGTTTGGATGTTTGGAACCAGAGCAGTGAAAAGAGGGGGAAAGGAGGAGGGAGAAGGAGGGTAAAAAAAAAAGCCCCCTAAATCTGTTCTTTTCTCTACTGTAAATTACAACCCTGCTTTTTTAATTTCCTTTCCCAGCACAATGTTATTCATTCACTTCCAAAATAAACAGGGGGCTTAGAGAGCGAACAGCTTGGGAGAACAAACTGTCCTCTTTTCACAGTCTTTACCTGTCAGGAGCCTGATTAAATACATATACACTGATGGCAAGTATGGTATGGTGGCCTTTGGGAAGCTTCCACATCCCAAAGGTTGACACTAGGCTGATCCTGAAGCTCTGAGGTCTTCAGAGAACCGATGGGTTCTTGTTTGGCTGAGCTACTGAATGAGGCTAAAAATACTATTTTATCTGTAAAGGCTCTGTTTTTCAAACACAAAACCTTTAGGACTAGCTTGGAAGAGACTGTAAAGAAAGACTTCACAGTCGCTAAGCCTTTTGAGATCCCTGATTTGGGATGATAGATGTTTTTCTTCAAGAAAGGTGACTTGGGAGATAGATAGAAGTCCTTTACTAAAAAACAGGCAACATAAAAGCTCATTCTAATTATATAAATGTGTGTTTACTGTTTGTGTTCGGCACAATGGGCCAGTCCTCTCCAGCATAACTTCATGGATCTTCCAGAGTGGCCCCACGGAGGGATGTGATTTTATGTTTCTTGATGAGGAAGTCAAATGTTCCTGCTTCATAATTTCTATTTCCTCAGTGGATTCCAGTATTTCCTTCAACGAGACCCTATGGTCTAGACAAA
The DNA here is from genome assembly GCF_034638445.1 of Ciconia boyciana. Lineage (NCBI taxonomy): Eukaryota > Metazoa > Chordata > Aves > Ciconiiformes > Ciconiidae > Ciconia > Ciconia boyciana. The sequence continues at coordinate 5,991,189 of NC_132936.1, read as the reverse complement.
AGCTCAAAGCTTTAGTAAAGCTAAAGCAGGACTCATTTCACACAGGTCCTCTCCCACCCATCTCCTGACCCATCTCCCACCCATCCTACCCTCTCCCACCCATCTATTGACTTCTACAGTACCTGTAGAAGTAAAATTCATCATGCAGGCTATTAGTAACCAGGGTTACAAAGCAGACTGAGAGGTGGAGGTCTTCAGCTCTGTCTGTGACTCCACTGATGAGATCGCAGTAATCTTGAGCAAATTTATTAACCTGTTTGCCCATCTTGAAAATACAATGGCCTGAAGTCTATCATTTTCAACCAGCAATAAGTGGTAGGAGTAAATGGAAGCAGGAATGCTGCTGGGATGGAAAAGCTACCCAGAATTGTCAAGAAACTGTAGGTCTTGGTGTCCTCCAGCTCAGGCCATTCTCCCCACCCTGGGAATGGCTCTGGTAAGTCACCCTTCCTCCTGGCATGTGTGTCCCCACCACAGGGATGGAGGTCACCATGCAGAGCTGGGAGGCTGAGAGCTGGTCCCTGTGTCTGTTACTCCAATAGCAACTGCTGATGGTGGCAGGGTCTGGCAGAGACTCACAGTGGACAAGAGGGACGTGAGGGCTAGAGTAAGAGATGGGTGCCCAGACAAATATATTTTCAGTCTGAAAGAAAGAAAAAGAGGGAAAGGCCATCTTGTTTTTTCCATTTACTGTGTACTGGGTGCAGCTAACTTTTCAAGGTCATTTTCTTGAGTTTTCTTTCTTTCTTGCATGTAAGTGACTAAAGATTCTGCAAAAACTTAGATTTTTCCTGTTTACATAAGTGGGCTGTTGTTGTGTGTTTCTTTTTTGTATATATATTTATATATAAATAATGCTGGAATACAAAATAATGACTGGTTTGTAGAAAAACCATCCGGAAGTTTCTCTGTATCCAACCCCATAAAGCAAGAACCGAAGGGGGTTGCTGGGTTGATTTCACAGGCAACAAAGTTTAAATGGATGCAAGGAAATACTTCTGTTTAAAGCATATAATCACCCTAAGGAATTCCCTGCCACAGGAAATCATTGAGGCAGAGTTGAAGAAGGTCAGAGAGATATTTTTAAAGGCTTGAATGTTTATGTGAACAAGCAACACACATCATGTACTTTTTCTCACTAGCCAAGAAGATGGGTCAAATATTACAGGGGTTCAAAATATATGCCCACCATGTAAAAACTATGGACATAAATCAGTGATTTAGGGTAGAAAGGCAACCATTTTCACACTGTGGTTCACTACGCACCAGTTAAAAAAGAACCATAAGCCAAATCAAAGTACATTAATATCTGGAAACACACACTTCTGGGATCAACAAGTTCTAGAGTGATACAATGATACTACCGCACAGTTATGCCAATGTATGTAAGAATTTGTAGTATTAAACTATTTTCTCAGAGCTTTAACCTTAACTTTTCTCACTTGCCTTAGTGTTTTGTTACAAAATAGTAATAGTTTTCCGCTCTTTTTTTCTCCCTTTCTGTGTGGAATACCTCATTTGCTTGTTAGACATTACCCTGCAATTGTGTTATCACTAGGCTAGCCACTCATTTTGTATTTGAAAACTGCAGAAAGTTCAGAGGCATGCCTTGCTATCTGCCATCTGTAGGTAGGGTTTTCATGGGTGATCTTCAGTGTTTCAGTTTATGGAGGCCAAAACTGATCCATTTCACAGGCATTCAACTTCCAAGCGCTGAGCACACATCCCCTGAAAATTGCCTCCTCTGCTTTATCACCAGCAGAGCTCCTATAAATGATGCACTAAAAAGAAACTCATCACTTTTGGAAAATTCCTTTTCCTCCAACTAGAATTTTCCACAGAAGTTATTTGCTTTGATTTTTATTCACTCTCAGGGCAATATGGAGAATGTAGGGTGGGTGTATCCCACCACAGACTGCACAGCCTGGTGCCCCGAGAATACTTCTGCACCAGCCAGCTAAACAGCACCTGGGAGTGCAATCATCTCTGCCGTTGCACTGCTGGAGCTCACCCTGCCACGGTCTTGGTTGAGGACAACTGATGCTGTCCAAACAGTGTCTCTGCATGGCTTGGGAATTAGGACCTTGCAGGCACCATGCCCAACAGGCAGGTTGCACCCAGCCACCCTGTTCTGAAGACTGAGAGATCATGCAGGTCACACCGTGCCTGTTGGCCTTCATGTCTAGGGGGTATTCCCATCCACCTCATTTAGTAGGAGAAATGGGGCACAATGGGCTCAGGGCTTGGATGCAGTGTCTCATGCCCTTTGGCCATGTGCCCAGGTTCCCTCTCTAGTGCAACCTTGACATGAGAGGGGAAATGAGAGGATTCTTGCTCTGGTGAGCGATCGTGTGCAGCTAAAGGATTCAGATGGGGCTGGGGCACTCACTCAAATCCTGCAGTGTAGACACGGCCACAAACATCTCATCTGATTCACACCTCTCAAGGGAAGAAAATAGCTCTTTTTCTGGCCAGATGGAACAGAACTTTAGAGAAATTAAGTGAACAAAGTTGACTTTCAGTCAAGAGCTGTTAACAGTTGTCAAGATAGAGAAATGTCTTATTCAGAAGTATCAATTAAGCCTGGACAACAGGTTTTGAAGTAAAAATTTACTCTCCTTGCCTTTTACTCTTTTCAATTCTGATCTGCTGTCATTTGGGTGATTTTCATTCTGGTCAGCAATGTCAGTAGGCTTCCGTTTTACTAGCTCCTTCCTCACAATTAAGAAAAAAAACAGTAATGGAAAACTGGTAATGGGAAAGATCACATACCTCCATAACTGGGACATCTATGGTCAACAGCCCTGGCCATTACCTATCCCTAACCATTGCTACAAATGACTTGAAAGAAATATTCAAGTTCCACCAGGGACAACAAAGGTCTGAGAATTGTTATGAATCTGCTACGACCCTTTAGCTCCCTTCCTAGCTAACCTTACCCTCATCAGGTCTAAAAATTCTGGTGGTTATGAGTAACTTGTTTGAATACTAGAGCTCTCACCACTGTTACCACCAGTGGTAGCACAAGTAGGTATTTTAACAAACAAAACCTAGCACAGAAACACTACAAACTGGAGTCAATTAAAGACTCCAGTGGGCTGGAGCCACTAGATGTCATTCTCCATCACCACACTTCTACTGGTACCTTACATTTCAGGAATTAATTTAGAAAACCCAAACAAGAGTATTCTCTCTTTAAGGATAAGTTGGCTGCAGTCCTGCATATCTTGTGGGCTGACCTGAAAGCATGGTCCACAGCCCACATAACGTCTCATCCTCTTGATCTCTGACTGAATCAACTTCTCCACATGAAAGCATTTGCAAAGGAGACTACGCTGCTGGGTTTATGGTGGGAGGTGTCCCGGGAGGATGAGAAGCAACTGCAGAAAGTCAACAATGAAACAGTCAAATGGCCCAAAGTACCAAACAACCTGGCTGATGACTGCACCAATCCCACTGCCAGTTGATCAGGTTGGCTATTCAGTTTCTCAGATGATGGTTCAAGTTTCAGAGGAAGATATAATCCTCCCTCTTACACCTTGTTGGCTATACAATAATTGCTGTGCCATGTAATACCCCCTCAAACTTACCAAAATCAACTGATTCCTTGATGGAGCCTGATTAGAACGCTAATATACTATCATATTAGCCATAAAATTATCCAGGCATTAACACCGTAAAGAATTGAGGCAAAAATGCTGTGCTCCTCTTCATTAGAAACCTTCCTTCCATATCCCTAGGAGTCTGGTGAGGCTCACGAGTTCAAGTTCAACCGTTCTGAGTTTCTGATTTCCTAGAGTGGGAGTTTCCCAGGCTTTTGGTGTGGTGCAGCAACTAATTTGTTCTAAATTTACTTGTTGTTAAATTTACCCTTCTTTCTTTCTCATGTCTTCATGCTAAGGATGTGTCTTTTCCAAAACAGGGTGAGGGAAAGAAGCACATCAGAATTACCTTAGAGATTAATTTGAACTAGAGTTTTGCCTCTGAAGGTTTTCAATCAATTGGGAGTGACATTTATTTAACCAAGACAAAAGTCCTGTGGCTTTCATTTTGTTGTCATACAGCAGCACAGCTCTGGAAAAACTAAGCAAGGCACTGTTTAAACTCAGATTGTAGCAGGTCCTTTTTTTTATCCCTTTGGAACAAGAAATTGGCTTAAAACATAAGACAATACCAAATGTTTATTACTCCTGTGGAGAATTAATGAACCATGGCATCTAAACTATCGAGTGGTCAGACATTATGTTATTAGAAATGGTGGATGCTCTATATTGGTTAGGGCTGTTATACATTTATGATTAAGGCTATGAAACTTTACCAATAAACACAGCGGAGAAATGAGCATAAACAGTCAATCCATATGAGGGAAACAGGCCACGTGCAGTAAATGTAGCAAAATGCAATTCAACGAGCCTTGTAGAGAAGACTTGCTACATCCAAGAAGCTTTCCCACAAACTAATATTGCCTGAGACCAACTGCTTATCAAAATAATCCTTGGTCTTACTGGACAGTGGTTCTATACACAGGGAGCGTAAGAGACGTCTGACACTAATAAACTCATCACTTTGGGGATATTTACTGCTGGCAATATGTAACTTCCCTGCTATAGCTTGTAGGGCCAGGCAGCAATGATTGACTACAAAGGAGATTGTGGTGCAGGTCCAACTTCTTGAGTGGCACTAGCGAGCTAAGTCACTGTTCTGTGCCTCAGTTTACCCATCACTCTAATGTGATGCTAATACATACAGCCAATACAGCTTCCCAGGTTCATATTGAAAGGGTTTAATTAATGTGTTAATGCACGTCTAAGCATTTCAGCTCCTGTATTTCCTTATTGTCTTGAACACCATTTAGCAGACAATCAGAACATAGCTACTAATCATAATGAACATCTTAGGCTCTTGGATAAATCGTCTCTGTGTACAAAATACTGGTGGAGTTTCAGCCAATATGAACACATGGCTCACATCTACATCTAATGCTGGGGCAAGCTGTGAAGCAAACATGTCCACAGGGCATGGCTGAGCACTGTCCCCCAGCCACCATGGTCCCAAAGGAGCATAGCTCATCTAATGCCAACTCAGCAACACTGTCGCTAAGCAGAACTTGGGCCCCCCCATTCCCCAGCGAGCAGTCTCAACTTCAGTGAGAGGCGCGCCTGAGAGAAGTGGTGCACTGATTTGATGGAGCATCCTGATTTGCTCAGGATGCTTTCATGGGTGGGAAAAAAATAAAAATAATTTTAAAAATTTATGCAGTTCTTTGTGGGATCGGGGGCGGGGGGGGGGGGCTAAGTTGTGTTGAAACTTCTTTAAAAAATCAGGTCTTTAAGAATTTTGGAAAACTGATTAAACCTTGCTGAACTGAGAAGAGACTAGTGTAATGCTGTCGTAGAAAGGCCTGCTGAAATCCTGGTGGCAACAAAGCTGAATTCCTGTTATATACACCAGGCTTCTTCCAACCCCTTTCAGCTTTGACTTGTTTATTATTCTTGCTTGGTTTACAAGCTCCAAAGAAACTTGACACAGATTATTATACAGGAACAGGCTCAACACATCCTGAGATGGATCATTTCCTTCCTTCAGAGCTACAAGAAGGCTGGTGTGACTCATGATTTGGTATCTTTTGACATTTCATTGAAAAAGCTTACTTTCTAGCACAGTAAGACTGTAGCGTGGCAAAGCCTGACCAACACAGGCTCATTTACCTGCTGGCGTCTCCAGCACTCTGGTCTATAATGGGATTTGCTGTTGCTGTCATGCCTTACATCTGTTTTTGCTGTTTAGAAAGTCCTCATTTTGAGCACTACAACAGCACCGGTTAGAAGAGTTGCTATAATGTCCATTCCTGTGAGGTGGCCTCATTCTCCACAAGAAGCATATGGTGCAGAATATGAAGTAAAAGGAAAGGATAAAAAAAGTAGAAAAGGCAAGCAAAAAACTGTTTAGTGGTTTGACATGGTTTATTTATTTGTTTGCCAAAATAAATTATTTCTGAGCTATGCAATCAATGATTATTTGGAGGTTTGAAATAATATTTAGGCTCATGGATGTCTGAGCCATTATTCAGAGCTTCAGGATTCAGGCCCACTGGACAAATGGTCTTGACTGAGTCTTCCTCTATTTCAGGTACAAACTGGGGAAGCTCCAGTTTTCCAAAATGAAAATCAGGTGCTGGTATCATCTCCTTTTGAGTTTCAGAATTTAAGAGAATTGGTAGTGACTCAAAGGTGATCTTGTATGAGATGGAAGCTAAAACTTCACCAGGGAAGAATTACTATTAGCATTTGTTACAACACGCTAATAGTGTGTCATGGTTAACAGAGCCCAATGAGAAGATTCTACGTAACACCAGAGACAAGGTCATTACGCAGCAAGTCTGGAGCACAGACGGACCCCATGGCTCAGTCCCATTGGGGTTATCCAGCCACCGGAGAGAACTGGATCCTGTTTAAAAAACAGTTTTCAGCAAGATTATCTTGATCTGCAAAATGACCTTCCTGAAAATTACATCTGAAGCTTCCTGCATGTCCTACCGGAATCCAAGCTGAGTTGTTCTCCAGTGGCGCTGAGACATTTTACACATAGTCTGATAGAAAGCTGCAAGCAGGACTCATTGCAAATTAACATAACTCTTCTAGTGTACTGTACTGAATTCAGCCTTCTGGATTATTCCATTTTCCAGTGAACTACAGATTATAATATAGCATGTGTTCTGTTTTTAAAGCAATTATGCTTAAATATACTTGTTCTTCAGTTTAATTTTCCTTCTGAAAGCACAGCAGTCATCTTCTATCAACAAATCCATTCCAGAATGTTTTTGCTAGCAACTGTTACTACGACTTTTTTCATCCAAAGTGGAAGCTTGGGAGGGATATAATCAGCTCTCTAGCATGGCTAGAAACATTTGCCAGTAGCTAAAATATACAGTGAGCAAAATATCTGCCTTCTGGATGTTTTTAAAACAAAAAAAAAGCCATCATAGCTTTGGGACATAGACCTCATCTGCTTCTCATCCTGGAAAAGTAGGAGTCATTCTAGTCTAGCAGTGGGATGGCTGCTTTCAGACAAGAAGGAACAGCTTTCTGGTCCAAGCAATCAAAGACCTTATGACAAGAATAACTGGAAGAAACCCTATCATTGACATTATGTGACAGGATTGGGGTGTGGACTCCAAAAATGCAATTATAGGAGGTTTTCTCACAAAACGGAGGTCTGCGGTTGGTGCCTTCTCCTGGATCCCCACTGCTGCCCAGAGGGCCCCAGGTAGATGCAAGCATAGTCAGGGTTGACCTTGGGAGCTGTTTTGGCTGTGGATGCCAAGTAGCCATGATTCCGCACCCAGAAACAAAAGCTAAGCATCTAAGACAGTGGTAAAGCAAACACCAAGCCCCATGCCTAGTCCTTACTGTTGAGGTAAAGCACCATTTTATTTTGATTGAAGCCTTTAATTGTTTTACTGATCACGGGAAAACGCTTCTTCCATTCTTTCTATCCTCATCACATTGTAGGGGATCAAGCAGGATAAACACACTTGTGCACTGCTTGTTGCCAAGATTTGTGCTCGTCACCCAGCCCGTGGACTACATGCATGGCCCTGTTCCCTAATTTGTTATAAGCAATAATGATTTTTACTAGTCAGTGTTTTTAGAAGGTCCCATTCTCATTGTGCATGCATGTCTATATGATTCATGAGTTTTGGATTGCTTTTGAGGTTTGCTCCAAGAGCTGTTTCAGGTGGCCGTGATGTTATCAGGACTAGCTGGAGAAACAAAGGCCTTTGTACAGAAAAATTGGCAGGTAAGGGAATAAGGCAATTATTTTCAAATCATTTGTTTTAAGGCATATTTATCATACTCAAATCTAAACATATTGATTTATATTATGGCTTTGGCATTGTAAACATTTGATAGGATTCTTTATTAAAATTGTGCTGTTCTTTTTTGGCTTTCCAAAACATACTTCTAATGAAATATTTAAACACACACATGCTACACAATTGGCTGACTCCAGCTCACCTCCTCAATGCAACTGGATTGTATGAAAATTCACAACTTTCATAAAGAAATCCAGCACTCATGGGTGCAGACAGATCACAGAATCAGGCTTCTGAGCTAAAGCTACAAATGGACCTAAGTGCTACTTCCAACATGGTATTTTACAGGGATCCTTCAAATTCCTGTGGCTGAGGGCTATGCACATTCACACTGCTGCTGGCAAAGCCCCATGGGCCTTAAGTCTCCACCAGAGCAATTACACCAGCCTTGAAACTGTCACCCCGCTCAGACCCCTGTGTCACATCAGAGGCCAAGCAGAGCTCTCAGACTGCCTGCTTGCTTCATGGTTCTTCCTCCAGGACCTGCTTCAGGGCATGTTGTTTTTTAAGCACAGTTATTATACTTGGCTTTGCACCAGCCAGAGTTGGTAATGAAACTTTCTGATTTTGCCACGTGTGTCCCATCATATCCCACAGCCCAGTGACTGAACTTGACTGGTTTCTTGCTAGTTTGCCTACCCCATTAAGGAGATGCCCAAAAAACTACCCCAAAAGTTAAGATGTGGGTTAGAGCTCCCGCCTCAAACAAGTGTAGGGGATATCTAAGAAGAAGATAACTCCCCACTTTCCTCTTTCACTGTCAAAGAGCAATGCATCTTCCTGCAGGTTTCCATAAAATTGGGCTAATTTGACTTAGGTACCTAATCTAGAAAAAGATTCAGAGCTGAAAATCCCAGCTGGAGACTCCCAGAGAGCCATGTCTTCCTTCATCCAGGAGCAGGTTTCTAGATGGTCCAGAGGGCCCATCTTCCTATTTTCTACAGGTTGCTCCAGCTGTTTTTAAGGTCTGCTTTCTGGCTTTGGGTAATGCTACTCACTCATCTAATCTGTTTACAGAGATCCTGAGTGCTTGATACATGGAACAACCTGAGTCTGCTTATAGATCTAGTTTTAAGTGACTTTTCCAAGAGTAAGCAGAAAGTGAATGCAAGAGGCAGGAATGGAAGCCAAGTTTTCTTGTTTCATAAACTCCTGAGTTAACCACTTCTGCTCATAAGAATCAAGTATGGAAAAAATAAAACAATGGCTAGTGAGAAGGAAAGCTTTCAAAGAACCAAACCCAACATCACCCGTTCAGATTTCTTGAATGCCTTGTGGTGCCAAACATTTACAGCTTTGAGCACTGCTGGAATTCTCAAAGCTGGTGGATAATTTTCCCCACAAATTTTATTACTGTAGAATCTGATTCTGCTACCCATACACATCTTGGTCAGCCCCACTTTTTCCCCCTAGAGGTTGAAAAGACCTCTTAAGCTTTGAGGGGACAGAAGACTGCCAAGTGCAGAAGCTAACTTCTTTTATTTTGTTGCCTTTTTCTTAAAAAAAAAAAAAAAAAAAGGAAATGAGCAGATGAAACCCACGTTGCTCTCTAAGCTTTTTTCTTCTTAATAAAATTTGCCTTCCCTTGTGATGCTAACTTTTCCCTGCTGTACTACCCAGGACAAGGTAACACTGAATATGAACCAGATCCAGTGAGAAATTCTCTCCTCAGATCATTTTCCTGCCAGGAAAGGCAGGTTTGCCACTATCTGAATGCTTCTTGGAGATGGTTTGGTTTTGGCAAATCTTGCAGGAGACCTAAGCAAGAGGTTGCACTGGAAATTTGTGTTATTTGCTGTCGGCTCAGAAGGGTGCTTCTGACTTCTTCTCAGTGGCAGTCTTTAAGAAGGCTTGATGAGGACCTGGGTGCTCAGTGACCAGGGTCTGTGGGTCTTTCAGTAAGGCAATTTGGTAGCAAGTAGGATTGGGTCTCTATTTGATGAGGTGCTTTGAGGTAAAAAAGAAAAGGAGAGGATATTAAGATGGACTTTTTTACTACAATTTAATATGCATGAAAGTAATTCCCACAGCAGCTGCTACAATTAGAGTGTAAACATTTTTAAACGCCATCTACTCTATTTCTTGGGGAAATAAAGTATGTAAATGAATAAAACCAACAGCAGTGAAGAAGAAGTAACTTCCTGGCTTCTGACTAGCAAAGGAAAAAAAGAAAAAGAAAAAGAAAAAGAAAAAGAAAAAGAAAAAGAAAAAGAAAAAGAAAAAGAAAAAGAAAAAGAAAAAGAAAAAGAAAAAGAAAAAGAAAAAGAAAAAGAAAAGAAAAAGAAAGAGAGAAAAAAGAAAAGGAAAAAGAAAAGAAAAGAAAAAGAAAAAGAAAAGAAAAAGAAAAAGAAAAAGAAAAAGAAAAAGAAAAAGAAAAAGAAAAAGAAAAAGAAAAAGAAAAGAAAAAGAAAAAGAAAAAGAAAAAGAAAAAGAAAAAGAAAAAGAAAAAGAAAAAGAAAAAGAAAAAGAAAAAGAAAAAGAAAAAGAAAAAGAAAAAGAAAAAGAAAAAGAAAAAGAAAAAGAAAAAGAAAAAGAAAAAGAAAAAGAAAAAATAAAGGTGGCTGCTGTGCAACACTGGGGAGAGGAAAAGTCCAGTAAACAAAACAAAACAGACCTAATTGGAAACAGGGCCCCAGAGGCACTCCAGGATGGAAGGTAAGTGGAGAGAATGGGAGAGCTGCAGAGAAGATTAGAAGAACTGAAAAACCCAAAGAAAACCAAGGGGAACTGAATAAAAACAACAGTCTGCTTACAAAAGTAAACATAGGGGGAAGGGAGAACATGCAAAGGGGAAACAGATGCACAATGAGACAGTGCTCAAGAGACAGAGGGAGATGAAAGCGGTCTAAAACAAGAGGGAAACTTGGAGTGAAAAAAAGGAACGAAAAAAAACCAGCAACAAATATTGGCAGCAATGCCTTGGTGACATTCATGTATTGAGATGTCTTTGTATGGGCCCTGGGGAAGCTGGTGGCATTTTGTACACACAGAGGAATTTGCCACCGAGGAGCACACTGAGGAACGTGAAACACAGATGTGCTGTCTTACTCAGGATTGTTTTTTAAAGTCTCCTCCCTGTTTATGCCCCTTCCTCCTGAGTAATGCAGATCTGAGGGGGAGCAGATGAGAAGGAGCTCTGAAACTGAGTCAGGGCACCCATCTGAGGTCTGGCTTCAGCCCAGAGCATCCAAAGAGAGCTGATCCACCACCAAGCAGCTGCGCAGCCTCTCCCAATGGGTGCACATATCTCCCATAGGCTTGAAGCCAGGAGATCTACAAAATCATGATTTCCAAGCACAAGTTAGGTTGCTTGTAGGAGTGTGTCCTTTCTGCTAAATAGATGCACAAAATTAAACTGCCGTGGAAAAAGCTGCTCTCTAGAGCTTCTGTGGAACCTCTTGGAAACCCACAGTGGTTCAGAGCACAGCAACCACATGCAGAAGGTCTTCTGATGTGAAGTAGTTTCTCTGAGCTTAAACTCAAAGACTTGGGATTCTTACAAGGCTATTCTGGGGAGTTGTGCAAGGAGGTTTAAAATATTGCTCTCTCAGCTGCCTGTCCTCCTCCTCAGGCAGCTCAGAGTTTGGTGAGTTAGTGCAAACTGACCTCCATTAGCAATTTAAGCTAATACTCCAGACTGAGTAGGTTCCCTCTCCCTCCCCTTCTGTGGTACAGGAGAATTGGGTTGACAGAGCGTGAAAGCACTCGAGCAAAACTTCCCCAGACAAGTCCCCCTGGCTGTTTGGGAACAGGTGGAGCAAGGGGGTTGAAAAGGGATAAGGAGACAAGCCCACAAGTGGCATATGTGGGCTCTCCAGGCATTGCTTTGATAGTGAAGCAATCTGACTTTGACCGTGGTCCCATGAGGGGTGAGAGCCTAGCATGGCATTCATCTGTGGTGTAGAAGGTCAGACCAGGAAGCTGCGAAGAGGCTCAGAAATGTGATTTCAATGTGCAGTGACGCCATCTCTCTGGTACTGCCCTGTGCGACACATGCTGGAAGACCAAGGGCATTCAGGGCATGGGGTCATTCAGACCATGTCATGCCCTGAAGAGCACTTAAAGGACAGGGTGGTCTTAGGGTTTCCTCTTTGATCTTTCTGCTGGGAAAGCATTCATGACAGGGCACAACAAGACAGAGGAGAGGATCTTAAAATTATTGTCGATGATTACTATGACAGGGCAGACTCTGTGGCATGTGTTTGGCTTGGTCCACATCAGAGTTCAGGGGTTTCCACAGCATCAGATGAGTCTTATTGACAGCATTGGCAAAAAGAGCTAATGACTGGGTCTGGGAGGCTCTCAGAGGGAGAGCTCAACATCTTGCTCAGCATTGTGATTTTGGGTTAGTGATATAGCATTAAGTGCTGCTGCCTGTTTTATTCCCATCTAGTGAAAAAGCAGAGGATCTACAGACCAGACTCTTATCTTCTTTCAGCCTTCATCTCTCAGAGTACTTAAATGTGTCTGTCTCTCCAGTTTGCCTCATTGACCTCAATGGCTACATCTGTATTAATAAAAAAAACATTGCCAGGAGTCATTCTTTGGCTTGGAGACTAACAGTCTGGTTGCATTCACGCTATTAAACCCTCTTAGCCTCTAAAACAGGGTGACTGCATCCAGTCAGCTATTGGAAGTGGTCCCAGGAGTGTGCCTGTTCCTGCACCATCGCTGGGAGCAGCCTGGGAGAGACCTGGCAGCCTGGCAGGACCACTCTGGCAATGTGACAGCAGATGCCATCAGCAACGGCTGTCCAAGGACCCAGTTGTTCTTAAGGAGACCGAGACAAAGAGCAAACTGCTCTGTGTCTGCTCCTCTCTATCCATTAGTTCTCACTACCCTGATAGCAAAACTAGTAGAGAAATGGTTGTACATGCCAGAAAAAAAATAGACCTGGTACAATTTCCTTAACCAAAAAAAATCCCAAATCCCTCTAGGACAAATCCTCAAAGACATATATAATTTCCTCACCCTGTAAAATTTCACTGTTTTGCCCTGAACCATGGTGTTTGCCAGGAGAATTTTGGAACAAAATGAAATCTTCTGTCCAAACACAAGAGGGGTAAAATTCCCGTTTCTCCGTTCTGTTTTGTTTAGAGAAAGGTCATGAGTGGTTGCTTTTTGTCAGAACCAAACTTCCTCAAAGCCTGAGACTCCTAGAAATTGAGTTTTGGATCACTTTTGTTATAAGGAACAACCTCCAAATCCAACAACATTTGGATTTGGGACTTAGGTGTGGGCCTATTAACAAATTAGGACTGTACATGATGCTAGGTTGAAGATCCAAACTTGCCCAAATGTTCAGGGAGTGATCAGATCTATGGTTTTGGTTTAGCTCCATCACTGGTTTAGAGGGAGGAAAGTAGTTTGGACTTCACTGATAAAAGAAGCTCGCACTTGAATCATTTTATACCGGTAATGTGTTAAATATACCGCAGCAGATTCATATGGCAAGGAAGTATTTTAAGCACTGCAGTGAGTTAACTGAAAGGAACCATAGGAAATATATACCAGAAGTTAATTTTTTCCAGTTCTTTTTCAGCTCTGCACCCTGCCTGTGTTAGCTCTTGTGCAGGGTGGCTTATTTTCACTTAGAACTGTTTTGGAATCGTTATAAAATACAACTCGCATGCCGCAAGGACACGGGGAGTCTCTTGGTTTATATTTTGCAGATGTCCATAATTTAATTGGACCAGCAGGTGACCAGGTTTACAAGGTCACCTTATGATGGTGATCAGCTCATGGCTGAACATGGGCAGCTCACAGTAACACATTGGGACTGTTGTACCCGTGCTCGAGCCCTGCACTCAGCCACTTTCCAGCAAGTCTGTTGTGGATATTAGATGCTCTCTGCCTGCAATCTGTCCCTTGAGGTTGAATTACAAAATGTAATAGTGCCTTCTGGCCCTGAAAAATGTGTCAATCCAGTGAGGTGGTGGTTTTGCTTAAAGGTAAAGCAATCCAGGGAGCTTTCAGGTCTGGATGCAACAATCTCTGATTGTGGAGTTTATCATGACATTTATTAGTTGTTAATGGCAGTGCTTCCAGAGAGCTAAGCACTTTCCAGGCAGCCACACAGCATCCTCGGCCTGCAAGACCTGGTAGTTTAAGAACACACAAACACTAAAGAAAAGAGCAAAAATAAAAAGGGGTTTTAAAAGTTGGGGGTTTTTTTTCTTTGTCATTAAAGCTCACTTGAGTCGCTACTAGTCAGATGGTGGTAGGCATGCTCAGGTTCCACACTCTCCAATACATCCTCATTAACCACCACCCCCCTCCCATCCTTTAGATATAATACACAGATATCATTCCCTTAGTCTATGGACCACCCCGGTAAAATGTCCAGAAATGTCCACAAAATGTCCACTGAGTCAATTTAGTCCATGACCTTGGGCTCCATCTGTTTTGATGGTCACTCGGGACAGGAGAGGTGGTGTGTTGCGTGGAGTTACTGGGCACCAAAGCCAGTTCAGGTCAGGTCACTGCTGCACTTGCGCTGCTCCTTGTAAGGCTTCTCCTCCATTGGTTCAGGTGGTTCCTGTGTCGTGGTTTAGCCCCAGACGGCAACTAAGCACCACGCAGCCGCTCACTCACTCCACCCCCCCACCCTCGTGGTGGGATGGGGAAGAGAATCGGAAGAGTAAAAGTGAGAACACTCGTGGGTTGAGATAAGGACAGTTTAATAGGGAAAGCAAAAGCCGCGCACGCAAGCAAAGCGAAGCAAGGAATTGATTCACTCCTTCCCATGGGCAGGCAGGTGTTCAGCCATCTCCAGGAAAGCAGGGCTCCCTCACGCGTAACGGTTGCTTGGGAAGACAAACGCCATCACTCCGAATGTCCCCCCCTTCCTTCTTCTTCCCCAGCTTTATATACTGAGCATGACGTCATATGGTATGGAATAGCCCTTTGGTCAGTTTGGATCAACTATCCTGGCTGTGTCCCCTCCCAGCTTCTCGGGCACCTGGCAGAGCATGGGAAGCTGAAAAGTCCTTGACCAGTGTAAATACCGCTTAGCAACAGCCAAAACATCAGCGTGTTGTCAATATTATTCTCATACTAAAACCCAAAACACAGTACTACACCAGCCACTAGGAAGGAAATCAACTCTATCCCAGCCAAAACCAGGACATCCTGCTATGGTAATTCCTATAACATGGAACTCAAATTATGGTTTACAACAATTTAAAGGTACATCCATTACAGTCTCCACCCCTGGTCTCTTTGGACCAGACCACTGGGTTTAACATTGCAATGAACTCCTCCCCTTGTTCCTAGCCTGGCTACCAACAAGGGGTTCCTGCTATAGTAATTCCCGTAACATGCAACTCAACTCCCGCGTTACAACAATTTAAAGCTATTCCCATTACAATCTCCAGCCCTGGTCCCTTTGGACCAGGCCATAGCGTTTAACATTGCAATGAACTCCTCCCCTTGCCCCTGCTCTGGCTTGGACTTATCCACAGACTGCAGTCCCTTAGGGGAGTACTTGCTCCAAGTGGAGCCTTATCTATGAGCCACAGTCTCCTCAGGGGTATACCTGCGCCAACATGGCCTTACCCATGGCTGCAGTCCCTCCATGGGAGTACCTGCTCTGTCATGGGCTTATGCATGGCCACACACTTTGAGGTGCTCCAGCATGACCTCATGCACAGCCACGGATGCTTCAAGGTGTACCTGCTGCAGCATGGACTTATCCACAGCCACAGATGCTTCAAGGTGTACCTTCTCCAGAGTGGACTTATCCTTGGGCCACAATCCCTTCAGAGGTATACCTACTGTGGCACAGACATAACCATGGCCACAGACGCTTTGAGATGTACCTGCTCTGGTGTGGACTTATTCACGGCCACAAACGCTTTGGGGTGTCCTGCTCCCGCATGGATTTATCCACAGGTCACAGTCCCTTCGACTTGAGTTCAGCACTGGAGTTCCAGCCTGTCCAGTACAGCAGCATAGAAACTGCAGCAATCCTGGGCCAGCCCAGGCGCATCGCCATTGCTGTTATCAAAATGTTCCCAGGCACAGCAGAGTAAAATCCTCAGCAGTACAGCAGGACAGCAAGCAGCGAAGCAAAAAGCAGCCACTAACGAGCCCTAGACTCTAATATACAGTAAGGCAAGCAAGCCCCATGGCAAGCACAGGAGCCTGCCAGTTAACAGGCAAACAATAACAGCTATAAATTTGATCTAGCACATTCCAGTGAAACCTGTTGTTATCTTGAACCCTTCGAGCCCCACGTTGGGTGTCAAAAAGGACTGTCATGGTTTAACCCCATCCGGCAACTAAGCCCCACACAGCCGCTCGCTCACTCCCTGCCAGCGGGATGGGGGAGAGAATCAGAAGAGTAAAAGTGAGAACACTCATGGGTTGAGATAAAGACAGGTTAATAGGGAAAGCAAAAGCCGCGCGCGCAAGCAAAGCAAAACAAGGAATTTATTCACGACTTCCCATGGGCAGGCAGGTGTTCAGCCATCTCCAGGAAAGCAGGGCTCCATCACGCGTAACGGTTACTTGGGAAGACAAACACCGTCACTCCAAACGTGTCCCCCCCTTCCTTCTTCTTCCCCCAGCTTTATATGCTGAGCATGACGCCATATGGTATGGAATAGCCCTTTGGCCAGTTGGGGTCAGCTGTCCCAGCCGTGTCCCCTCCCAACTTCTTGTGCACCCCCAGCCTACTCGCTGGTGGGGTGGGGTGAGAAACAGAAAAGGCCTTGACTCTGTAAGCACTGCTCAGCAATAACGCAAACATCCCTGTATTATCAATGCTGTTTTCAGCACAAATCCAAAATATAGCCCCATCCTAGCTACTATGAAGAAAATTAACTCTATCCCAGCCAAAACCAGCACACAGAGGTGGAAATATCCATGGGCAAGGGAGCTGCAGGTTGACCTAGACGGGCATGTGAGGTCAGTTGGAGCTTGGGCTTGGCCCTCTCCAGGTGTAGCGAGTGCCAAAACCAACAAGGATTTGGCTATAATCTGGGCAAGAAAAATCACTGCTTGGGTGAAGAACCTCAGTGACAGTGGCAGAGGTTGTGACCAAAAAGGAGGTCAGCAGAGAAGAAATGAACAGCAACTCAGGAAACCATGTTGAGGAGTGTGGCCCCTGTGAGATGCCAGCAGTGCTGGGACCACCTGTGATGGCTGGTGATCCTGAAACTATGGAAATACAGCTGCTCCTTTCCCACTAGAAAGCAAAATCCTGGAAGGCTGAGATCCTTTTGGGTGGTCCTTCCCCTCAGTGTTTTGTGCTGTCCTGCAACTGAGGATGGAGGAAGGATTCAGATGTCTCTGAGCTCGGGCCAGGCTGATAAATGACATCCCAAGACAAATGAGCATTACATGGCAAAGTTAAGTCACTGAAGCTCAGTGTCAGCTTAACCAGCATGGACTGAGCCATTTTTGAGCAGAGCTTTTTGCTTGCCAAACTATTCTCTTGACTATTACCTTAGGGGCTGCCATGTGACACGAAAAGGCCTTTTCTCTTTTGCCAGGAGAAAAGCTTCTTCCAGCGGATAAGAGAAACATCTCATTGCAGGGAGTCTCAGTATAGCAGAGACAAGTGAATGAATGGCCAGGGGGGAAAAAATGCAGCTAATCACATCACTGAGTCTTTCAATATATATTTATTTATCTTCTGGTTTGCACCTAAGTCCAGAAATTGAAATTCAACTCTGAACTCTTCATCTACATGACTTGGGCAGGCTTTTTGATCTGTCTGGGCTTTTCCATTTGGAAAGTATGGGTAATAATGCCAGGTAGCCTCAGTAATTGCAGAAAATGCCCCCATGAAGTAATGTGCAGATCAGAGAGAACAGTATCATTGTTCAGAGACTGCAAAGGACTGTGTAGAAATATTTGTAAATAATGATGTATTACTTTCTTGGGGTAATCTCAGATTTCAGAGTCATCTCACACCACACCCCATGTCTCTTCAGACTGTAGCAGTGACACCAGAAGCAGAACCCAAGTCAGACAGATCCTGATACAAAGATCTTTGCTGTTTCCATTAAAGCTGGTGCCTTTAAAATTATTTAAATTATTGAGACCCATTTATTTAAAATAAAAGAGACTGCTACCAGTGCAGGTCCTCTAACAGACCCCTGAACACTTTGGATTTCTCCTGGCAGATGCCCTACATATGGACAAACTCTTTTTAACTAAGTTTATGATAACTACGTAGACTTACCCGCCACACGACTGCTCTGAGAAGTGCCAGTGCCGCAGCACAGGTCCCCCTGCACATCTGAAAAGGGGCCCTGTATAAGCCCTCCTCCAAAGATGAACCTGTCTGCTTCCCCTCGGGGCAGCAGCAGATTTTGGTGAAAGCGGCAGCCGCTGCTCCTCTGAGCTACTACTCCAGGCTGCTCACAAACTGGCAAAGGCATTGGTTATGTCTCTCTGTGCTCCCCAGCTTTTATTTGCATCCATAAAGAGTAGGGACTTTAAAAAAAAAAAAAAATCAGCAGATATTCATAGATGTGTCGGTCCAGATCCAACATCACCTTTTGGGTCCTCAATCCAGTTTGTTAAGAAGGTAGAAACCTAAAAAGGCTGCTGAGTCTGGGTTGGAGCATTCACACTGCATACGGCAGCAGCCCCAAAAGGGTGGAAATGGCTTGGCTCGAAAGTTTTACAAGTGCTTGGGAGGGACGAGGTCTTGTAAGATCCAGGCGAGATGCCTAGAAGCTTAAAGAATGCTGAGTGCGGCTCAAAAAGCACTCCCTGTGGACAGACCATCTTCTCGACACAGCCAGAGATTACCCATATGTCTTTAAACCCCGTTGCACGCTACATGTTGCATTGATTGTGCACAGCAGCTGAGCACTGAACAAATAAGCTGCCGCTGCTGTGCTGGATGGGGGAACATCCTGGTGTTGCTATGACATTTCTTGTCAAGTTTTCAGACTCAAATGGATCCCACATGGAGGAGTGCATCAGGCTCTGTTGGCAAGCGGGAGATTTGGAGGCTGGAGCGTTCCCCGTCTCCTGTTTGTGGAAACAAAGCATCTTTTATGCTTTCTTCCAACCAGGACAAGGGGCTGAAATGAATCATCAAGTGACCCAGCCACTCCCCTGCTATTATAACAAGCAGCTGGAGGGCCACCAAAACCGGGCACCGCTGCTAGTCAAACAGGCGCTTTCCCATTTGCCTTTTATTTGGATTCACTGGTGGCACTCTGGGGGTTTGCCGCTTCTTTCTTTGCCTCCTACTGTCCAGAGACACTACCAGTAAAACCCCAAAGCGATATTAAAAAAAGGGAGGCTGGGCTCGCAGCCAGCTGTTGCTAACAGATGTGCCTGTGAGCATCGCAAAGAATAAGCCAATTTAGCCGATCCAGCCAGCTCACAAACCAGAGTCCATTGTTCGATGGGGCGCAACAAGCAACTGCAGGAGGTTAAATAAATCCCAGGGCACAACTTCTGCAAGCTGTGGAAAGCTTTCAGAAAGGTGCTTGGGACTCCCCTGTGCTCATTGCCGCAAAGAAAGGTTGGGGAGCTCTCTGGAGCGGATAGTAGGTGCCCAAACACTGGCACTACGGCACCAGAAATATACCTTTGCACTTTTAAGCTCTTATGCACCCACTTTGAACATAATAGGAGAGTATTTAAGGGGTCAAAGTGCAAGTTCCCAGGTGTCCAGCTTGGATGGGGTTGACTTACATGACCTTGAAGAAGCAGCGGGTCTATGATGGAGCCAAAAGCAGATGCCCTAGCCTTTTGCTGCTGCTTCGAAGCCACCCACCCTCCATCCCTCCCCTTGTCCGGAGTCTGTTCTGCACTACGCAGAAGTGTCGGCTGCCGAAGCCCGCTGGGGCTTGTTTCCTACCTCGAACCACAGCCTCAAGGAACAGCGAAAAGATGAATTTGGCGATGCCCTGCAAACCAGCTGCTTTTCTGGGCCTGCTGCCTTTTCTGCTGGAAAAGGAGAGGCACAGCGGGGGGGAGAAGGCTCCAGCTGGGAAGGTGGGGAGGGCGAGAGGAAAACCGGGAGGGAAGTGCCTGAGTAATTTCACAGCAAAGGCAGCGTATGAAGTTGCTTCGGTTCGTGGTCTGCACTCTGGGGTTTGTCTGTGGGAAGCCTGCAGGGGTGTTGCAACCTGCCAGTGCCAATAAACATCACCACAAGACCAGAGGAGCTCAGGGCCTGCAATATGAAAGGCAAAGAGAGGAAAATTAGAAGCAAAAATATGAAGTTAATAAAAATCCTTTATCCAATCAGACTCTAAAGAGAGCACAGCCATGGGCTGGAAGCAGCAGCCGGGCGCTCCAAGCCCTCACTTTGGTTAATTACCTAATAGCTTGCAGAGCCCCTTCAGCTTTATGAGTTGCACATTTATTCGCAGCTGTCCTGCCTTGCAGGAGCCATGGTAGCTGGTGGGGGGGTGCCTCTGCCTGTGCCCCCTGCCTGGATGCAGGGCGATGGCGCTCCATGGCCCAAACGCTCCAGATATCAAGGTCTGAACTGGCTAAAGCCCTTTACGTAAATAATCTTTCTTATTAAGTCCATAATTTGCCCACTAAGGGAAAGAAACTCCCCGCTCCCCGCTGTCTGCACAACAGGTCCTCTGGGCAGTTTATCTGAGTCTGTGTTCCCAGGACAGAGGGTTGATGATTTCATGAAGATCAGAAATTGTGCCTGTGGGCGCTGGCACGGGCTTTGCTTTGGTTTCCCTGTCCTGCTATTACTGCAAGAAAACCCCTTCCCAGATCCGCTCCTCTCTCCTGCTGGGAGCTGCTCCCAGAGCAGGAGGTGGGTGGGATGCTGGAAAATCTTTCAGCACTGGTGGGTGCACTTTGCAGAGCTGGAGCTGGGCATGGACAACATAGGCACACAGCTGCTCAGGGTGTGGGCAGCACCCTGCATCCTGATAAATAGTGGGGCTGGGCACAGTAAATCTGTTTTGCTCCAGGTCAGGCTGATGCTGGATCTAGTGAAGTTGGACTTGTTTCTCCAGGAGAAACTCCTGGAGTTTCTCCAGGTTGGACTGTCGAGGATTGCTGGGGTGTGTTGTCTTCCCCTGTGTCATAGGATCTTCGCTGCTTCCTGGGCATTTTGTCCACATGCCTCATCCCAGCATCCTTGTTCTGCCAGAACAACCCACTGCATCCCCATCCAGTGACCGAGCTGCAGGCCCAGGCGTTTGAGAACTCCTCCGCTGGCACCCTGACAACAGGCTGTGCTGATGGGAAGGTCACGGCAGCTGTCATGCAGGCACAGAAAGCCAAGTCCTGCCTTCAGCAGATTGTGAGAAGCCGGGTAGAGTTCTCTGTGCTGACAAAGGACCACTTGATACCTGCTGCCTCAGCGTGTCCCAGGAATAAGCAGTGTCTGAAGATCTCTCTAATCAACAAGAAATTATTTGCAAGGTGCCCATGACTAGAGCACTTCAGCTTTTGATTGACAGCTTGCTTAGCAGGGCAAAACTTAAAGGCACCATACGCAGGAGTGCTTGTCCCCCAGAGCTGGGCAATTACTTCTGAGCTTTGTTCCTAGACCTTTTCTGGGGGAGGATGTGTGCCAAGATGGCTATGGAAAAACATGACGGCTTTTTCAGGGTTCTTAGACCCAGAGGACAGCACTCATGACTGACATGCAGAGATAAATAGTGACCATCTGTGAGGCACTGATGGCTTACTTTATAGCTGAGCACCATTAACCCCACCTGGTCATTAATCCCTGGGAAATCAAATCATATCACAGAACTGGAGGATAAAGGAGTTGAAGGGACCTCTTGAGATCATCTTATCTGACCCTCTGCAATGTGACAACATCAGGGAGCCCCTGTTCCAACACTTTTTGGTGTTACAAGCTAAAAAATGGAGAAGGAGAGGGAAAGGACGAGAAGAAAATAAAAGAAAGTGATTAACAAGAATGGCAGTGCTATTCATTCAATGCATGCCCCACTGTTATTCCCTCTCTGCTGGCAGTTAGGTATTGGTATAACCGAAGACGGGAGATTTCTTATGGCACAAATTCTCTCAGTGAAGAAATTGGGTTGAGCATCTGATTTCTGTTTATACATTAGGAAGGTCTTTCTGCTCTCCACCTGTAGTATATTACTGCCAAAAGGTGATGGGCCTTCAAAGCAAAGCCTGCCCACGAGCTCTGGACTCTCTGGCTAGGGAGCAGTGCCAGCTGTGTGTTTGCAGGGTGCCTGTGCTGGTCATGGCTGTGCATTCCCACGCCTCTAAGGTGGCAATGGTTGATGGATTGGTGGGCTTTTCTCCTGGGCAATTGCAGTTGGGCTTTGTATGATGATGCTCCTGTGATCCTGTCCGGTGCTCCACTGCCTTGGCGAGACAGCAGAGAGATATCTCATTCCCTTGACAGGTTAAGCTGGACCCAGAAACTGATACAACTCTGCAAATGAGGAACAATCCCTGACCTCCCCCACTTCAAAACCAGTGCAAAAGGTAAGTGCAGTCCATCCTAATAGACCCAGCTAGTCAACTGAGCAGGTGGTGGGGTTTCAGGGTCCCCTCCCAGATGTTTGGATGTGGACACACACAGCTTTGTCCCAGTCATAGACCTCTATGTGGCTTTCAGGGCATTTCCCAGGTACCTGGGCCCAAGTACAAGGTGCACCATGCATGCCCAGTTCACCAAGCTTCAGCTCATCTTTCATGGCTCTGCATGGGGTACCACCACCCTGAGTGCTCCTGGTGCCAGGTGCTGAGCGCTGATGTGGCCCCAATGCCTTGTGCTTGCCAGGAGCCCTGTTAGACATGGCTGGTGATGGATACACCACCCTCTAATTTCCCTGCTGAGGTTGTGAGCTCTACCTAGCAGAGCTCACAACAGTGTCCAGTGAAGCTCAAGCCTCTGCAGAGATCAACCTTTAAGAAAGGTGAAATGTTCTCCCCTGGGATTTCATGGTCCATGGGACCCCAATCTGAGACCTTGGGCCACTTACTGGGTCACCTACGTAGGACCCAGAGAGCCCAATATAAGACACTGATCTGGCCATGATAGTTTTTGAGCTGATATTATTACTGGGCAAATCCACTACATGGTCTTTTGTTGGCAAAAGAATAGCTAGGTTATGTTTCAATAGCAGACCTAGAATTTTTTGTTCTACTTGAAAGAAAAATGGCAAAAATTCAAATCAATATTGTGCCTTTAGTGGGTGTGTGAAAAAAGTTCATACATATGTCTTTTTCTGCATTTCCCAACTCTGTTTTCCTGAAACGCTCTCTGATTTGGGCTCATTGTGAAATCATTTTATTGCACACGGAAAGTATAAGTAAAATTAGCATTTTTTTCATAATCATTGATATTTTTGAAATAAAAACTCTAAGGCTTCCATTAAATCTCAGTCAGTTCTAAAAGGAACATAGATAAATGAAAAGCTTCAGGATTCAGAAAGAAACTGAAAAAATTAAGGTGACCTGGGAATAAAATATAATAAAATAAGAATCCTCTTTCTGTAATTATTAAACAGAGAAAAAAAATCTCTTATTTCCCCAAACTGTTCTATGTAGGAAACTCGATGTGATGGGAAGAAAAGGCTATCCATGGTTTTCTGTGTTGCAGAAGAGGAAGATGGTAGATACTTGCTTAAATAAAGTTAAAATTAATAATTTCTTCATAGAAAGGCTTTTAATTAAGTCCAGACAAGTCCAAGCATACAATCTTAAGCTGCGACTGATAGAGGCTGTGTAAACCTGGATTTTCATACTGTCAGTGCACGTTTTGATTCTTATTCCCATTTTTCCAAAACATCCCAAAGCCCCACACTGGGCACTTCTGAAAATCCACCCGTTGTCTAATTAGGATCTGAGCTCTTTTGAAAATGTATCTCCAGTTGGGAGAGCTGACCACTTCTGTAAATCTGGAACAGGTTTTCAAAGGGAATTAGATGTCAAGTTTTGAAAACACCAGTAGGCATTTAAATACCACTGAAAGTTTGACTGTAGGTGCTCTGAGGATAATAACCCTTTCTTCCCTTCATCTAGTCCTTCTTTGGTGTCCTCTTAGATTGTAAATCATTCTGTGTACAAGCTGTCTGTACCGTGCACGTGTGCATCAGAGCCCTGACTTTGGTTAGAACTGCTAACCATTGCCAGAAATGCATTTTAAAATATTGATAATCATCCCTTTCATGTCTATAAGTGAAGAAGGATGCAGAATCCAGACATAAATCGACTTTTAATCTTAATTGGGCCCATTATCCCGTTTTTACCTTTTTACACCAGGCAATACTGCAGTAGGTATTACTTGTGCATGCTACTTAGAGTAAGCAACACTTGCAGAGTGAGTTTGATGTGAGCTTAGTGGTTACACGGCCTGAAACCAGGTTTAGTGTTAGATCTGACACTCGTGGCTTCAGTGGAAATGCACGGATGACCAACAAGTGAATGCTTGCTCCTGCTGCCCAGCATCTCAGCCCCTAAACCCGTCGTGCTGGTACATGATGCAGTGAGTGCTGGGTCTAGCTCTTTTACGAGCTCATCACGTGCGAGGGTTTCTGGACGCAGGGGGGATTTGCAAGCTCCAGACGCATCTCTGTGGCTGCAAAGGGCCGGTCCATCTGCTGCATGGTGTACGCTTACGTGGAGTCGGCAGAGCTGGCTGCCAGCTCTCAACAGGCAGATCAAACCAGCATAAAACTAGATTAGTATCTGAAGTCTGGATGAAATTCCCTGACGTTACCCCTTAAAAGTTTCAGGTGGAGGATAAAGAAAAGTCTTGTAATTCGAAACCTTCTGATGTCCAAATTGTTATGTTACGTAGGAAATCTCCTTCTTTCTTACAGCCCCTGGTGGACTTTCACTGATGAGTGACTGGGCCATCTGTTTAATTTCATGATTAACATATGTGTCGTGCAGTTACAAACGCTTTCCTCCCGGCGCTGTCCGGCTGCCCGTATCTGAAGTGTAGCTGATTTCAGTCCAAAAACCACAGCAGGGCGTGTAATTAATAAGGGTAATGTTGTGATATGATAAGTGCTGCAGTTTAGTGTGTGGTTGAGCCTATTGTTAACCCCAGAGCTGTTAATTTAAGGGTAATGTTTTAAGCTGATTTACATGAGAGATAAGCAAATTCATCTGTATTACAGCAATAAGACTATTTAGCACTTATCCAGCTGCAGATCTTAAAGCACTTTATAAATATTAATGAATTAAACTCCATGTTCAACGAGGCTGCAAATGAAGTTACAATGATATAGCTCTATTGGTAAAAACAAAATCCAGAGGACTGGGAGAGAAATCACTGTTTTACCAACATGAGCTGAGAGCAACCGCCTCCAGTTTTTATTAGTAGTTTTAACAAGCCTATTTTGGGGCTCTGTCCTTCTTTTGACACCTGGGGCAAAACTCCCTTTAACTTTGATGGCCATTCAATGCTAGGTTTCCCCTTACAACTTAATAGTGAAATATCTCTTCACCAAAAGCAGGTGTTCGAAACACATCACTGATAAATTAAGAAGAGGGAGTGTGTGACTTTTTTCCCCGTGGTGTTCCAATCTATACTAGAAAAATGTCTTTTTATGCCCCATTTATCTATGTCTGCATCTTTTCTGTCTCTACTCAACAACAACATGAAAAAGAAGGTCTAAATTTTTGCAGCAGTCAGTAAGGGTCTTTTCCCAGCTCTGTGTAATCAGTTAAAAGGGTCCTAGTGCTTTGCAGTGGCTCTAGATCAGACCCTCAGGATAAATGGTCCTTCTTGTTTAAAGATAGGTAGCTCCGCAGTAAGCTAGCCAAACCCATCGAGTGAGTCGAAGACGCTTTAGCTGCCCTACAAAAAAACCCTCATTGATTAAACAGGACTTGCCCCAGTAGGTTTTACAGCATGTGATGGTGCCCTGCAGGCATTATTTCATGGTGGGATAGGGCAGTCCTCAGTAAGACGGCTTCGATTGTTACTGTAGAGTTTCATAGCAGGAATACAGACTTCGGTTGGATGTGATCCTGATTGCTGTGCTTGTGACTATTCAGTAAAAATGGCAAATAGGAACTTTAAAGTCTCAGCAACCTGCAAATCAAATGTAACCACAGCTGGAGAGAGCCCATACACTGGGGAGCATGCAAGGAGATGGACAAGAAAGGGGCTGCGGACATCCCCCCTCTGCACGTGGAGAACAGAGTCAGAGGAAGATCAGGCCAGATTTCCAGTGAGCTCCTCACCCAGCATCAGTTGGGTTCACCCTCTAGGTGCCCAAATAAGTAGTCATATTTTCTAGAGCTTGGGTGACCTGCAGTTGCCGTCTCTGGCCACCAGCATCACGTAATGATGGTTCTCAAATGCTCTGCCCTCACTTACACATTAGGACAAGGTCATAGTCTCCTGACAAGCTCTGAGGACAGATCCCACTGAATGCAGTGCTGAGACAGGCGCTGCATCCTCCAGTTGTGTCCTAAAGGCCATCTCTGTGCTGAGTTGCCTGTGCCCATGCCCACCATCGCTGCATCCCAAAACAAACCCAGGGCTGGGCTGGCAGGAGAATCGCGGGGCGATGCAAAGCTTCGCACTCGTGTGGTGTTGGCAAGGGTCTAGTTATCGCAAGGGCCAACTTACTTTTCATCAAGGCATGGGAGGCAAGTCTGCTACAACTCCGCCTTAGTTATTGAGGAGAAGGGAGTGGTCAAGTTGGAGAAGTCTTACTGAAGAGACTGACCACCATATGCAACGGGGTCCATAACACTGCAGTTTGAAGAGTCTTCCTCTAATGTCTGGGGCCAGCCCTCAAGAACACACTTGCACCAGCATTTTTTTCGAAGATTCAGCATAATTTCTGCATAAATCCCTATTATTGTTGGCTGAGATTCTTGTGGGCGTCACCTGTGATTCGCGTTTGCGTGGAGCACTGTCAGGGGAAGCGTGAGGCGCTTCCAGCTGCATGTTTTTAATTGCTGGTGTCACCAAAAATGATGTCTTACAGATCTTTGTAAAGCTTCCTGAGAGATAGGGACCCACAGGGAAGAGGAAAGCTGCATTTATCTGGTTGGCATTCCCTGACACGTGAGCTGGGGCGCACATCCTAAGCCTTTTGCTCACAGACAGAAAATAATCACTAACAGGAACTTTCCTCCTTCAGCTCATCTGAAAAAAAAAGTGTGCCAAGAAAACTCCTATCCAGGGCCTCCTAGACACTTTCCCAGTGCCAGAGGATGATCTTTAAACATCTGTTACAGCTCTGCACATGAAAGGCTCACAAGCACATTAGTTTGCATGTTCAGTCATTCCATCTCCAAGGGGAATGTGCTCATCGGCTGACGGAGCTATCTGCAGGATGCGATTGTTCATGCTGCATCCAGGTACTTGGCAAGTGAAGCGGGTGATGATGTTCTTGGCATCACACCTGCCTTGTGTAATCAGCCACGGGCGGCGATTTCCGCAATGCTATCTCGCTCTTCCTGGGGAGGAGAGCGGCTGCGAGCTCGCAGCTGGATCTGGCTGAGCTGAGCAGCTCAGGAGGAAGGATTTCGTCTCCCCTTTCAAGGCAGAGCTGTGAAAAGACTTGCGCTCAATGGGTTTTTCCTCTCTAGATTGAAGATGTTCAGCGAACTTGGTGGATGGTCTTTGCTTCAGCTTCTGAAATAGTTTTTAGGTAAAGTGTTCTTCTTCCCTGGGAGGGAGGTGACTCGCAGGAGGTGACACACCACCCTTGCCCCACTAAATGCATCTGTAGCTTTCCTGCTGGTTTCAGAGCAGCCCCAAAATCACCAAGGCAATGTCAGGACCCGAGTCCAGACGTTATCAGCTCATGTCAGTTTGCTTTGACTGCGAAACCCACCTTCACATGCTGCGGTATCTTGTGAACATAAACCCCCATCACCGGCAAAAGAGTTAAAAGAAACGCTGAGTGTCATAAAAGGCCAATTCGCCACATGCATCCTTTCACTTCTCAGCCTGGAAATGGTGTTGCTCACCACAACCGAGGACAGACTTCTGGGACCTGTCGGACATCTCCAGCCTCTGCTTGTTGTGCGTTAGTGCTGCAATTCTCTGGTAGCGTGAACACACACCAAAGCAGCATCCTCCCCCAGTGTCTGCCACCAGGGTACCAATTTAGATTGTTGTGAGTTTTATAACCATGCCTTTATGCCAAATATGCTAGAAATCACCCCAGAAGAGTCAATTGTCTGAAGTGTCTTGTGGTTCTTGCTATTTGCCCAACCAGAAATGCTTGCAGTAAGCAATGCCTCCTCCCAGGCCAACTCTTTCAGTTGAGGAGGCAAGAGAAAAAAGAGGACTTCTGCCATGTCCTGGGGTCTGTGTCATGGGATTGTTCAAGCCTGGGCTTGTCTTACCTAAAACTCTTTGATCCATTGTTCCTGCTCCTACCTCTTATCTCTTCTACAGATTTATTTCAAAGAAAGTGTTTGGACTGTTCTCAGGCCAGAGTTCCCTGTCCAGTTCAGTCCCCCACTATATATAGCAGTGTGTCCATCTTATACTTGGATTTAAGAATTTTTATATGGTGTAGACAATTATCTGCTGGAAACCCGGCCGAGACCAACACCTGGTTTCATGCAGTGCACCAGTCAAGTGTCACACAAGTAACAGCTTTTGGTCACCAGTGGTTCGGGCTGGGGTTACAGCTACTTGCCTGGAGATGAAAAAACATTTCTTCCTGGGGCGAATGCTGATCTGCTCATACCATCTGCGTGGTTGTGGGACTACCTCCTTCAGAACAAGGAGACACGGAGATGGGGCAAAACTCGATCCTAAATCTTACCAGAGCTTCACTTTTTCTCTCTCTTCTTCCTCAGTCTCACCCCATTTAATTCAACTCTTGCTTTCCAAATTTGCAATAGCGGGTTATTTTGTATCTGCAGACACAAATCCAAATCCTGATCCCATTAAAGTTAGTGGCAAAACTTCCAATAACTTCAACTGCACCAGGACTTGGCTCACTGTGAAGAAAATGTTGTTCTGAAGGCAATATGTACTGCCACAAGGATTCAGACATCCATAAATCCATCAGGCCAATGAGTATTTCCATCTGCCATCCAGCATTTGGAGCCGGGTGTGTTAACAATATGAGCTAGAGAGTGAAAGTTACCAGCAAATGCATTTCTGCAACCATTTCTCCCACTCTTATTAATGAGGTTTTTGCATTTACTGGCAGAGGGATAAAGAACTGCTTCCAGAGCACAGTGGTTTATGTGCAGGTTGGGCTCCTGGGACAGGAGCTTGGATGCCAGTGTGATGGACACCTTCAAAATGTTGTAGTTAGACCTGTTTTAAAGAGGCTGGTTTGGGTCTCAGGAAAGCTGAGCTCATTTCCCAGCTCTGCCACCGACCTCCTGTGTGTCCTGGGGCAAATCATTTGATCTCACTCTGTCTCGGTCCCTCTGCTATAGCATTTCTAACTCCTGTCCTTTGCCTGTGCAAACTTTGGGGCAAGGCTGTAATACATATAATAATAATAATAATAGTAATAACAATAACGACAACCTGGTATATACACTGCATCAAATCTCAGCCACCCGCATCTGGCCAGCTGCATTCTGGCAAGACTCTCACAGCCGAGCAGCACACACGGGAACCCTTTAGCTGGGAAAAAAAACTTTCCCGGTGAGTAATTTTAAGGACTAGACTGGTGGCAAAGCCAGGGTAAAACCTGGAGGCAATTTCGCTGGCGTTCTGAAATGAGTTTTATTTAAGTCCATAAATGTTTTTGAAAAGTCTGTTTTAACAGAGGCCAGAGTGCCCTGGGGTGACTCTCTTTAAAGTGCTTTGTTTTGTTAATAATGATTTGTAAACGGCGTCTGTCGGAAGTGTCGCTGCCACTACCTTGGAAAAGTCTCGGCTGGGAAACACAGGTACCTTGTGTTACTTAACGTGCTTTGAGTGTTTTTCCTTGCAATAACGCCTGTTAATGCCGCGAGTCTGTGTGGCCACAGCTGCCAGGGTGAAACGATGCTCTGCTGAACGGCCAAGGCCTCGGGCTAGATTCGGTTGTCCCTTCCTCCGGTGGCATATGGGAGGTCACCACGGGGAGCAGATGGCATGAACCCAGGGCATGGGGAGCAGAACATCTTGGGGAACTCACCAGGTCATTTCTGAGTGAGGGCATCTCATCCCTGGAAGATCCCTGCTGCAACTGCGGCTGGATGGTGCTATCGTGTGAATAAAGGACCCACCTCATATGGCAGAGGGAGCACCCAATTCATGGCATGGAGAGTGTCCTGCTGGGATGGAGAACAGCAGCTGTGGAGATGCCCTGAGCAGAGCAAAAAGGCCAAAGCCACCAGTCCTGGCATTAATTGTCAGAGAAAGGAAAAAAACCAGTTATTTCAACATCTGTATTTGTATTTAGTGGGAGTTAAGATCCCTAAGTGCCTTTAGGAAATACTCAGAATTGTATCTGCTGCAGATATGTCTCCAAGCATGTACTGTGTGAAAACATGATCACCGCTATTTCCCTTTAAAATCCCACAATTTGGTTTTCCTACAAGCACCCTTTCAAGCCTCTGGGTCCTTTTGGAAGACCCTGCATCGTCTTCGAGGGATCCGCAGCACTGTTTCCGCCTCTCAAATCTACTCCAGCAGCTTCAGTTGGGATAAAATTACAACGGCCATCAATCCAGCCCTCCTACTTCAGAGCATGCACTAATCACCACAGAGGGGAAGGAAGCAATTTTCTTCACACTTTATTACTGCACAGCCCCGTATGTTACGGATCTCGGTGAGGCTCTTTGTTTCGCATCCTTGCAGAGCATCCATCATTGTCCGCTGACGGAAAGCCTGATGGAAAGCCAGGCTGGACAGACCACCGTGGTGCCCAGACGGGATTTGCCTGACCTAACTGCAACTGCTTGCAAGTTTGGCTAATGCCAGATATCCTTCTCTAGTTGGTAGAGAGAGCGGGAGAGGGTCAGGGGATGATTCATCCCATGCTAAGAGAGGTGTCCAAGGCAGCTGAGATAAATCACCCTATGGAGGCCCCGAGTCTTTGTGCTGGCTGTAGGTGGAGCCCATATGATTCGCCTCTGCGAGATACTTAACTTCTAGATGGCTGAAGTGAAGTGAGGTGTCTCTCGCCTCCCTTGGCCCTGCGTGCTGTATTCCTGCTCCCCTGCAGGATTTCTTCTTCAGATGAATGAAAGACCAGAAGATTTGCTTATGCTTAATAAAAAAGTGAGCACACTGTCTCTTAGCAGGTTGATGCCGGGACACTAGCACAATATGGATGTGAAATGATAATAATAATAATTGCTGGTTTGGAATAGGGGGCTATAACTGCTGAAATCCAGTGGAAGGGGCCGGCAAGAAGTCCTGTTCCGAAGTGATTGCGCACTGAGATGGGGTGGAAGAGTGGGGAAAGTTTTATTAATTGTTGTGCATAAACCTGAGTGAAATGGCAAACATTGCTGCTTTTAAAACTTCCCAGCTGTTCTTTCCTTTGTTCTGGTGACTGCTTGGAAGTTTGAGCAGTGATAAAAGCAAGGACTCTTACAACAGTTTGCAAAGTTGTAGGAGACTTTAAACAGCTGGTATGATAAAACACCCACATTTCCCCTGACAAATGTAAGCTCCACCAGTAGCTTTTAGAGAAGGGATCCATACCAGAGCCATAAAAGAAATAAAATGGTTAAGTGTAGAGGTGACGTTCTGGGTTTTCCCAGCTCGGTAAAGATATATCTAACCAGCCATTATCACGCAGGTGCACGTATATCATTCAACATCAGACATCAAGGAAAAGTAATCGCCTGGAGTGAGAGAGTAAAGTTCAATGAAAGTTTGAAAGCATTACACACCAGCACTCCTGGAAGTATAATCAGACACCAAAAAAAAAAAAATTACTCCCCAGCTTTTGTTTGGTTGATGAGTTTGGGTTTTCTGGCTGCATCAAATGGGATCTCATACAAATCTGTCTTCATTAGACTTCTTCTAAAAACAATTGTACATTTCCTGGAAGCTCATTAACAGGGAGCATTGCCAGGCTCTTATTCACAGCGGCCCTGATTCAGCAAAGTACTTAAACATATGCTCTGGTCCCAATGATTTATAATAGAGGGTATAAAAGTTACCCAAACTCTTTCTAGGTTATAGAAAATACTCAGCCCAGCTTTCATTTGCATTTTCAGTGAAAATTCTGGTCAATTCCGCTTATCTTTGATCTGATCTGTTTTAAATGATAACACGTTCAATATCTACCTATCTAAGATTCCATCAGTCAGCATAAAGTCATGCTGCACTTAAAATCGTTGGTGGCTCCACCTCTGCATCTGCTGGTTCCTCCTCGTCTCTTCTGGAATACTTCGAATTCCCTTGCAGGCTGGGAGGGCAGCAGCTATTACCTGTTGTGCACAGAGGCATCTCTGTCTTTGTCCTCTGTTGTCCTACCCTGTTCCCAAGTGTGCTGTAACGGAGATGTTGAAAGTGCTGGAGTATGGCAAAGTTGTGCCGTTACATGTACTGTGGGCCATCAAGCTCTGCTAACTGTCTTGCTGGGACATGCTGAAAGCCTCCAAAGATGTTACTGCTTTTGGGTCCCTCTGCTTTTCATCGCCTGACTTGAGGGACCTCAGCAGGAGACCAGTTTTTGGGAAGCTGTAAGTTCCTGCCTTTGCAAAGCAGCTGCCTGGCTGGGCAGTTGCCCGTCATTCTTGTATGCGTGCATTTCTCAGCCCCTTTCAGCTCTCAGGTCTGGCTCCTCAGTGAGACGGACTGTGGGACATGCAGAGATAGCTGCCTCTCTGCCCTAACCCTGAGGCCAGCCAGACCCTGAACGGCCGCAGGACTGCTCCCAGCTCTGGCCAGCACAGGTATGGCTGTACAAACATGCAAAACTTTAACATGTTCACCAGACTCCAAAGGAGAATGCAGGTAAAGGTCCTTCATGTAGGTTTGTTGGTTTTTTTTAATAGTTTAAATATCTTTTCCTATTGCACTTTCCTCACTAGAATAGGTTCTCTGTTCCCTGCTAACTGTGATCCAGCTTTGGTCCTCCAGTGGAGGACCTTCTCCAAACCACCTCCAAGGGACCAGCACCTACTGCTGCTTTGCCCAATTTATTGCTACTTCACCGTTCCTATTACTGTAGGCCAATAGCCCCAACTGCGATTAAGTCCTTACTACATACAATACAAACATGTAGGCAGAGATTAACATCCCTCTGAAAAGCCTATAACCTAAATAGATGAAATAAATAAGGAGGTGAAATGCTTTGCCAGGAGGAAAACCTGATTTTCAGATTTGCACCTGACCGTGCCAGGTCTCAGTGCCTAGTCATTAATCCCCAATTGCCCGGGGGGACAAAGTGTTACCTGCTGGAGGTCCGCAGCTGGAAAGCCTTCCAGCTACAGATTTCCTATTGCAATTCTGCAGGAGACAAATCGCTCCTTGCGTGACGCGCGGAGTTGTACGAAGTCCCATTACAGAAAATGTTTTATGGTGTTGATCTTCCAAAGCATTGTCACTGGCAGCAGGGCACCAGCTTCAGAATGGGTGGATTGTGCTTCCAAAAGCTAATTAAAATCATTAGCAGCTCTCTCAGATCAGTTGCCAGAAGCTATCCTTCATGACAGTAACCACATATTCCCCCTTGTCTGCTTGGGTACATTTAAGAGTTATTCCGAAGTTTATTATCTACCTTTTAAAAAATAATTCATGGTTATTTTATGGTAAGTAAGGGGAGACATCTTAAAATGATTATGTATACCCAGATAAGCAATAAAAATCACAGAGGTCAAGAAAGAGAGGGCCTGTTTTGAATGTTACAAGTGCTCTGTATCTGCTGCTAGGTTCAAGCCCAGAATCTTTGCCAAATCCCCTGAAGTCAGATATCTTTGTGCTCTCTGCCTGTTACAAATGGTAGCCGCGACACTGCTCAATGGGAAGGGGATGGAAGGATGAAAGGGGAATTCTCAGCCAGAAAATATCACCATTTAGGATTTTTTTTCTTTGCCCTGAGTTTCTAATTCTCTCATCCTCCACCATTCCCAGCTTTGTATCCTTTGGAAATGGACAGAAACAAGAGTTTCGTGCAAGCTAGTATATGTGTATTTGTGGTATGGATAAAAACTTTGACAAGGATTTATACTGCTTACCTGAACACTTGTATTAAGAGTACAGCTGCTCTAAGTCCCTGGACAGAGAAGGGTGGTTCGGTTCACTGAATATAGGCTATGACCCTCAATAAATGGAAATAATACTGCTCTCCTCTGAACCGTTACTTGTCCTATCTGTTTAAAGCATATTATATTTGCCTTTACCATGTTGTACAGTGGATTCCCCAGATGCTGACACAAAGCATTTCAAGATTTGTAAGCCACGTTACACCTGCAGTGTGCTGGGTGAATGCTGCAAGAGGTGCCTTAATTTCAGCTATGCTGAGAGCTGCTTGCCACAAGCATTTTGGCGGTGAAATCGAGTGGCTAAAACAAAGGATTTTGGGCTACTGTGGGCAAGTCTTCTTTGTGTGGCCGATTGCTTTCATAGACATGGAAATTCATGCTGGAAACATGGTTCTAATCATTACATTCATTTGGATATTTAATATAGAGTGTTGGTTTAGTTTTGTAATAATAAATTCCAGTTTTTCTTCTATTCTGTTTGCAGCAATTTAACTTTTACTGGTAGAATCATTTATGTTCTGCTTCTGCTTCCCACTTTCTGGTTAGCTCTAGTGCCATCTATTAAATGGATTTATCCCCTTATGCAGTTTTTAAAAAGCACAGGACCCCAGCAATTTCTCTATATTTGTAAGTATATCAGATTAGCAAATACGAATCTAAGAATCCTAAGTGATTAAACTGCGGCTGAAGCTGTTTAATGACACCCTTGTTGTGCTCTGGCTCTTTAGGTGGGCTAGCTTTTCAGGTCTCATGTAGCTCTGCCAAAATCACATTGTTCTTATTCTGGTACTCTTGAGCGAAAAGGGCAGTTCCCATTAACGATGAGTATTGGCAATAGCAGTGGCGATAAAGAACTGAGGTCTGCTAGCACAGCCCTGCCTGTAGGAGGTTGCCTGAAGTGCCTGGGTGAGCAGGAGAATACCCACGGTCCTGCTTTGCCGCCAGCAAAGGCTGGTTGCTGGTGGTACTGTCCTCAGTAAGCATCTCAGGGTGCATTGGTGTCCCTCTCCCGGGCACCAGGTCACAACAAGCTGCATGCAGGACCCCATTTTTTTCTCACCAAGACCTATAAAACTACAGTGTTTGCTGGGTGTGACCACTGGCCACGCTCGTGACGCTTGTTGTGGGATAAGAGCCTTGCCCACGGGCTCCTGACGGAGATTTCAGAGGTCTCCTTTCCCCCATCCCGTGCACCAGGAGGCTGTTGGCAAGGCTCACCCGCTCCTGACAGACCTGCTTTTCCATGCTGAGGAAGCAATTTCAGTGCCTACAAGAATATTACTCTAGGCCTGAATCCAGTGACCCTTATTCAACTTTTACTCCGTCAGGAGAATAATGACGGAAATCAAAGGAGGGGGAGATTGAAAACTTTTTGAGGGAATGCTTTCCCATGTGGTGCCACCAGACTGTAATGGTGTACCCCACCATAGGGGCACGTTAGCCGTTGGCTAGAGGTTCAGCCCTGGCTGGTACGCTGTCCTCCTGCCAAGTGAGGCTTTAAGGGAACATCCCCCACCTGCAATAACTTACAGATGGATTTTTTGGTACTTGAAGTCCCCTTAGGAAGAGGAGGGAAGTCCAAAGCTGGCTGTGTCACCCAAGAGGGAGGCATTCACCCAAGTGAATGTCCTCGATTAAAGGGTTAATCCACTTTGGTCCTTAGCCTAGTGCCCACAGCTGTAGATATCTGCCTACCCCTCAGTCCAGCTCTCTTCCAGCTGAAGCTCTGTTCTCCAAGTGCTCCACATGCTTCGGACCACCCCAAGGCACTGTAAGATGGGACTCCCCATTGTCCCTCGGCCAACCCAATCTGTGAGCATCACTCCTGCACATGGGTACCAGTGATTCCAGTGCAGCAAAGAGCAGCTCTGGATGGTTTTACTCAAAAAGGATAGAAACAATTTTCTTTATGACTGTCTCCTACAGTGAGCATTTCCCACGGTGATGGAAGGTCCTGGTCCAGTTCCTGCTTCTGTTTGAGGGGATGCAACCTCTCTCTCCCACCTGGACAGGCTACAGAATAAGACCTTTTTTTAATTTTTGGCGTCTCTGCAGGCAGGACTGCAAGATATTTGGGGACAGGAGGAAAACAGGTAAGAGAAAGAGGGGTTTTTTGCACCCTCAGCTGGGACAGAAGGACCCTAAGGCTCTGCTCCCTGGGCAAATAATGTACTGCAAATTGCACTCCTTTGATATAAGACAGAGGCTATCTATCTCAGGAGTGTGGTTGGGAGGGCAGGACCCCCCCCTGCCCAGCCATGGGCCCTGCAGCTGCTAGCAGGAGCTGTGTGCTGTCTGGACCGAGGTGTCTAAAACCATGTGCGAGTGCAGACTTCCCCTGTGAAATTCGCCCCAAAGGCTGCTCAGTGGTCGTTTGGCCGGGATCCCTATCTGCTCGGTCAAATCCAAGGTTTTGAAGGCAATGCCTGAGACTGCTGGATGAAAAGATAAGAACTAACAACATTCCCCAGCTTTAAATGACTTACTGCTCAGCCAGGATCTACTCAAATTCCTTGAAATAGCCAGTTCACCCCAAACGTGCCCAGAAACTGAACAAAAGCCTGATCCCTGCCATGCGCGAAGGCTGTACCTGCGGCAGCTGAGCCACGCCGCTCAGTGAGAGCCACCTCTGCAGCCATCCTGGAGGGAAGCAGCAGTCCAGCCACATCCATCAGTTCGTAGTGATGAATAAATATAGTAGCCCTGTGCATCGTTCACCTAGCAGCAGGCTGTTTTCAAAAGTTTTACAGCTTTTTTTTTTTTTTTGGTAGTAGGAAGCGTCCTTCAAGTGAACATAAGACCATTTGATGTTACAATAAACCATTCTGCTGGCTCAAATCAAAGATGAGGCACCGAGGTGTTGTAAAAATCTTAGAGTCAACGAAAGACAGCTGGTTGAATCATTTCCCAGATTTTCATATGACTCATAAATTTGTTACATAGTGAGGAAATTCCCTGAAAGCTTCTTGGCAGGCACTACCAGTCTGACCAGTAGCTAAGAAACACATAACCTTCCAGTTATAGGGGGGGGGAAGCGGTGTGGGGAGGAAAGAAAGAAAACTCTGCCTTCAGGTTTGAGCATGGGGTCAGCTGAAAATACATTCCTGCCACCAAAGCCAGAATCCTTCTGCACAAGAGGCCAGGAGATGTAAGGGACAGCTTCTCGGTTGTAATGCATATGTTCAGAAGAGTCTGCCTCTTCCCTCCCGCTCCTTCCACCTATACACCCGGGAGGACACATGCACAGAAACACGCATGGCCAGACTCCTCAGGGGTGACCTGATGGTGCAGATACCTGCGTATCAGGCAAAGGCATTAAATTAGACCTTGCCCCTGTTAACCAAGAGCATGACATTCAATTTCATTTCTTGACAGGCAGACCAAATCCTGTCTTATTCAGGCATCTAGCTAATGGCAAAATGGTAGATGTTTCTGTCACCAAGATCCACATCTCTTTGGGTAGCTAATAGTGAGCACCTTTGAGAGCATCTAAAGCGAAAAGCCTGTCTACCTTGGGTAGGCAGGTTGGGTAGTTGTGTTCTGGTCTCCCTGCGAGACCTTCACCTGCTTTTTTTCTCACCACTGACTGTACGTGGAGAGAAATGGCTTCCTTCAAGGGAATCAATTAATTAGACACCTATAGTCTTGGCACAGATTGGGGCCTCAGTGATGTGGACCTCAGCTCCCTGATGTAGTCCACCCCAAATTAAGCAGTGTGAATAAGCCCCAACAACCATCTGCGTTAATGCAAGCATTGGGCCAAGATCTTTCCTGGCATCTCAGAGACCTTTTGAGTCCGGAGTTGTCTCCATTACCCCAGAAAAATGGAGTGTTACCTACAAAACTCCCCCAAATTTAGATGTGGCTCGTGCAGACATCTGCATCTGAATTACTCTGTTATCCCTTCTTCGTGGCCAAAGGAGAGGAAAGGGATGCTCCTCTCATCCCAAGTTAAGCGATATGAAGCTGCACGTGATCTCTGGTATCGTACAAATAAGCTCACGATAAATTTTTTTCATGTCCCTGTGATATATAAAGAATAAAACAGGACGCATTGTTGAAAGCTGTGATGTAACATCATTAGTACCTCTATAGTAAGACCCTATGATGCAGCTTTTAGTTGTTCTGTTGGGTCTCTAAACTCCGTGCCTAGTTATCTTTTGAGGAACCACCAAGGCATCTGCAGGACTTGGTGAGCCGAACACTTGTACGGCCTGGGTGTAAGCGTGCTTCTGTGCTGGGCATGTGCATGTCTCAGGTTGTAGCAGAGAAGCCGTGGTGCTTTGGTGTGTTGGCAGACAGGTCATCTCAGGGTGGTTCCCTGTCACTGGGACCATGGGAGAAGTCCATAAACCAGCTGCAGCAATTGACCCCAGCCTGTTGGGATGGGTGATGGGAGTGAGCCAGCGTCCAGGTTGGAGAGTGTGAAGATGATGAGGGCCACTTTGCAGAGACTTGGGGACCACCAGAGAGACGTGGGCTCCAGTTTGGGAACCATCGGTTCAGATATTTTAACTAGTGCTTCAGAAGCTCTGTGACCTGGCAATTTGCCCCATGGAGTCTGCACACATATAATTAATTCATTAGGTAACTCAACAGCCACAGATAATCATGTATAAAACTCCCACTAACGTCCCAGTGCGTAAGCACACACAGGGACACACACATTTCATGTAACGCTGCTCCCCGCTCCCCAAATCCTGCTGTGTTTAAAAAGGCCAAAGGAAACACAAACGACATTTTGTTTCTTCTCTGTGAAAATACACTTGCAAACTCTGACCAGCAAGAATGGATTGCATTTCAGGGACTTGTTTATTCATCCAAAGCTCAAAAGATTTAAGAGTTTAAATAAAATGTCTGAATGAGGCTCCGTGTATGTGAGCCTCTGAAATGCTCTTTTTAAGAGACAGACATCTGACGCCTTGGAGGAGCTCGTCGGTGGCAGAGAGGGCTTTAGCGGCTTCAGTCGTGTGCAATTAAAGCTGATCAGGGCTTCAGACTGGTTGACAACATAGAAAATCATGCCCAACGCAGCCCTCCAAAATACTTCTTCATGTCACATGTTTGTCACAGCTTTAGCTTCAAATTGCAGCATGAAATATACAGCCAATCACCAGGTTTAGGAGTAAAAATG
Source organism: Ciconia boyciana (assembly GCF_034638445.1). Lineage (NCBI taxonomy): Eukaryota > Metazoa > Chordata > Aves > Ciconiiformes > Ciconiidae > Ciconia > Ciconia boyciana. Next base: position 5,952,136 of record NC_132936.1, on the reverse strand, counting down.
TTCCTAGGAATTCAGAAACTTTACCAAACCGTTATTCTGACTGCTTTCCAGATTGAGTCTTTTTTTTTCTCTCTTTCTTTTGGTTGCTTTAATTTAGTAGAGGAAGTGAAGGCAAATAGTTTAATCATAACCATCCCTAGGGGCAATTTAGAATCATTTTCTCATTAGTGCATATAATATGCAGTATAAGTAATGTTCAATCAGATGGTTGCTACAAAGGCCTGTGCAGACACCGAAATGAAATGCACTCCAATGCTATGAATAGCTGAATGAGAATAATCTTGTCTTTTTGTATCTTGCTTCTTTGTTGGTGGGTGAATAGGATTTTTTCCCCCTTTCTTCTCTCTCTTTTTTTTAGGGGGGGAATCAAACTTTCTTCTAAATAGTAAAATCAAGTTATAAAAGTGGAAGGATTCCAAGACTATTAAGGTTCCAGGGAATTCAATCACAGACAGCCAAAGGCAGGAAATATTTGAAGAGGGAGAAGAAAATAAAAACACGAGGGAGCAGGAAATACGTGCTCCATAAAGATGACTTAACTGGGAGACATGTGTCACACATCCACAAGAAGGGGCCAACAGGAGTACCTGAGGGTATTTTGGGGGAGACAGTAGCTTCAAAGGCTTCTCCTCCTCCAAAAGCTACTCAACCTATGATGCATTTAACCCCTCCCCAGTTTTATCATACCACCTTGTGTGGGTCAGGCTTAAAGTCGGATCGTGGAAACGACCCCAGTTAAAAAGCAAGCTCTGAAGAGCCAGGATGGTGGGGCAGGAAGTTCTTGCACCATCTCTCCTACCAAAGGTGGCACAGCACAGGATTAGACCCCGGGCTTGTAGATGGGCAGATAAGCAAAAATAAAATGCCTAGTACTTGGATGGCCAGGCAGCTCAGTGATTTCCCTATTGCTCCTACCAGCTGGGGCGGGCTGTTCAGTGACAGCCACGCCATGTAATTGGCATCTCATGGATCATACTGACCATGATGGGAAGCCCAAAGAGCACTGCCTGTGTCCTGTGGTCTTTGGGGCTGAGGAAGGTAAATGCTTTCCTCTTCCTAGAGGAAGAAGTTAGTAGGACCCCTAGTTGTCTGGCTCTTTCTGCATTTCCCAGTAGGCTCATGGAGTGCTCAGGGTGGTACCTGCTGGCTTTGATGGACCTTGTTTGGGAGAAGGGCGAACTCTGGGATTTCCTACTTTCCAGCTGGCCTGAGGGTGGTGACTGGGATTGGATGTTCTCTCTTGGATATTGAAGTCTCTACATAAAAATGTAGTGGCTTCACTGGCCTGTTTTTTATAGGTTGGAAGAGACACGAGTGCTGCTCCCAGCATCCACAGAGATCAAAGGTATGAAATAGGACTCCATAGCAAGGGGGTTTGCAGATCGTTTTTCAGGATCATTCAATGAGGGTTTGAACCTCCCAAGTTTCACTTAATTCTTCATAACTAAATAAAACCAAAAATTCAAAGTGAAACTCAACCCAGAAATCCACGTTCAGCTTGGTTTTGGATGGAAACCAAAGGAAATCATTTAATCCCAACATGGTTTCCACCAGAAGCTCTGTATTGGTCTGAGTTTGGTTGAAACTCAGCTTTTGCTTCCCTTTGCTGAACAGTTCATGTAAACTATGGGATAAGAAGAAACAAATTCAGGAAATACTTGTGTATTTTCCTTTAACGGTTTAAAAATATCTTCTGAATTCTATCAAACACATCAGTTCCATGAAACTGCAGGAAATACATCAGTCCAAATTCTCTGTAAATTGGAAATAAGAGAAATTTGTCACTGTTTATCTTCAACACAAATACAGATATCCCAGCACTGGAAGAACTAGGGATATCTAGCCTGCAAACTTTTCCCATAGGTGGAGAAAAAAGGCAACTCCAAAATAGATTCTTTGTTTTGATAAACAAAAATGAAAGGCCTAGACAATGCGATAAACTAGTTTTTCCTCTCACTTTTACAGAGTCTGAAGGAAGCAAAACCATCACACTGACTGCTACAACAGACTTAGAGGATGTTTTCTGAGATCTTAAAAATTATGGTGTTATACTAATGTCCTGTTGTGCAACAGACTGTGCGCGATTAAGGACAAGTCTAATTGTTGTCTTATCATCTCATAGGTCATTGCAAGGAAAACTCTATTAAAGGTGATGGGATAGTTCAGACAGTATGTTAGTAGTGACTAGTGGGTATCAAAAATGGATGTTTCTTATTTTAGGTTGTTCTTGTATAAGTCCCATGAGAGACTGTCATACAACGGCAAGTTTACTAGACAGGCTTGTCTAGCTCATATCCTCTAGACCATGAGAAGATGCTGCTTCATAGGAAGGGACAAGAAACCATAATTTATGCTTATGGGATGAGCAGTCCTGTGCAGGAGTATTTTGCTAAGCCAACAGTTAGGGGTTGTCTGAACTCAAGATGAAGTACTTGCTCCTTTGAGTTCACGGATGAGTTGGTATCAGTAGATCTGGACTACTACTGTAAATTGGTATTCCCCTTTAGGCATGCTGGGTGGCAAAAATACTTGTTTCCAGAGTTTTGGGTATGATTGTTACCCCATAGGGAGTGCTGGGCACCTGCAAACTGTGCGCAAGGCAAACTCACACCCCGGAGATATTTTGTGGAAATACCGCTCACTGACTTTTTGGTTGTTTCTCCTCAAATTCCTCATTAATATATTCTCCACTAATAAACCTTTTCATTGCTCAACCAGCTCTGTAGAAAACAAAAGACCTGTTGGGGGAGTGTTTGATTGCAACATTTTTTTCTGTAGAAATAATTATTAGCCAATAAAGTTGGAAGGAGCTTGGCAGAGTGAAATCTTCCAGTGGGATTGGGTGCTTCCTCATTGGATCCTCTTGAAAAGACTCAAAGTAATTTTGCCTTTGCCATGATTTGATTAGCTCGTTTCACATGTGGTCGAGCTTCAAAACAGAGATTTATATCTGTGCAGCTAACCTGTGTAACAGCACTTGTTGCTCCTTTTGACTTTATTTAATACATGAAGTACAGTACATAAGCATATTTTAAAGACATGTAAAAAAGCAAACATAAAGAAAAGATTTAAAATACCGACTCACACACATGATGTTGTTGTGCTTCTCCTTACTTTGACTGTATGCAAGAACATAATGTGTTTTGGCCAGGCCATTGTCAAAATAGATGGAGATTAATTACTGTGGCCATTTGTTCTGTTACAAAAAAGATAAAAATAACTCATGAGTCATGACGACAGCGAATATTGTGGAGCCAAATCCTGCATCCTGTTTGCCATTTTCTAGCCTCAGAGTAGAAGAAAAGATGTGATGTTGAGAAATGATCTGATGCTATCTTTAGTACCTCTGCAGTGTTTACACAGCTAGGGAAGTCGGTGTCTGGCATTGCCTTTAATGACATGCAGACGTGGTTCGGGAGGAGGGTGTCCTGCTGCAGGCTGTGGAAACGGAGTGTTGCTGGATGGGGTTGGGAAGGGTTTGCGTGCATCAGTAGATATGGCTGCAGGGCAGAGACTTAACCTTAAAACACATCAGGACTCAGAAATTAGAGGAAAACCCGTAGTTTTGCTCAAGCAGAGTCCTTCAGCATGTGCTTGGCATTTATTAGCGTGTTGTCACTGGGCCTTGACCACGTGCTTAGGCGCTATGTGGAGAGGAGAGTGAGCTTTGGAGGGTTGGGTTTCATTCCACCATGTGGGACATGTCTTCCCATGTAGAGGACATGAATATGAGTATTCTGGCCCATTTGCTGGTATAAACTTAGTTTTCTGAAGTTTCCCACCTTGTATTATTACTAGCAAGGACAAGGAGATGGTCTGCACCTCTGGAGCATTTTCATGGGTATAGATGAACATCTTTGCATGGGCAAGAGGTTACTGTAGTCTCCCAGGGAGCGTTGTCATCATCTTTCATGCAGTCTTAGAGCTTCAAGTCTTAGAGCAGTGATGCTGCCCACCAAAATACCACACAAATACCATCTAATGGGTCTGCATGCCACTGCCACAGGCTCCATACGCTGATACAGAAGGAAGGAAGACACAACGATCCTGCAGCTGAGCCCCAAGGGGCTCCTTGGCAAATGGTAGGTGCACTAAAAACCAGCACTGGTAGCACAAGCAAGCCTCATCTCCCCTCCTGCAGGAGAGAGGGAACCTGTTTAATCAGCTTCAAATCTTGGAATATTTTACAAATGAAGATTTGAGTGCAGGGGGGAAGAAATCAGTCAGCTCTCAGGTAAAGTGGCGCTAAGCAAATAGGCTAATAATATTGGCAGAAAAAAAGGAACATTTTAAAATGTGAGCTAGACGTGCTTGAAACCAACTAAAACCTTAAACCATGTTAGAAAAACAATTCACAGTGCTTTGCTTCAACAGTTGTAGCTGTTTCACCATGGTAAAAGACCATCTTTTAGGAGAGATGAGTCTATCATGAATTAATTGTGCTATCCTACCTGATAGCACTAGGCTGTGGCTGTGCCAGCATCTGCTGAGATGGCCAAGGACCGTTTATGGCTGTTCCCTCATGAAGGAGGCACGAGGCAGCCCAGGGACGATGGATTTGCGTCTGTACATGCTGGAAGTGATGGCAGTGGGATGTGTAATGTGGCTCTGCAACCCAGGGGGTAGGACAGCCACAAAAAAGGCTCCTATCACCTTGTCACTTTTTGGGGTGACAGAGTAGCTCTTCCTTGCCTACTTTCCATTAAGCAGTTACAGACGCAGCACAGGGCCATGTGTCAGCAGCACACTGGACCTGGGAGTCCATACTGTGCGGCTGGTAGGATGCTCCTTTTGCACCATCCATTCCCAAGCTTTCCTCAGGTGTTAGCAGGGGCCAGAGCCAATTTTTAACACAGTTATCATTCTGAGAAAATGACTTTAATAAGGACATGGCCATGCCCCACCTTAGGGACAGGGATAGGCATGGTTTAGTTTCCTGGCACAGATATGGCCATGCACTGGAAGGAGAACCCTGTAACCTGAGTAGGGCAAGCAGTGAGTAGCTCTGGACCCTAAACCCAGGTCCAAGGACTGCTCAGGTATTTTTCATTTAACAGTGACTGGATATAATAAACAAACCCAATCAGAATCTCCTAACCTCTTCCTTGCAGTGCTACAGTCTGCCTGGTCTGGGGAGGGGGGAAGAGGAGCGGAGTGCCTTGTTGCTACAGTGCAAAAGTGGGCAAGTCCTGGTGCAGGCATTGCTCCCCAGTGGAGAGCTATGGGGATGAGTCCCTGACAGCTGAGGCTTTCCCTCCTCTTGTTTTTTATCCAGCCAAGTGCTCTGCCGAGGAGCTTGAGCCAGAGATGACCAAAGACCAAATACGTCACCTGAGTCCCATCGTCTCTGGGAGCGTGGTGATGCCAGACAGAAGGCATTTGAGGTCAACCCTGCACGTGTGACATAGGCAGAAAAGCATCAGGATGCACTTTTTTTTTTTTTTTTTTAAATTTTGCTGGCACACGTCTTGTGTGTCAGGTCATTCCTTCACACATACACATGTGTGCACTTCATTACAGCTCCTTGTCTCCCCCCTTCCTCTGCTTTGCCCCGCTTCCCTGCAGTAACCTCCATCCACCCCGGGGCTTGGAAGCTGTGCTCAGCCTCTGCAAGAAAACTGCTTCCAGCTGTGGGCTGTAACAGGCTCTCAGCCGCTGTGCAGCTGTTCTTGGGCTTCTGCTCCCTAAACCAACGGGACGGGTGGGGAAAGGCTGATCCTTACTGCTGACTGTCTTCAGAAGCAGTTACCCAAGCCTGGGTTTGGAGGTTGCCTTTGGACACTGCCAGCAATAGGCACAGGACCCTTCTGACAAGCTAAATCGATGTGCAGGGCTACAAGAGCTAAAGATTTCAGGAAGGTGGGTCGTAGCAATCTGGTGTCATCCACCTCATTAATACAAGAAGGGTCTAATAACTGCCTGGGGAATCTCCACTTCTTGCAGTGAATTTGGTAAAAAAGGATCTTGTACATGCTGTGCCCATGCAGTGGGCAGCTCTGTCTGTGGCATGTGCTGTCTCCCTATTTGGTTACCTTCTCAACCTGTTACTGACTCAGTCTGGTTGGACGTCAAATCCCAACAAACTCTGAAGGAAGCTGTTCAAACCTCCCTGGCTTTGGTCACAGGGCCGTGGATACTCAGGCCACTGCAGATCAAATTTCTCTGTCTGAAAGGTTAAAATTCCTGTGAACCATTTCAGCCAGTTTCCTAAGGCAACTTTCCTTCTGTGCCAAGGGCTCTCCTCAGCAGTGCCCAGACAGGTTGGGTGTCTGCTTCTCCTTGAAACCAATGGGACAGAGGTGCTGGATTTGTGTTCCTGAAGACACCAGAAATAGCCCAAGTACATTGGGTGAGATCAACAGTAAGACCTAAGTGCTTGCAAGTGGGATTTGCAGAGAATTTAGCTAGTTTGGCCCAAAAAGCTCTCTGCAGTCCTTAGGCCCCCTCATTTTTTTGTCACAAACATGCCCAGAACTGGCCTAGGCTGGAGGCTTCTTTCTAGTCTAAACACCACCATAATTTGCACAAGCCAAAGTGTCCCCAGAAGGGCCAGGTACAGTATAACCCAGCCCCCAGTTTGGAGCTCAGCACAGCGTAAGTGGCAATGACTACATTAATTCTTATGCTTCAAGACTTTTGGAGGTACCACTCAATATCTCTGCATCTGAAGGCAAGGAAGTCCTTTAGAAAAATCTGTCGCCTACAACACCGAAGGGTTGGCAACCCGCTGTCCTGCTGAAAAGGACTTTCTAGTAGGTAGGTAGGTGCCTCCCAACAAATTGGCATCTCTTGACCTCTCCTGGCCAAGTCTTCATCTTTATTTGTGGTTATCTTTTGCTTGGTGTTTCCAAGACATGTGTCTGCCTGGCTCAAGCTTTCGCTGTGAATCCTTGTTCTTCTGGCTGATTCGGCAGTTTCTTCAATTACTGTCACAACCGCCCCTTGCGTGGCCGCATCGGCTTGGCTGGGCTCCTGCGATCACTCATTACTGCTGGAACAAGGGAAGGCAGACAGACGTTTGTGCATTCTCTGGTGATGCACAATCTGCGTCCTGCGGTCACTGGGTAACTGTAAAATTAAAACAGATCCTTGCTGTTAACCAAAAGGCATTTGCAATAAAAGGAAGTTAAATACAGTGCTGGAGGGGTTGTTTTGCTGCTAACAATACATTATAGGACCCACTAGGAAATTGGATTCACTACTCTATCCTCACCCCCACAATTAAGTTCACCCCCAGTTTAATGTGATTTAGAATTAGGTGGGATATTTTATGGTGATAATAGGTTCAAGGACCTTTTTTTTTTGCCTGGACTTTGGTAGCATTGCCATTATTAAGAATGACAGAATAAAATCCACAGGATGTGCTACAGCAAACATGAAATACATAAAATACAATTCTTGAGCCTCCTTTTCTTTCTGTACAATCCTTTTGTGAGGTAGAGGATGGCCAGCTACTCCCACCTTCCTATCTAGAGACCAGGCAGGAGGCCAGAGCCAAAAAATTCTGCCTTCACTGGAATCTGGATGCTTTCCAGGCAACACAGTGATGTCGGATGGTTGATCTCTGGGACCGGCAAAAGTGGCACCCAAGGTCTGGACCTTCAAATTCCTGACAGTGCTGAAGGTTTGGCATCTCCTCCGGAAAGGCACTTTGTCATACAGAAATGACACACTTGTGCGACTAAACATCTGCTAGCACAGGGACAGAAACTGGCCGGGGCCCTCTAAAGCAATGACCGTCCATTTAATACATGGGGTGAAAACACCCCAAGGGGGTGAGGGAGAGCAGCTCTGAGAGGTGCAAGGTTGAGGCTTTCCTGGCCTGGAGAAAAGCAGGGTTTGTTCTCCGCTCCAGGTTACATCTTCAAGATTTTTGCTCTGGCTCCCTAAGGGAGTGCTTCAGCCCTGACACAGCCAGGGATGGTGAGGCTTTCCTTCTGCTCTCCCAGTAACCTGGGCCCCTTCTCCATTAACTGCTGTGCAGGCTGGTGACCCTGCAGGACTCAGCTTGGCTAAGGCTGCAAGTGGTGCACGTGTGAGTCCTGTTAGGATGCTGGTCAGAGGTGCACATGGCCAAAAGAAAAACCATGGAGCTACTACATGGTAATGAGGCAGGTTTCTGTAACACCAGAAAGCCCAAGGCTGGGTTTAGATACGTGAAGATGCACCACAAAGCAATACCTTTGGGATTTAGCCCACAGCTAAGACCTGTCAAACCCACCTCTCCCAAGTCACCGGGCAATGGTGCAGCCAAGGTATTTGAGCCATGTTCAGCTCATCAACAGTGATGAAAAATAAGCAGGTTGATCATGGCCAGGTAGGTTCTGTGCTCAGAACTCCTTCACTTCAGGTCAACAGAGTGATTTCTGAAGCACATGGAATCCATCGATGTCTGAGAGCTGGGGGAAATTAGTATTTAAGGAACTCTCTCCTCTTTCGCCAAAGGACTTACTGCTCCTAGGTTTTGTCTTGTTTACCTCTAAACTTAAAGCAAGAAGACCAGCATTGTCTCTTTTCAAGTAAAGCACCGGGAAAAAGGGAATGAAAATCTTTGAGGTCACTGTTGTAGCCAGGATGAGCTAAGGACACAGAAGCAGCATGGTTTGAAGGGAGAATATCTTTGAATAAACCAGCTGGAAAAGGGAGGTAAGATTCCAGTTTCAGAGTTCAGGACTTTATGAATATCTGTGTTCTCTACCTATACGGTCTAATGAAAGACCCTACCTCTTCCCAAATCCTTGAAAGTGCTTTGGTAGGAGCACAGACCAAGGAGGGCAAGCCTGCTCTGTGCTAGAGATTGATTTCGTTGAGTTTGAATTAAGAAAGAAAAGTGGGGGGACACAATCTATGGAATAATTTAACTTCTATTTTATGGTCTGCCATGCAGATTAATTAATCTGGCCAGTAAACTCACTCTTTTTTTAAGATCCAGCTACAGTGATGGTCCTGCCCAAGCCCTAAGATAATTCATGAACATTAATAGATAAGAGAGAGACAGCTTTGAAATCAATGCTTTACACAAGGGCCAGATATTATAAAGATCAGTGCAATAATTAGTTTTTTAAAAAAAAAAAATCATACAGTTGAATTACTCCAGGGGTGCCTTTGTGTCTGAGGTTCAACCGGTGGGTTCAGTCCTCTTAATAAGAATTAGTTCTGGAATAGATTTTGCTGGCCATAGAGCTAAAAACGTAATCCTGGCTGGCTTGTTCAGCTTTATTAAGCATCTATGACTATTTTTCAAAAGACGATCTCTTTCTTCTCCTGACAGAAAGGCTCATCAAATACAGACAGGAGAGGAGAGGAAAGGAAATCTCAGCTTCATTGAAGTTGAAGCCAAATCTCCCATTGGTTTCACTGGGGCCAGAATCTCACCTAAGCTGCATAACATGCTTTAGAATGCTACTGGCATGATAATGATACAAAATAGACCCCACATTTCTTTTCTGGGAGAGGGGAGGGAGTGGGAGGAGAAAGGGAAACCTAACACACACGTTTGTCTGATCCTATGAGGCATTTACCTGTAGCGTGTACTTGGCAAAGGATCTGATATATGAACTGAATAAATAATAAAAGTCTGTGTTTCCTCACGTCACAATTCGTAAATGCTTTCGATGTACATAAATGATCTTAAAAGAGGTACTTGCATTTCCTTTGAGGAATCTTTAAGGAATCCAAATACATCAGAACCACGGTTGTAACTTGGAAACCTGAAAGTGATCTAATGAGGCAGACCCTGTCTAATCTGATATGTGAAAAACCTTTGACTTTACTTGAAAGCGAGATTTTTCTAACCCTGACACTAAGGCATCTCTTAATAAATTATAAAGAAAACCCAGAAAACACCCCCCAACAACTGGCAAACAACCAAACCTGCTATGAGTAATCATACCAGCAGCAGAAGTGATGCTGTAAAACACTGCTTCTACCCACTTCTTTTAACTTTTCACCTACTGTGTGGATCACAGTTATGCCTGAGGCAGCAGGAATTGGTTAAAGCCACCACATTTAAATACATCAAAAAATTAATGAGCCATAGGCTAGCTGGAGGGGAGAGGAGAGACTTACCTAACGGCAGTGCCTGCATGCAACCAAAAAGTGAAGCTCCTCTTTTTATCCACTGCTACTCCCCTTTGCTTCGAAGTCATTAAGGCCCTGATTCAACAAAGCACTTAGAGACCGTGTTGAACTTCTAAAGCAGTGGGACAATTGTATGCAGTCAGTGGAGATATAGGGATGGATTGCCTTACATATACGTTAAGCATGTCTTTTAAGTCCTTTTCTGAATCAGGGTCTGATCTTGCTCCCATGTGAGTAAACGTGAGTGCAAGTCTTCAAGACCAGCAGAACCAGGTATTCCGTTGTTCATAAGCAAAAGTACAAGCTGGAGTCCTAGAAAGGCAGAAAGTACAAGTCTGGAATCAGTTATAAGGACACTTTGCTTTTAGATTAGTATCTGGCTATTTTTCAACATGCATTTCACTCAACTAAGAAAATGGGGGAAATGCTATTTGATACTTCACTTTTAAATCCTGCTTGGAAGACAGGTGTTGCTTTGAACCCCCAGTATGCAAGATAACTGCAAGCTGGATTCCTGAGATGAATGTGAGGCAGATTAAGTCCAGACCACAATAATGTCATCTCCAGCAACATCACTGTCCTGGGAAATCGAAGGCAAGCCAAAGTTCACACACTAGTTTAAGATACTGCTAGCTAGTTTGCAGCCAAAACAAAAAGTTCAGAAATGGTTTTTGATGCATTTTATTTAGAAATCTATGTTCAGGCCATGTTTGCAAAAAGCAATGAATCTCTAGCGTTTATCATCAGGGGCTCAGATCCAGTTGAGTCGGTTAGAGTGCCTGTCATGGTTTAAACCCAGTCAGCAACTAAGCACCACACAGCCCCTCGCTCACCCTCCCCCTGCTCCCTGTGGGATGGGGGAGAGAATTGGGAAAAAAAAGAGTAAAACCCATGGGTTGCGATAAAGACAGTTTAATAGGACAGCAGAGGAAGAGAAAATCATAATAATAATGATAAAAGAATGTACAAAACAAGCGACGCACAATGCAATTGCTCACCACCCACTGACCGATGCCCAGCTCGTCCCGAGCAGCGATTGCTGCCACCCGGCCAACTCCCCCCAGTTTCTATACTGAGCATGACACCATATGGTATGGAATAGCCCTTTGGCCAGTTTGGGTCAGCTGTCCTGGCTGTGCTCCCTCCCAGCTTCTTCTGCACCTGGCAGAGCATGGGAAGCTGAAAAGTCCTTGATTTAGTATAAGCACTACTTAGCAACAGCTAAAACATTAGTGTGTTATCACATTATTCTCATACTAAATCCAAACCATACCACTATACCAGCTACTAGGAAGAAAATTAACTCTATCCCAGCCGAAACCAGGACAGTGCCTAATTGTGGGTAGTTGCCTCATGTTAGCTGCTTGCCTTGGAGCACTGCAGACCATGTTTCACAGTCACTTTAAGTGGACAATGAAGCGGGACAGCCTCTGACAGAGGCAATTCTGCCCCACTTCCACCTTCGCTTGCACTTCCTATCTCGAAAGTTGGCCCAACTCATGTCTGTACAGTGGATAGGAGAACCAAGCTGGATTAACACATTTTAAACCAAATGTGGCTGCCCCAATGCTTGCACCAGCAAACAAGAGTGCAGAAGCAGAACAAGCAGCAATGGGCAAAGACAAGATGCTCCTTCTGTTGGCACTATTAACTCTCTCTTAAGGAAGCCAGAGAACTACAGTGTATTTTGGCCATTGCCGGCTGGAGTGACTAATTACAATATTAAAACAACGCTTATTTCTCTGGAGATTTGCCATGTTTTGAAGAGCTGGCTCCAGCTCTGTCAGATTTCTCACAGGGAACCTCCTGTGCCTTAGAAAAGTCTCCCCCTTAACTCCAGCTCATACTTGATTTTTGTTATCTGCCAGGTATGGATGAGACACTCAGCTGTTATAATTTAACCCTGCTGTCCTATTAGCTTTCCCAGATACCTGAATCTAACTCAGTTGAAGTAAATGACACTCTTATCAACTCCACGGACTTTGAAGCAGGCTCCAGCTATGGGATTGATCCAATATGTAAATGTCAAGTCTGATTCCAGGAAGGGAGGAAAGTCATCAGCTGAAATTCTTTAAAGACTTGCAGATATATCTTGGCATGCTAAATGGAAATGAAGGAATATCTGAGGGAGAACGTTAAATAATTCTCAAATAATTGTTAACACACACACAACAGAACCCCTGTCCCACCTCTGTCACTCAGGTTATGGTTTACCCACTGCAGTAAACTGTTAACTAGTTTGCACTGTTTGTGGTTATACTTAACTATTGTTCTTGGAAACAAAGACCAAATTAGTGGCTGGCTTCAGAAGTTCAAAATAAGAATTTGGTGTCAAGGTGTGCCGGTCACTCTTGTGTCCACCAAACATCTGCATTCAATTACAAAACATTTTAGGAAGAGACTCAGGGAGCATTGTTTGGGACATAAACTGGGCCTAAGCCCAAGAAAGAGATCTAGAAAGACCAAGCTCCATCCCCACCTGCTGTTGGAAGCATTGACATCTACCAGCATCCAAATTTGGTTGAACAAATTTCCTAAGCACTCCAGTTTAAGTTACCACACCTGAATTCCTTGATCTCAGGATGTCCTAGCCAAGCTCTGCTCCTCCATTCACATCCCTCTGGATGCAACAGACACATGCACAGAGCATCCAGTGTGAAGTTTTAGGGGTGATTTCAGCTGATCTAAGACTGGCTGCCTTAGAGTAGGCACTGAGGCTGTGAACGATACCCAGGACTAACAACCTCAGACAACATCTTAAGCATCTGCCAGTAATAAGTTACTGTCCCATGGCATTGAAATACTTCTGGAAAAGGAGGCAGGAGTGGTGCCATAGTCCCACCTCTGTCAATATTTTGTGTCTGCAAAATAAAGGCCCAAAGCTCTACTAGTAGCTACCTAGGATAAAGACAAGATGGGGAAGAGGGAGTCTCTATAGCTTAACATCACCTTTGCACTTTTTGTCCTCTGGTCACTAGAGTCCCGGTTACAGCAGGGCTCATTTAGGACCCTCAGCAGTACTTGACATCAAGCCTTCTCTAGCACTCTTTTTGAGCTCAAGAAGCACCACAGGGCCTTGAGTACCTTCTGAACCAAAAGGGTCTCTCCCTGGCTCACAGCAGGATTTCCTGGCAGCTCAGGGCAGGTAAAAAGCCAAAGCAGGGTACAATTGAGCTTTAAGTAATGCAAGAAACTCTGTTTCATTAGTTTTGTTTCATTATTGAGATAGGCATAAACTTCAGGGCAAAAGCTCTGACTAGAGACAACGGAAAACAGCAAACTCGCTTAAGTGCTGTCTAAACAGACTGAACTGGAGAAAACACTGAACCAACCTCCTGCAGGTACCCTTCAAATATAATAACCTCGTATCTGCTGCGTTACATGCTACAAATACATATCTGCTACAATGAACAATCAGTTAATTGTACGCATTTCAAGAAAGAAGAGAGTCCTTTGCAATTTATCAGTCCTTCTGAATTTGCCATTAAAAATATTTGCTAAGGCAAAGTGTTTGAATACCTGTCTAGCTCCGAAGCTGTCAAAAATACAGGAAACATCAAAGAGGCTCTGCTGCAGCCCTAAAAAGAAAGGAAATAATTGTAGTTGTGGTATTGGTAAACCTACAAGGGTTTTCTGTTAATATCTCTAGCTACCACACAACCACAAGAACTGTCATGATATGCATTTATATGATTTTTCCTTTTGGGTATAACCATCCAAGCTAAAATACCCCATATGCTAAAAGATTGATGCTTAATACTTCTTTCCAGATGTGCTCTGGTTTAGTTAAATATTTAACACATTTCTAGAAGTATGTAGTCTATAATTGCATTAATACTTCAGAAGAATGATGTCTTGGTGAGTAAAGGGAAAGATATTCCAAGGCTGACTGTGTACCTACTCCTGCCAGTGATCAGCAGAAATCAGACAGGTTGCCTTTAAAAAACCTGATTACCACTGATCACCGCGGATGGCATTTAAACAGCTACACAACCACAACCCTGACAGTGTCCCCCGGCAATACTCCCAAGGCCTAAACAAAGTCACATTCTGTAACGTGGTAAAATTTCAAACAGCGAAGTCCTCATTTAAAGTTAAATATGTACAAGCAAAATTGCACGATGCATGCAACTGGATGTATTTAATTGCTGGATTCTGTGCTGGTAACAGTACAGTTTTGCCTTTTTCCCTATGCATTTCCACAAACAGTTGCTCAAAAGACCCAAAGTGTAAGAGCTGGAAATAAGACTGATCCCTGAAGAAGTAGTGAACACCTCCACAAAAATAAAAACATGAAAACAATCCTCTAATGAGATGCCCGACTCTGGCAAATGCATGTGTTAAAAGCATTGGGAATAGCTGACAAAATTTTAAACAGTAACATGTAATTCAAGCGTGGTCTGACTAAACAGTACTCAGAGAAAGATTTTGGATGAGATTTAGAAAAGTACCTCGATGAATAGGAAATAATGCATTCACCCCTTTCAGTAATCCCATCCTCACCCTTCAGAAGAACAGTCAGAGCAGTGGGAAAATGAAAACCTGTTGAGATGTGGTGAGAGGAGAGGAGGAGTAAATAGGGAGCTTTTCTCCACACCACTCCACGGCTGCTCTGGGCAACAAAGCATGCCGAGGAACCAACTTTCAAGGAGCAACAGGAAATACTACCAAGGATCTCAAAAGTACTATGTGCTCAGGATGTACTCCACAAACCCCTAGCCGATGGCGTGCAACGGTGACCTTGTGAGCTGATGTGTCCATGTCTGAAGTAGTGAACTAAACATTCAGGGCATGCTCCCAAGCACTCAGGCTAACTGACACAGCGTAGACACATGCAATTAAGCTACCAGGGCTGGCCACATCGCCACTGCTCATTGAGCATTCCCAGTGTCCTTGGCCTACACTAATTCACAAACCATGACCTGGAGGTGCTTTGAAGACACCAGTTGATCAGAGCCAGAACAGAGCAAAGGGCAATTCTAAAAACTGAACGGAACAACTGAGTTCCAGTGCTTGTGATGTGTAAGATGTATGGACGTAGTCTCCGCAACCATCTTCCACAAGGTCTGGGCCAAGGTAGAACTGTGATGGTACCCAAGTCCTTCAGCCCACTGTATAAAAGTCAGCAGAAAAAGGTTCATCAACCAGGTGGAGGGAACATACCCTATGCACAGATTATTTTAAATGCATTAATATTTAGAAAATTTAAGGGTACATTTTGTGCTGAAATCTATGGGAAACGTTAGGCTATGCTGGGTGCTTTTATAAAACTTAAGCCTACCCTGTTTTGGGATGGTGAAGTTAAGCTTAATGCCAGTATGACCATTTGAACATCTTGATAAAAATGGGAGCGTTTAGTCACACGCACAGAGAAGAATCGGGAACATGGTATTACATGGACCACAACTATCCTGCACAGGTCCTTCCTATTACAAATTACAGTCTTGGAAAATAAAAGCAGCAGCAGGGGAAGGGATGAAAGACAATTTACCGGAAACACAAAAGAAGCCTGGGGTAGGGGAGGATTCCATTTTAGTTAAAAAGACAGGCATTTTATTTCTTAATTATTTTTTAACATTCCAGGTTTATTCAAAAGACATTATTCTGCAGGCATGTATCTTACAGGTCTTAAGACTGATAAAACACTAGGAATAATGTGATAACCCTAGCAAATGAAGACATGGCTAAAATCACACCAGAGTGATTTTTTTTTCTTTTAATAAAATTTTGGACATTTCAATCCAATTTTTAATACTGGCCAATGCCATTCATACCTAGAGCATTTGGAATAGTCCATTAAAGGAACAAAACTTGACAAGATGCAAACAGCAGACTACACTTGATTTCTGCAACTGATGGCAAAAGCTGCTGGAGAAGTATCTGTACACTTTAAAAATGTTACATCAGTGATGAATGGAATTTTGTGCTTTAATACTTTGCTTGAAAAGTCTCTTTGTCCAACATGAAGTCAGCAAATCTCTGCTGGAGCTCCTTTTCTCTCTCCTGCTGTCGCTGGACATCTTCCTTCAGACACTGTAAGGAAAACATAATTAAGCAACCAGTCAGTTTTTCCCATAGTCACACCCATGAAGATCTTTACTAAAGGTTGTATTTTAGTTCATTCAGAGGAAGGGGTCAGAACTGAGTCAAGACAATTGCTAAAATTACTTATTTTAAATATAAATGCAAAACAGAGCAGTTGATGTAGAGTATCAAGAATCACAGTTATCTTACTTCAAATGTCAGGTATCTGACCCTGTTTTTGACAGCAGTTAATATCAAATGCTTCAAAAGGAGAGATTTCAAATTGGAAACTTGCCATAAGCAGTGCATTGTATTTAAGAGTTATCTACGGATTCTTCTTCCATGAGTTTGTTCAAAACCTTTTTTGAGTAACTTCCCTAATTAACCCTGCATCTTGCAACAAGGCCTTCCACAGGCCTTCTTCCACTAACTACACAGTGCATGAAGGAGAACTACTGCTTGTTCTAAAACTGCCAGCTGCTAGTTCATTTGATCTCCCTTCACTCTTGTATCAGAAGAGACAGTAAATGTATTCTGAGGATTAGCCCTGAGTAAAGTGCCATTTACTAAAAACAGGTGCTATTAGTAGCTATCAAGCTATTTAATACATTTTTACTGTTAACTTTGACTAAATCAGTTAATCACTTCTGAGTCTGTAAACACATCTATCAGCATTTCTAAACCATCTTCACAAAATCAGTTTTAAGAACTGATGCATTCTATCTTCTTTATAGCAAGTGGTTGAGAAGATTTGAGACTCAATGGAACCCTCTCTTCTGGAAGAAAAAAAAAATTAAAAGAAAAATAGTGCTCAGATGAGTACTTATTTCTTGGAAAGCAAGCCTGGCACTAGGTCAAGTCTAGGACTGAGTCTTGGTTGAGGGTTGCCTTGTTAGCTGAATAAAGCAGAGAAGAATATCATGGAGATCATTAAACAAAGAACAGTGGCTCTGAAGCATTGTTTTCAGGTATCTCAGTGTACCTGTTTCTGCTAGTTCCAGGCTGAAGTTAAGGCTGCTTAAGAGAAAGAGGTATTTTCCTCCTCAAAGCCATGCCAAACAGATAGAGGCTGGTAAGACAGGTGGTGCTTTTCAGGAGCAATGGTCCAGATCACACATGCACACGTTGTTAGCCAGGAAGAGGACTGCAGGCAAATGGCCTGAACTCTTGAGGATGGCTCAAAACCATAATTACAGAACAACTTCTCAGCTTCTGAAACTGAGAGTCATGTTTAAATCAGTACAATAATCCCATTTCAGTACTGGCTTTCTAAAAGTCCAGCCATCTGCAAGTCTGACAACAACGTTAGCTTCAGGGAGTAATACAATCAACATGTGAAAAGAAAGAAGAATCTCCTGTAGTATATACTAGCATTTGGTCCACTGACTTTTAAGGAAGTAGGAGGCTTTACACAAGTTTCAGATCTACCCTGAGTTCTAACAGTAATTAAAAACAAAACAGGCCAAATTGAGATAGATATGGAACTTCTGCCGATACGCATTGCAGAAGATTAATAAAATAAACCACGCAAGGAAATAAAATAAAAACAAAGTTAAAGAACACACTAGTAGATTAGTCCCAGCTTCTAATATATATATCACAGAATCTTTGATATTGAAGTGAACGGCAGAGGACTCTGGTAATAGCCAAAAGTATAATTTTAAAAGACCATTAAAAACTTGATACAAACTCAGGCTGTGAACCTCAGAGCCCATGCATTGTAAAAACGTCTTTTCCACAAAGTGCTTGTATTTGACCTAAGGTATTACATTTAGGAATCTCACCTCCAGTCTCCGAGGGATTGCAGCATCTTCATGTTTCTTCAGTTCCTCAAAAGTACGTAGCTCCAGATGTGCCTGTTCAATTTGGTCCCACAAATCATTCAGTTGTTTGATGAGGCCCATTGCTCGAGACTGATAACCACCAAGCAATATCTTCAGCTTCTTCTCCATCTTGGCAGCCCTCTTTGCTTCAGTTGTCATGTGACCTCTGTTTATCTGTCAGAAGGAACCCAAGAATTGTTTTATTCATCCAGAACTCAAAAATCAAGAGGGAAAAAAAAAGTAGCACAAATACATCTGTGGAACCGTATCAGAGTTGATAGAGTTCTTTGCTTTCTATTAACAAATCATGCTGCACATTTTACAACAACCTAGATTTCTGGATTAAAACCCTTACAATGTAAATATATTATTCCAGGGGTGAAGTCCACTAGCCAAAACAGGGGTGATGACACACTATATGAGTACAGCTTTATAGACAGGAATTGTTGAAGTTGCGAAGCTCAGTAAGCAGCCAAGTCATACGATAGCTTGCTACGCCACATCCCACTTACACAGGAGAGGTTTCTTTGTCTTAGTAAAGGAAAACTAAATAAAGATATTATGTTCCTCCTTTTCAAAATTATATTCTTAGTCTGCAAAAACAGCCACATCTTTCAATCCTTCTGCCTATCCCAAAAGGATTCACCTAAATCATATTCCATAAAGTAAAAAGGCAATTGGGAACGTTAAGGCAGATCTGAATCTGTGTCTCTGCTGCAGAGAACCGTAACGAAAACATTTAGACTGGTCTGAGTGGCAAATGAATGGCAATGCTGGGGCATGGAAGCACTGCAAGGAACAGCAGAAGGACTATTAGAATGGTAACTAAATCCTACCACCTATTTGCATGCACTTTCTCAGGACAGCCACATCAGGAGACAAAGGACTAAGACTAAATCCTGTTAACTCACAGAGGTGGGACAAGATGGATACACCAACTACTGTCTGCTTCTAAAAGGTATGAAAGGCAAATCCAAAAAAACCATGGTCACCATCCCAAGAAGAACCCAGCTGCCATGATAAGAACTCAACAGGTGGTGACTCGTCATTCCTGGTGTCATCAAAAAGCATCTCAGAAAGACCGCTTGGATTCAAATGTCTCAGTAGCTGAATGCTGGACAGATTACTTGATTAAGTGTTCCAAGTCAGGTTGGACGGGGCTTTGAGGAACCTGATCTAGTGAAAGATGTCCCTGCCCATGGCAGGGGGGTTGGACTGCAGGATCTTTAAAGGCCCCTTCCAACCCAAACCATTCCATAATTATGACTCTTAGTGTTTGTAAGCATGTGAGTATGAGACTGCCAAAAAGTGAAGTTGGTTTTATCTTAAAATAAAGTAACCTCACCTATCTATAAGATCTCCCATTCAGCTCTCCTACATCGCTGTAATGTTGCAACATTATTCCCTCCTGCACCATACCAAAAACCTGGAGCTCCCCAGTGGTCTCTCTGGTAACACTGCTTTTGTGCAGGGCTTTTCCCTTATGGATCTCACAGCAAGAAGGTAGGATTATCTTTAGCTAACAGACAAATACTGAGACAGCACAAGGTCAGTGGCAAAAACCAGAAGCAAACCCCCCCCAATTTACAATCCAATAGCGTACACAACAGATATGACAAAGTGATGAGATTAAAATGTGGTATCAAAACCACAAAGCAATTGGCACGTTAGACATGAAGCTCTCCTTCCTGCATCATTCCGGTAAGCGCTACCTGGTGTGCCCTGGATTTAGAAGTCTTAGTTTCCCTAAAGCTGGCCAGGTCAATCCTCTAAAACCATAATCCACACATAATCCATAAACGGACAAGTGATACAAATTACAAACTTCTGCCAACTGGGACACAATACAAATAAGCATATTCAAGTTAACATGTTATAAATGTTTATAAACATTTATAAATAGCAAAGGTAACAGAAGCCTTTGTATATTTTTATACATTTATTCAGTGGGGTAAAATTAAATGAGCAGTAAAAGCATGAAATAGCCATTGGCATTTTTAAAGCCTGATAGATGGCATCAAAGAAATCTGTAACACTGAATCACAAACCAACAAATAACACAGGACTATACCACTGAGCAAAACTGTGGAGACGTGTAGCATTTCACATCTCTAAATAGGGACATAACGTTCCTGGTTGTTTTTTTTTTTTTTAATTCTACTTCCTTAAAAAAAAAAAAAACAACCCCACCCTTTTTTCAGAAAGCATTGTGTGAAAGATGCCAAACTCAACAAAAAATGAATCAGGCTTCTCAGATTATGATTTTTGCCACAGTTAAAGATATGTTAGTGCAGCAGATGAAGAAAAATGCATAAATTTCTCGAGTGTTAAAATATAAAAGCCTAACTCAGAACCACAGTGGCTAAATCACCTATCCTTGCCTCGTTTCTTTAAAAATCAAAGCTTTGCTGGTGAACGTTCTTACATACAAAGGAATTACCACTGATCAACCAACAATCAACCTACAATTACCCAAGATATCATTTTTTACCAATGAAACTAAACTCCATTGGGAAGGAACTACTTTCTGTCCTTCACAGTAGTAACTACAGTCAGCCAGACAACTAGGACTAGTGCAGCCATCACAGTCTTATGCACCAAGCTATCGCAAAGTGCATTTCATCAACCTTTCAACTGTCCAACTTTAACAGAGTACATTCTATTATACAGCTGTATGTTTCTGTAAAATGCCCTACTCCTGAACAATCTATTCACTCATTTAAAACAGTTTTAGTAGGTGGTGCAGAGATAAACAAAGTGAATGGTCAAGGGAGCAAACTGTTAATGGGTGAGTGAAAGAGAAATTTGACTTTCTGAGCTGTCTAGTTTGCTCCTGGGGAGAGAGATGCAGACTGCTATGCTTTTCAGATTCTGTTTGCAATGTAGACTTAAGCTATGCCCAAGGTGCTTTAAGCATACAGAAAGGCGCCTCTTTTTCAATATTTATATAAATCTAGAGAAAATTAAATAAATAGATTAGGGATTTGTGAGGATACTCTCTGATGGAAAAGTATGAAAGCTTTAAATGTCTTCACTGGTAAATAATATGCTATTACTGCAACAACAAATACAGCTGTGCGGTAAATGAACTATTTTCCAATTACTGTTTCTTGGATGAAAAACGTGTGTTGAGAGCCACTGACATTTAGAGATCATGGAATAGACGGATGCACAGGCAAACAGAATTTTGTTTGTAACAGAGGTCTAATGTAACAAAGATCAATTGTCCCATGTTGTTTCACAGCATTACAGACAACGTAGAGTATGCTTGGTGTGAAATGAAACTTCAATCAGAATGTCACTTTTCTAGAACAGGTTAAAAAAGGCCATTTAGAAAAGTTCCACTCTTCTCTCATCCCGAGTGACGATCTGTCAACAACCTAATTTTCTAATAAAATGTTAAACACTGAGTACCTGAGGACATGAAATACAGTTATAAACGCTATCTCCACTGTACAGAAAAGAGACTGGATCAGGGCACTGTGGTGAGAAGTCCTCAATTATCTGCATGCTCTGAGTATCACCAGTAGCAGTGGCAGCACTGGGTTGGTCTCCCACTTTTACACACTTCAGCTGGGATTCACTTTGCTTGGCTTTAGACATCAACATCTGAGCTTGTCACCCAATGTCTTTCCATAATCAGGAGAGAAACTGGCAACTCTAGGGCATGGCTCATCTGATCCAGGGCCTCAGAATGAGACTAAGCATGCCACTGAGGTGCTCTTCACTGACTAAGATGGGAGCACAGACTGCTTGCTCAGACACCGTTACCTAAGGTCAGGTGGAGCAAACCCACCATAAGGGTGTACTGTTTTAATGTATGGGATATAATAAAGCATTTTTTCTCTCCAAGAAAACCCAAAGTCAGTTCAAATCTAATGCTTATTTTATTATCAGACCCTGATTACTTAAGCACTCTTAAAATCTTCAGATAATGAGAACTGGACTTAATATTTCTGAGTTGTTCTGAATATAGATTCTTACTTTTAACTACTAGAGCTCCTTAGGTTGTATACTGCTAATTCAGCCCTTGCTATTCTACTCAGTTCCTTGTCTATCTTGGATTATCATAGGCCTTACTGCTGTAAAAAGAAAAAAAAGAAAAGAGGAAAAAAAAAAAAAGAAAAAAGCCGCCCAAGTATCTAAACCCAGAAATAACAGCCCTTTCTTCCTTCTCTGCTTATAGAAAGAAATGTGAACACTCACCACCTTTCCTCCTCCCTCCCAACTACAAGATTTTAGGACCTACTACGAAAAGGTCAAAACGAGGTCTCAGCTTTTGTAACAAATACTATTTATTAAAAATTGCTGACTGCTGCATTAATGCCAACAACTGCATATAATTTTAGTTCAAGCTTCGTAAAATTTTAAGGCTCAGATACCAAGCTAAAAATTCCAAGCAGTTATGAAGAGGTGTGTTTAAACAGAAGTCTACATTATTTGCTTAAAGCTAAGAAATAGATTTCAGTAAAATCTGACAACCATTTCCCCCCTGAACCTAGCAGAAAATGTAAAGACATTTGAAAGATTTCTCCACTTAGTTATTTATTTTGTACTGCTCCTTGGCCGGCTTTAGTTCCACTGACTTTTGTACCAGCTATGGCAAAATGAGAACAGCATGTACAGACATGGGGTAAAATGATATATGATGTTAGGGCAAGTGAGAGCGCCTCATCCCATCCCAAATCTCTTAATGTAAAAGCCTTCCCTCATGCCTAGTAGAGCTGTGTTCAGTTTTTACTACTACACTAGAGATCCAAAGAAGAGAAACCAAAACAGAGCAACAGACATAATCAGAGGTTTATAAAACATGATCTAGAAAAGGGAGACTGACTGAAAAAACAGGGGGTTTGTTTTTTCTCCATCTAACAAAAATAGAGAAAATGAAGAAAGATACAACAACATGTTTTAAATATCCCAAAGATCATCGTGAAAAATTAGTCTGTTCTTATGTCCACTGAGAAAGGAAGAGGGATTTAAATTTGGCAAGGAAATTTTAGATAGGAATTTAGTTGTAAGGTTTAACTAAGGACAACAAAGAACAGGGAAAGACTGCTTATGAGAACAAACATCCACTGGGAAAGATCGAAGAAAAACTGACCCTGAGGAAGGAAGGGCTCAAGTGCCTTCAAAACTGCATTTTCACAATTCCTCATCTCACTAAGTCTACTGAGGACAGCCCTCCTCAGTTCAAAGGGCTGTTTCTCCCTGTACTGATTGTTTTGTTTTCCTTCCATTAAATGTGGAGCTTCTGGTAATCCCTAAACAGCATTAAGCTCTCGTCTTCTAATTGATCTTCTTAATCATGCCCGATGGATAAAAAAACATGGAAGAAAAACTGCTGCATGTTCTTACCAGAGCCATAGTCAAAAGTAAACCAACTTGTCCTGTGACCTTGGAGAATCAACATAATCATCATAAAGCTGCTTAGCTTGTGCAGAGAAATCCTCTGCCAGCTTCAGCTACGCTGGCTGAATACGTTACTCTTGGAACCTATATAGGACTACTCCAAATGTTACTATAACTTCCTTCCTCACCTCAGACCCACAAGTGGCCCTCCCATACTCAATTCTGCTGGCAGGAGCTGGATTAACTTAATTTAAATAGCAGGGTTTGTGAACTTGCCTCATATTGACTCAGTCAGCCAGAGTATCTGGAATAAGACAATGCACACTAAGATGACAACCTTCTGCTCAACACCAGGTTACACCAAACAGGTTTCACCAGCATTTCAAACCAGCCCACGGACAAAGACGACCATAACACTAGGGCATCCTCTGTGCATGTTTAGGTGATCTGCCTTTACAAGCTTGATGGTGCACTCTACAATAGCATGTTTTTAAACAAAAAAATCAGTAATTGCTCTACTTAAAAATATTTTTCCACTTCCATGCTCTTGGACGGAATTCTCCACTTTTTGGCTTGAAGCACTGTTTCACCTGTCTACAGGCTGACCAGACAAAACTCTCTGCCTCTTACCTCTGAGTTAGTAAAAGATAACAGTCAACTCTGCTGGAAATGGAGGCTTGGGGTTACTATCAAACAAAAAATTGCATTTCCAGTGTAGAACAATATGGGCTCAATCTATCAAACTGACATCAGCACTAGCATTAGTTCAGCTAATCAACTGAAACCCCTCCATGGCTTGACACAATTTCAGCACTCTGCTGTGACACTGAAGATGCTTACTTAACGTACGAGGATCATTAAGTAAAGGTGCTGATCACCATCAGAGCAGTCAAAAAGGGACAGAGTGTGTAACTTTCAAGAGATGACAAAGTGGGATTTAATTCTAATTGACTGGTATCACACAAAGTTTTTCATGGAAAGATTCAGTCATAGGTGATGCTCAAATTAAGGTTACTGCTGGTACGCACCTGCAACTTCACAACTGAAACCTGACCAAGTGTTCAAAGTTTGCATGGGAATATAAAGCTACTTTTCCCCAATTTAATAAGGAAGTCTCAACATAAATTCCTATGTTGAACTTTGTTATGTAGATCATATATCATTACGACTTACTGATAACCTGCAGGCGGCTAGTCTCTCTACTCACAGTCAAAACATAGAGCAATCTCCATGTGAACTACGTTTCAAAAACTATGACGACTTCCCGTCAAAAGTCATAACACGAGTTGGTAGGACTTGAGTAAAGACAGTACAGGGTACATCCAGAGCAAGTGTTCCCACATAAACTCATAGCATCCAACTACCTAGATCTAGAATAATCCAGGAAGTTACTGGATAAGTTAGCAGTCACTGCTGACCTCCAATGATGACATTAAAGCCCACTTTGAATATTTTTATTTGGGAATTGCTTCTAGGACTAGCAGTATTATCAGTGATACCCATATACCACAATCATGGTAGAAACATGTTTTGAAGAGCACAGTTTAAGAAGAAAAACAAGTAATTTATTTTTACTAAGCTTTTCTGAAAACTCTCTACCTCTCCCTGGGGAGAAAAAAAAAAAAAACAACCTACAGTAAGATCACAGACAGCAACAACTACCTTAGGCTAACAGCTTTGATTAACTGTAAGCAAACATGGGTTCCTGCTGTGTCTGATGAGATAATATGGCAGCGAGCACAGGGTAATTACGCTCAAAAACTATCCCTGCAAACTCAGAGTTCTTGGACTGGTCTCTTCCAGAGAAGAGGCTAACAATCTTGTGGAAGCTCACACAATAAACAAGTTAGCAAACAGCCTGGTTGCCTCTCAATACATAGCAGAAGCCCCATGATGAGCTTGCAGCAGTCACTAGTACTCTATTCCAGCAGCTACTACTACACAAGTATAAATGAAGCAAGCTACTTTGTGAGCAGCAACTCACATTGGCCCAACATTCACAGGTTCTGACACTGCTTCACATTAGGACAGGCTTTAAAGAGCAACAGGTCTGCAGATGAGGTGGCTTCCCGCAAAAGACCGTATCAATTTATATTTTTCTCTGTCCAAACACAATTTTCAAGAGTGATGGTGTGCAAAGGCCCTTTGCAATGAAGAGCTTTGTCAATGCTGAACTTTATTCCTAAGTACGTAAGTTTCCATTATGAACTACATTTCCACATCTGAAATCTGATTTCACCAACCACCACAGAGGAAATCAATGGTTTTAGACACAGAGGAAAAAAAAATCCCACCATACTATGAGCAACTGGCCAAACAAAAGTAACTGCTATGCAGTCTAAGCTTATTTTTAAAGAACTTTTTCTTTGCTCATTTCCAATGTTTTGGCACATCCTGGACTGAGGAGATGCAGAAAAAGACTTTTTTTCTACGCAAAAAGAATTATCTAGTCCCCCCAAATTATGACTTAACCCTAGAAAGGCTAGCACAAGTCCAGTTTGAAGACAAACTTCAGACTCATAGGCAAGATCACAGAAATACGAACATGAAGAACCCTCTTACTGGTGTTTATCTGCTTCCTTCCAAGGTCCCAAAGTAAGTCAACACTAAGAGAACTGGTATAAAATCAACTAGTAGCATTTTGCTCTGGAAATAACTGTTTAACAGCAAAAGTATAGTTCTATTTCCCAAAGCTGTTCAATTAGCAGTCTGAGAAATGTCATTGTTTTAAGAGTTGACTAGTTGCATTTGAATAAAACTTCCTGCTCCTTGCTCATGGTGCTGAAGGTTTCAGCAGGGGAGGGGGGGGTAGCTGCTAACCGTAGATGTAATTTGTGGGGCAAACCAAGGACGTAATAAGTTAATTTACCTAAAGGACGGTGAACAATGGGGGTTTTTTCCAGACTTCTAACACACAAAGATGCAAGGCACCAGCTTGACTCAACAAGCTCGAAATGGAAAAGACAACAACTTTCCAGGTAGCGCAAGTACACTTAAAGATTTAGCAGTTTTAGGTAGTGATTTTCAGTCACAGGTCTACAAGTGCTTTGCAGACAAAACTGCACAGAGACCCAAAACGTAGACATTACTTCTGTTCCAGTGACAGAGGAATCAAGGGAGGCATTAAGACCTAGTTTCATTTTACTGATCTGAAGTGCTGTAGGTGCCTCTGAAATAAAAAGGGAAAAACAGGAAACTCGAGAGGGAAATTCAACTCTTAAATGGGCCAAGGTACTCTCAGGAGGTGCCTTGTCTCTCTACCAAAAACAAAGGGAGCCTAAGGCAATTGCAGCTTTGTTTTAGTCAGGAGGCTAAAATAAGGTGTATCGAATCCGAACTCATGGGTCTTGCTCAAAAATAGGCAATGAATACTCACCTGCGCTAGAAACAAAACACAAGTTTTCTTGCTAAATCCGTTTATCCTCCCTGGCAGTGTATTTTTTCTTACTGTAGATATAAGTTCTCCTTGGCAATACAAAACTTTTTATTTATTGCTTTCCTCATTATAAATTATGGGTCACCTTCATTGTGGATCTCACAAATATTCCAAAATTCTGCAAGCAAAGATGTGATGTGTTATAACTAAGCTGATCTAATATCCGGCTACTGTGGAAAGGGTTCTGCTGCTTAATCTAAAAATAATTACTTTTCTGCCAATTCAATGAACTGATCCAGATTACCACAGAGTTACAAGAGCACTGGTACAAGGTCAGAGGTAATGGCAGGGGGCAGCTGGAGAAAAATAAGTAGCACTGACCCTTTTTGACACAAGCTAAAATATTAGAGCATTCTAGCTATAGCACAAACTACATGGTAACCATTCTGGTAAACAGTAAAAGTGTTTTCACACACAGGTAAAGGCAATTCCTAAGGGATCTGCCATATATCTGTGTTACCCAGGAGAAGTATATACCCTCCAAAACTGCTACACTAAATACATGTACTCTGATGATCAACTGTACATTAAGCAGAGATCAGACACTGCAACAGTGGTCTTGCATAAACAGTCAGCTCTATCAGATTCTGATAACCCTCAGATGTGACCCTCTGGTACCAACTACACTTCCAACAGACCTTATTAAAAAAAGCATATTCCACAAAGGCAACACACTAGTACAAATGAATATATGTGACCATAAAAGTAGACTACTCAGGGATTCCACCATATTTTAGTTTTATGAGTAATTTCTCTATTCCTAGTCTTATAAATTCCCTTATTTTCTCCAGGTGTTTTCTCAGTAACAGCACACCTGAAAATCCAAAAGAAACCGCAAGCTTTAGAAGCACGTAAACTAGAGAGAAATTAAAATACAATCTCCAATAAACTAGTCAATGATACACCTTGCAGCAGAGTGTACCATGTAACCCATAAAACTCCAGCTAAGCAACTGGTTTTCAATGTAATTTAATTCAGAGGACTTGGGCTGCAACCAAAAGCAAAAATGGACACTTTGGTCTGGTAAATTACCATCTTGGTGTATCTTGGATATTGCAAAGAACAGATAATTTACTATGCTTTGTGTATACAGTGTAACTAGAGCTTCCCCCTCCCCTGTAGACTTTCCATAGTGTTCATAATTTGGCAATCAACTGAAATTATGATGGTAATTACCGCAGTTTTAATAAAAATATTTGTATGCTGCAAGCCAACATTATGAACCGTCTTCAAAGGAGAAGTAATGCTGGCAGGAAGTTTCTACGTTACAAACTACAAAGTGAAGCAACTAGCTTGTTAAATAGATGCCTCTACTACCTCATTTCATCTGATAAGGTTCCTAGTTTAACATACACCTTAGGTATGAATGCTTTTATTTATAAATATATTGCTTGGAAGAGAAGAGAGTACAAGGTATTGCAGAGAACTGAAGCAGTTACTGAACGCAACTGCGAGCATCAGAAAACTCCCATTTCTGAAAAGACTAGCTCTGCAGTGTAGCTTAGCCTTGAGCAAATATGCTAGACTTCTAGAAGCTACTGGAAACATCAGAAAATTCCACCAGGATTCAAGCAAATCTAAGCTGTACCACAGACACATAGTGAGGTCACAGGGATTCACTCGCATGGATCTAAAGCTCCCGATCTGTAACGCAAAAAAGTTCACATGCTAATCTTGTAACACTCTTAAGCCACATTAAGTAACACATTCAAAGAGTCCAAAACCTTCCAAATAAAGGAGAAGTGAAAAGTATTACTAACACATAGCAGTACATTCCAATATTAAAACTATTGCTGAGTTGTGCAGTACTGCTGATGATGCCTGGACAGGATATCTAGCCAAACAGAAGCTCTCCACAACTGCTCCACTTTGCCTCCTCAAGTCCATCAATAACAGCACAAATCTGTTTGTGATATCAACATCAATTTCAGAAAGATAAATGTCATGTCAACATATACAAGGCTGCCACCACTAAATCACTCAGGCAGTGAAAACAGGCCAATTAGAGAAAGACGACTTTTGTCCACACCATCAATCCACCCAGTAATCTCGGAGCAATGAAGACAGCACTAGAAATAGCTGGCTTTTTTGCCCAGGGTCTGCAGGGTGTTAGCAGTCCCATATGGAAGTATTAGACAGTGACTACCTGATGTGCAGCTGTCTCCAGCAAATAATCGCTAAACTCTCATGTTTTTTTCTTAATGATCTTAGTGCAATACGAAGGGGAAGAGGCAGCCCCAAAAGCTGACCAACATCAGTTTCTGTTGCTGGCAATATCTATTTTACAGTTTCTACTCTTCTCTCAAAGGAAGTTAAGAGTACAAGCAAGTATCTTGGGGTATTGAAAGCTGAGCTAATATCCCTGCTTTTCATTAAGGTTCCCTGATACTTCCCATTAAAATATCTATTTCAACTGATATTACTTTCAGACAATTTTCCTTGGAAAAACATTAAAATGAAGGTGGGTTTTGCCATTGCCGAGAATGGGTTCGGAAAAAAAAAAAAAATTTGCTGTGCTTTTTCATTGTATATTCGTTTGTTCATTAAACTGCTATGCTTTTTATTTATTATTTAAAAAATTATTCAGCTGGTGACCTATACTTGGAAAACTGTATTTGTATACCTTGTTTTTAGGAAGAGTTTTTTAAATAGGTCAGGCAACAGAGCTGCACTAAACTGCATTTTGCACACACTTGGGAGAGATTTTCAGCTCAAATTTAACTTTGCAAAGAGTCCACCTGCACCGAACAGCGAGCTGTGAAAGGCAGCGCAGTGCTTTCACTGCACCTGCAGCTGTGGGGCACGGCAAGCTCTGCTGGCTCTGGGTGCGTGACTGAACTGGGGTCTGTGGTATTTTGAACACATACACAAGCTCGCTCTCTCACTTTACTGTAGTGCACCAAGCAATTAGCCTTGTCTAGCAGCGCTCCAAGCTCCCAGCTAATCTGAAGAGATGTAGCTACATTAGCGAGACATGGAGTCTCATCGCAGCAACTGGTCGCAGACACAGCTAGCTGGATTTTGTTAACTGTCTTCCATGGAGTCCCATGCAAAGCTGGTAGCAAATGAAACCCATTTTTTTTTCTTGGCAAGACCTCCGGTTTGTATTTTGCTTCCTGGGTGACTGTCTTGTGACTACAGAGCAATGAGCACCTCCAGAATGAACAAATGCAACAGGAGTTTGACAAATGGATGACTTGACCTTAGTTTCTTTGCTTCAATATATCCTTAATGAGCATACCATCACCAACTCCTCATTCAAATATTGGGAGGAGATGAACAGAAATCAACAACACAAGAAAGCCCACACAGAAGTAACCAATTTAGATTGCAGAAATAGCGTGCAGCATAAATGCACAGGGCCACACACTGAACAATAAAGAGAAAACAAAATATTCAATAGCTACTCATTAAGCAAGTACCATCCACCCTGTGCAGTAAATGAGTCTGTGGAAAAACTAGTCTGTAATCACGAAATTAAAGACTGTCTCATAATGCATATGCATAGGCAAATTAAGGCTGCCAGAGTAAGGCTGTTTGTGCATTCCCCAACTTTGACTGTTTGACTTTGCAACTTTAATAATGCACTTCTAACGCAGTTCTGGGCGTAAGATATTTAAATTTCAAAAGCATTTGTACACAAATTAGGTACAGCCCTCAGATTGCTGGCGTGATGCCAGCACAGCCCCTGCTGCCATGCAAGCTGGCTGCTGCTGTGCTCAGACACCGTTTTTGTGAAAATACGAGTAGAGCAGAGGGTGCGAGAGCGCGTCGGGCAGCGTTGGGCAAGGCAATGGTGCTCTCTGCTGGGTGAGCAGCAGCAGCACAAGTGCTCTGGCAGCAATGCTAAACGGCTCGGCTCGGCTACTGGACTACGTGCAGGTGAACTGCTCCTGGCCCCAGTGGTTGATTAACAGCTGTGGAGTCTATACCTGAACGACATTCTTGATGGACAGACTTTACAAAACACACATTCACGCTGTATTTCACATGTATGGATCAAGTGAAAATTCAGCCTTTCTGGCCTCTCTCTCATGTTATTTCTGTGGTAGTAGCTGTTTGAAGAGGTTTACTTCTAGCAACAGTAGCTATGTTGATGTTAAATACAGAAGAACTTAAAAAAAAAGTTTCCTTTTACCATGGAAAAAAATAATCTCATGCCTGCATAACTTAAGAGAGACTTCTAGGCTAAAACGGTATTTTGGAAAACAGTTGACGACTTACTGCAAGTCTGAGCAAAACACATGTTCTGTGGGAATAAACAATTTAAAACCAGCCTACCTTTTATCATAAAAGCTGTGTATTTTTGTGTGTTGTGTGGAGTGTTTGGGTGAAACTCTAGAGAGGGGACAGGGCAAGGGAAATCACTGTCAAAGGGTTTGAATTGCTTTCTTCTACTTAGTGCATCATACCTCAGATAATTTCCTCTCCACACACACCTCCCTCAATCCCTGGACACCTTACCAAATCCTAATGCCTCGCTGAGTTACGGCCTGTGACTGTTGCATTTTCAATGAACCAATGCAAGAGTGTTGACACTGGAGAATGCTGTACTCTACAACTCAGCAGAAAATGATGCGGTTTCAATTCTTGGTCTCTTAGTACCAGTGCCCTGCCACAGTACACAAACTGCATGCAGACACAGTGGTGAGACGTTGCTATCTGAACCCTGCCATTTTGTACTTGCAGAAAATATTAGTTATGCAAACGCACAACAGCAAACTCAAAATTTGAGTTTAAAAAGCACTCATAAGGAAGCCTACTATCTCTTGATAAAGTGGAATGGGATCACAAACATCCATTGTTCTCTTTTGTGGAAGGAATCACTGGAATTGGCAGAGGATGCCAGTCTGGCAGGAATTCAGGACTACCTGGACATTCATGTATGTAATAGTCAATCAGAAACCAAATCTTAAGTTGGAAAGAGAACTTGAGAGCAGTTTTGGGACAGAGACGTTATTTTTAAGCATCTTTCTCTGAAGTATCTCATACTGGCCACTATCAGGGACAAAGTGCAAAACTAGAAAGATCAGGTGTCTGATCCGTTAATAAGGGAGATTAAGAAAACAGCAAAAAAGCCACATGGAGTTGAGAGAGCAGAACCTGACCTACTCTCCAGTTGAGAATAAAGTGGGCGAGATGAGCAGTGTTACAGCTAATAGTGCAAAGAGAAACTGTGTGTAGGAATACTCCAGGGATATTTTATGAAAAGGAGGATGAGAGCAGGCGATTTAAAAACGTCAAGAACATCTATGAACTCCCCAACAACCTCTTCAAAGGAATCCCACCAAAAAACCCAAATTATTTATAAAGGAACCTGTAACTCTTACAGAGAAAAAAGAATCAAAACATACAGGGAGAAAGTTAAAAAAAAAAGTGGGTGCAAAAAGCAGAAAAAAGCAACACTGACCTCAAGCCTCTTTTCAAGTGACTCTATCCTGTCTTTTTTGCTGGCCAAGTTAGCTCTTGTGTAGCGGCTCTGTCCAGGCAGGTATAGCACTTGGCTGTAACACTCTTCCCACACCTGGTT
This sequence comes from Ciconia boyciana, assembly GCF_034638445.1. Classification (NCBI taxonomy): domain Eukaryota; kingdom Metazoa; phylum Chordata; class Aves; order Ciconiiformes; family Ciconiidae; genus Ciconia; species Ciconia boyciana. The sequence goes on along the minus strand of NC_132936.1, from coordinate 5,919,894 downwards.
ATAAGCTTCACTTGAGAGCTCTCCATGCCCCATTCCTTGCTTTACCACTTCCATCTCTTGTGCCAGTAGGTCCTGTGCCTGTTGGAAATGATGAGAAATAAATTGCAGTTACAATACACAGGATACAAGAAAATTCCTCTTGTTTTCAATCCTTCAGCGTGCAATTCACAGGGGCAGTTTCTCTTTTCATACTAAAAGCTCACCATCAGGTTAAGCTAACTATGAAATCTAACACAGATGCTGTGGATTATAAATGAAACCCAGGCTAGAAGGCTACTCACAGCGCAACTATCCCTCATTTTATATAATTTGGCCAAACCTGACATCACTCTGCTGTAGCTAATGAAAGCTGTGGCACAGCTAGATACTTTATCTTGCTGCAGAAGAAGGGAGATAAAAGCAAGGACCTTGAGGGGAGGGAGAACTGTACAGACAGAAGCAGCTGTTTATGAAACAAAAATCACTTTTCATTTCCTTTTGCTTGCCCTTCTCCACACAACCTGGAAAGCCAACTCTAAATATTAACGGGTGAGCTGTATAAGCTCCATTGCAGGAAATACTACTCTGACTTTAACTAACACACATTCTGTTGCTAGAGAACTACTAGCGAGATATGAGCATTCTGCTGTTTCCAGTTTAGTTTACAAAGTAACTTACAGTGAACTGAAAAGATTCATGTTGTTCTCACAGCTCTTAGTATTTCTAACAAAGAGCCTGGCCCACAAAACTACATAGGCAACCCAGGTCCTTCCAATTTTATTTGTAACTAAAAAACTAAAATATATCTTTGTGATCTGGACTTCATTGGTTCTAAGTGCATGTCCTCTCTTTCAACAGGATTTATATGTGCACCACAAACTTCCATATCAGCAGTAGATATCTCACTGCAAGCAGACATATGTTTTATAACAGCATACTGCCCAGAAAGTAATTCAGGTATCACCAGATTAGATGATTCCAGGGATACGGGGGAAAGAAAAATTAATTATTTGTCCCTGATGGTCAAGACAGATAAAATAAGGGTACTCTAACCACACCTAACAAAGCTAAATCTTACAAAGGTTCACTTTCAATTAGCCTCTATTTGTACACCGTGAGGAATTACTTCAGGCTATTTAGTTGTGGCACCAAAACAGTTCCACAGTTTTAAGAGCTCAGCACACTGTGCTTAGCACCACTGCTAATCCTTCCCAAAAGAGCACTACACATCAGTAAAAGAAAGGAGCATTTTATGAAGGGATTTTAGTAGGAAGATGTTCTAAGAACAAATTAAGAAATAAAGGAAAATAAACAAGTCCCAGATGAGAGCGCAGAGATAGGAAAACTTCCTGGGTTTAATTTGATTTTAGACAAAGAGGGAATATTATGCTGAACGTTAGAGAGCAAGCAGAAACAAGGATGCAAAAAACTTCTGCCCATCGGTTAGGAGACAAAATTTCCAGGGACTCGGAAGAAAGTTTCCAGACAAAAACTACTGGACTGTGTAATAGTCTCTAAGGGAAGTGATAGAAAACCTAATTCTCGTTGCACTTCAAAACAACCAGAGAAAGCACTCAGAGAGTGTTCCTAAGGGAACAATCTGATACTGGCAGGGCAATGAAATTCATGATCTAACTGTATTTTCCATCTTTAACTTCTCCTGCTCAGAAATCTTGAAGTATAATTTTTCATTTAACAGCAAATTGGAAGTACACACTGTTCAGTGTTTCTCATTTTAGGCTCTTGAGTCATTGGTCAGATACGGTCAAGGAGACAGATTTAAAATCTGCTTGTATATCTTTAGAGTCACTTTAAAGTAATATGGGATTTAGGTGTAGAGATAGCACAGCTATTGTCAGAACGCAAGTCTCAGATAGCAGGAGTCTGCCTAAAACAGATGACTTGGTGGCACGTGATTTTGTCCTTTTCACTCATTTTTATTCCTGTAAGCATTTGGTCAAAGGTTACTGGCACAACTTCAGAGGTGAAACTCTTTGAAAGAGCTAACCACAGCACTGTGTGTCTGAACTGTCTATCTGTCACTTGGCAGCAAAAGGCAACATCTGTAGTTGCTTAAATAAATGAACAACCCGAACCGGAACCCTTGGTACAGCACTGCTATTTAACTTGGGATTACAATGCAAAACAGGACAGAGTGCCCAGACAGCCTACTCATGTCATCCAGCAACAACCTATTCTGCCTATTCAGCGCTTTTTAACCAGGTATGCTTTAAGATCAGTTGCCATAGCCCAGCAGGGTCTGCACTAGCACAGCTCTATTGTATCAAGCTTGACAAGCATAATTAAACAACTTGATTTGCTGCTCGAAGTTATAAGCTGGCTACCACTGTCTAACAGTCTGCACTGCTATGAAAAAAAATGCTTAGTAATTATGGATTAACAAGCTACAAAGGCAGCAGAAGGTGGATATCACAGCTAGTTAAAGTCTCAATGATTTAACATCAATTTCCAGAAACAGCAAAGTAGAATTTGGTAACTGTTGGGGTATTATAGCTCCTACCCTTGCTTAAAATGAGAAGTAATCACAACACATTCAAAATTGTATCTAAAAGACAATGTCTCTGGACAAATACAGCATCCTCATCATTCTGCCTAGTGCCTGAATTAACATTAGCTCCCAAAAATAGAATGTGTACTTAAATTACCCTTACAGCTCTTCATGCAACCCTCTGGCGATCTCCCAACTAAATCCTGTGTAGGCTTGAATCCACCTTTTTTTGCAAGATTACAGGACCATGACGTAAGGAGACATTAGGTCACTGGTAATTAGGCCATACAATTCTCACCTTCTTGAGGTCCTCTTTGGAGAACTTCTCATAAGGATTTTGTTCCAAGTAAGCCATATGTTCTGCATTGTTGCTTCCAAATCCTGGGCCTTTCCCCTTCTTACCACTAGGCTGTTCTCCAAATGGGTGGTGTAAAAGATCAAAATGAAGCATAGTAATCATCTCTTTCTTTATTAGCTCTTCACTTTTCTGCAAGTCTGTTAGAGGTGGTTCCACATTTAAGGGTCTCAGTATCGTTTCATTAACCTGCCCAGGAATAAACAAAAATGTTCATAAACATCATACACACCACATTAACTTCACATACCTCTGACTGAGCATGAATTTTATATATCAGCTAAACCATGCAGAACAGGTGCCAAAAATCACTTGCAGTGTGACACACACAGCAATCCAAACACCCAATTATGCTTTCATTTGTGCATATGAAATAACTCATGACAATTTTGCTGTGAAAGTTTCCCGTAACACTGAAATCGGTATACTCAAATAAAGACTTCATTCTCTCATGATCTACCTAGACTGTATTTCCTCCTACAATGGTTAACACCTTTATTTATGGGTTTTTTTCCACTTACTTCTGAGGGCCGTGGTAGATTCTTCTGAACAGCTTTGTGCATTCTCTTCAGTTCCTTTGCACGCTCTGCATCTCGGAGAGCCTAGACAAACAAGCTAAGTGTTACTCCAGCTACTGTAATACAATCAGATGCTTTCTATAAATGTATGCGACATAAAACCTGACTGACTGCTGCAGCAAAGATTCCTTAAAGTATAAAGACTTCATGTTATGAAGCCAGAGCCAGATAACCAGTCACACTCTCTGTGATGACATCATAATTTACTGCCTCTAAAGTAAACGGGAAGAGCACAGCCGACTAACTCTAAGAGGAGAGATATCCTAAAAAGTCATTTCCAGCCACCAAATTCTCCTGCAGCCTCAACCCCAGCAGACTTCATTCTTTACAAATTTCTCCACATCAAGTTTGACATCTGCTCTAACCCTCCAGACAGGAAATCCACCAGGAAAAGACAGACTCTTAAATCTGCAGCCAGGACTCTATTTGTCCTCTTCTATGACATAAAGTAACTACTTCACTAAAACAATACTTGTGAGAGTGTAAAAACATGAGGTTTCTCCTCACATTCCACTTTCAGGCAATAAATAACATGAAAAGGCAGTGTTGTCTAAAACTTCAGGAACGATGACCAAGATCTTTCATGTCCTAATCCCAGCCATGTCGTGCCTTCATTTGAAAGGCAGGATGCTATTCTCTTGTAAGATATTACAACTCAAACTATTTTCTCTATTCTACACACATAAATTAACTGTATTTACGCAGACTTTTTAGTTGCACATGTGTGTGTATGCATGAGACTTGCATGTATGTATACAATATGTTCCTCCCCAAATGGGACATGCTAGGAACCAAATTCTTGGAAATGCTTATCATATTAGAAGATATCAGAGCATAGGATTTTTTAAAAAATATTTTGTTCACTTGTCAAAGCACAGTCATTGGCACAAGCCCCTCTGAACTCAAAAAAACCATTTATTTGAAGGTATATAACAAAAACAGATTTGCATCACACAAATTAGGATAAACAATAAATGGAAGAGAGACTGTTCTTATAAACAGAAAAATTTAAAGTGTCCCTAATGACTAGCTACTACAGCTATTTAACCAGCAGAATTTAAGCTAGTACTTTATCCAACCTTCCTTGATTCTGAAACAAAACAAAACCAACCCATTCACAACTTGGCTGTCTGGGTAATCCTGTGGTACAAGTCATCCAAAAGGGACCAATTCACTGCATGGCAGATTTCTATCTGTGTGCTACCAGCCTCCCTGAATTTGTATGTACCTGTCTTACATTTCACAAACTGTAACTTTTAACCTGAAACTGGGGGGGGGGGGGGGGGGGGGGGGTGACAATTCTCACACGCTTAAAATCAAGCATATGTCTCAGTAGAAAAATGCATTTAATTATATTTTTATCTTTTGGGGGACAAACGCAGGGAGGTAGGACATACACACTCTTAGAGACTTCTTCATAGAAAATGACAAGTGATACAGCACATTAACAAACTAAGAAAAGGATTCAGAGAGAAAACTGATTTAGCCTCTGTCTGTGTATACTCTGATGGCAGTAGAGAAAACAGGTACATTTTACTTTGTTATTCTGTAGAAGCTGTACCACTTACACTAAACATGTATGAAACTATGGGAACCTTACAAGGAACATATTTTATTTTTTAAAAAAGGCACTATCCACATCACACACACCTACCTGCTTGCGGGCATCTATATCAGCAGTATCTTCTACAAAGGCTTCATCTACTTCATGTTCCTCAAGTTCTTTTTCTGCATTTTCAGGCAAAACTATCTCAAAGTCGTTCTTTGGAGCAGGAAGGGCCATGAGTCCAAGGCGCAGGTGTTCACGAGACTCTCTCTCCTGTTGAAATAACAGTAAGATATAATGCTTCTGAATTCTTGCACTAAGGTGCAATACAATCAAATTCCATTCATCTACATTAGCAGACATGAACAATACATAACTAATATCCTTGTCAATCTTAGTCTGCTACAAAGCCAAAATCTTCAAAGTCTGACAAAAGGCATGTTACTAATCCAGGCTGGCCTACAGACCACCACCTCAGAGTTTACAGACTCACAGAATCATAGAATCGTTTAGGTTGGAAAAGACCTTTAAGATCATCAAGTCCAACTATTAACATAGCACTGCCAAGTCCACCACTAAACCACATCCCTACGCACCACATCTACATGGCTTTTAAATACCTCCAGGGATGGTGACTCAACCACTTCCCTGGGCAGCCTGTTCCAATGCTTGACAACCCCTTCAGTGAAGAAATTTTTCCTGATATCCAATCTAAACCTCCCCTGGTGCAACTTGAGGCCATTTCCTCTTGTCCTATGGCTTGTTAATCGGGGAGAAGAGACCGACAGCCACCTCACTACCACCTCCTTTCAGTTGTAGAGAACGATAAGGTCTCTCCTAGGCCTCCTTCTCTCCAGGCTAAACAACCTCAGTTCCCTCAGCTGCTCCTCATCAGACTTGTGCTCCAGACCCTTCACCAGCTTCGTTGCCCGTCTCTGGACATGCTCCAGCACCTCAATGTCCTTGTAGTGAGGGGCCCAAAACCGAACACGGTATTCGAGGTGTGGCCTTACCAGTGCCAAGTACAGGGGAACAATCACTTCCCTCGTGCTACTGGCCATGCTATTTCTGATACAAAGTACTGGACTATTAAGCACAGAAACCCTCTGATGCTAAAAAACAACACACAGCTTTCTTAAAGGTAGCTAATGAAATCTTCAAACAGGCTGAAATACTCAAGTAAAACAACAGCGTGGCACCTTCACCTCCCAGTAGCTTCAGTACAACAGTGGAGATTCACATAAACACCTTTCAAGAAACTGAAAAAATGTGAAAATGTGTCCATGCTGATGATGGACACAGGGGAATCTGCAAGCCTAACTGGAACTTTTTTTCCTTGCAGTTGCTCACAAATCTGGGGATTGTGGTACTGTACCAAAATGAGACAAACAGCATCAGATCTGGAAACCAGTGAAGTCCATCAGGAAATTGGAGCCTCACTTTTCCTTCTAGCAGCAAAAAGCCCTTTTATAGTAAAAAGGCTAAGACAAAACCAAAGTAAGTATAAGGACATCAAATAAACCTTGTCTTTCAAGCTAAGAGGAAATCTGAAATTCTGGACTTGAAGAGTTATTTTTGCGAGAAGAACATGCCAAAAACTTGAAGTGGATATCCTTAGCTACCCCAAAAAGAAAAATGTCAGTAGCTCTGGTGGGAGATACCCAAAGCCACAGTTAAGGCTGCAGAATCAGCCACATAAAAGGAGTTCCCAAGGTGCTACCTATTAAGGTATATGCCCTTTTATACCATGTCTAATTGGCAGGGTACATCTGGCTGAATCTCCAAGAATGGAAACATCTGTTGCCAAAGGTGATGAAAGAATCTGGATGGGACTCGGATTACTGGACATCTCAAAACCAAGTGCTCCTAATGGCAAAAATTAAACTCCTTTAGCTCAATGTTGTCAACAGGACAGACTGATGAAAAGGCCCTGTAGGTAAATCGGGAAGCCAAGATGATGAGGGATCTGAGGTCTGCATAGGATTGCAAGAAAAATGAATCTTTCCTTGAGACAGATTTCCTGCTCAGCTTCAGAGATACAAGTAGGATCAAAACGTAGCTATTTCTTCTTTGATGAATAGCTTTAGAGTGCTTTTACTGAGCATACTGAAAGCCGTTCTAAGTGGCAAGATTTCTGTTCTTTCAAATAAAGATTTGATTTTATCAGGCGATGAGTACAGACCTGTAGATAAGTGGTATAAATAACAACTGCTATAAAATAAAATTCAGGAGATGAGAATTAAAAATCCTTAACAGAGCACTGATATCCACTTCTTAAGTACTTCTTACCATTTGTTTTGCATAAGATGGGTCACTGTAATCTGCCATTCCCTCTTCCGGGTTGATGTTCAATTTATCACGCAGTGGAGTTCTACCAGGAGTTGTACCAACCGCAGGTTTAGGAGTTAGTCCTCCACGAGGAGTTAAGCCTTCTGGTCCATGAGAAGGTGTTCTGGAGGAAGTGTGGACAGTAATTTATTTTTTTTCCCCAAAGAGCTCTACTTGCAAAACTCTAAATGCTGCAAAAAGTTATGTAAATACCGTTAATAAATTACATCTAGATTTTTTTCTTGGGAGGCAGTGAAACCATAATATGCAGTTAGAAGAATCCAAAAAATAAATCGTTTAAACCTGCCAAGGTGTAACCAAGTACCTGTCAAGCTGAAATCTAGACATGTCATTATGCTAAGAGAAGCTTCAGGAACTACATCAACACAAACTCCCACTGTTACTTTTGAGAAAAGAGATTATCTAGTCACCAGGCACTATTCTGGGCTATAGTAATCAGGATTTAATTGCAAGCTCTGATTTCCCTACCACCTGTGGCAAGTCATTCACTCTTAATTCATCTGGCTTAACAGCTGTCCCATCTTACAATTGAATGAATCACTCTGAAGATGCCTCTTTGCTTTCACTGATTATTGAAGGAGTAATTACATTACAATAATTCCTTTTAAGCACCTAAGGTCAGGCAAGATGGATTAAGTCTTAGATTTTGTGGGCCTCAGTTGCTTCTCCTCTGGACTGGGAAGAAATATTGCTCTCTATCCCAATAACCTACTACATGAAAGGCATGCAGACATTGTCTTGGATATAGTCACAAGTTTTCTGTTGTCAACTTATAATGAGGTTTCACATAGTGATGATAATAAAATGGTAAGACATTGTTAAATGTCTCAAAGAAAACAAGTTCTGGAAGGGGAAAAACTTTTAGAAAAAAGCCTGCGTTATGGTACTCATCTACACTTACGTAAATATTTTCTGACAGCAATGACAAGTATGCATGCTGTAGAGAATAACCCTGGCAGAGACAGACTGGACAAGACGATTTAATACATCATTTCTACTACTAGTTACTGTAATTCTGTAGTGCTAGTAAGATGCCATAATGGCGAACAAACACAATTGTATATATGGCCTGACACACACTACTGATCCTCTTTTAAGGGATACAACAGTGCCTTATTTGCTGGGTATGTCTGTGAGAGGCAAGTGATACTCTCCTCTTGCTTGAGGTTGTTCACAGATTTTGTGAATTCCCATTTAGTGTAACAAATACAAGCAATAACGTTTGCAAGATGACACCCACAAAAAACAGCAAAATTAATTTTTATGTTTTCAAATGAATGTTTCTTAGGATATATTTACTTTGTTGATTATACTCGTAGAAAAAGTTTTATGCTGACTTTTCAGAAGAAACAATTTGCAGGTAAGCATGTTGGTTTTTTCTAGCTGTGTTAGTTCCATGCAGTGCTTAAAACACTATTACAATTTTCAACTCAAAAGAATTTTCTTAAAAGGTATTAAGTAGGATGTGGAAAAAAAAAACACCACCACCACCACCAAAAAAAACCCCTAATGCAAGGGAACAACTTCCATAAAAACCTTGCATGAAAATACTACAAATTTCATACCATCATAGGAAAAAAAGGTGTACTTAAATTAAATATTTGCTCTTTTGGCCTAAATAATCAGATGATGGCTCTGCTTCACTATTCTGCCTCCTTAAAAAGCTACAGCTTCCCTTTATTTATTTTTAACCACTTAATGGATTTTTTTTTTCCTTCTCTCTGCTCAAGGTCTTGGATTTTCACACTGATAGAGCATTTCTGCAAGCAAGCCAAGTTGCTACATAGGTACCATATTTACATGTGCAAATCTGGACTTCAGAAGCTAAAAAACCACCACAAACAACAAAAACAAACCCCAAACAAACAACAAAATTAGAATGTCTTTACATTTTTTAATATAAAATAACCCAAACAAACAGCTAGATCACTCCAGGCCAAACTCTACATTCATTCTGCACCGCATTGACGCCAATAGATCTCCAGAAAAGGATTCATTTATGTAGATTCAATTAAAAGAGCAGGGCTTTTGCACACAGCTTTTAAACAACAAAATAAAGCTGCTTTTGAAAAGCTGCCATAAAGGTCCTTTTTATTTCATTCTCCACGTTCCCTACTAGCATGATACAAGTAAAATTAGAACCCAAGTTGAAAAAATTGACAGGCAAAATGTACCAAGTGTAATATTTTTTAGCTGTATGGTATTTGACATTTGTGGGATATATATTTATTCAGGACCCACTGTAAGAGTTAAACCAGCAATTCCATACTATTTAGATTGGCAATATAAGAAATATTTTATTTTGGATATATACGGCTTATAAAATATTTACTCCAGCTTTTCAAAAATTCAATGCGGGTTTGGCTAAGGGACCTCCCACACCTTCAACTCAGAGGTAATACTTTGGACAGGCTAGGATCCACATACAAAATGACACTCCATCTTACTATTTATACTCCTGTATTACTTCAGTATAATTTATATTGCTCCAGACCACAGAAGACCTCATTTTGGACCAAAACTCCAGTGAGGTATACACTGTACAAATATACATGAAGATGATGTGGCTGAGCTTGCGAAAGACACAGAGAAGGAGAGAGTTGTACAACAAGGGCTTGAAATAAAAGCAAGTTAAAATTTGTTTTGAAGCACTGATCATAACCCACTATTTCACACACTGCAATCCACCCCCTCCACCCACCTCCACTAGATACATGCCCAGCCAAGCGCCCATTAGAAAAAGAGTCTGCTTTACCTGAAGGGTGTGGAAAGCACAGTATTTGGAGTCTGAATAACCTGTTTCTGTGGTGTTACCCCCGAAAAATCACTTTCATGCAAGGGAGTGTTAAGACCTCCTTTCAGGGGGGTATCCACGTTTGTGAGAGCCATCAAATTCTGTGCTTCCTGTATAACAGAGAACACATGCAGTACATCACTAAGACTTTCACAGCCACACTCTACTATACGTGTTGAACCGATTCAATAGCAGTAAGAACAGCTGAAGAGTTACTTGAATATCAATCAGTTTGTGGAAAATATTTAACACTTCTTAACTTTAACTCCCATACACTGGTATTTACAAACCCTACTGTTCCACGGAAAGGGATTTTAATCTTAATTTCCAGTAAAATATATTATAAATTGGAATTGCAAAAATGAGTGGGTTACTTAATGTTTCAACTTCCTTCAGTTTGCCAGGCTCCATAAATCTGCAAGATGTATTAGTGACTGAATACTCAAGTCATCCTAAGGATCCTGATTTTCAGAAGGAACAGCACACTTGCTCTCTGAAATCCAACATCAATGAAGTTTATCCAAACTGCACTTCAAAGAGGATATTCCAAAAGAGATGGTCACTATTCAGATTTTTGGTCCATGACTCAATTGGGGCTTTTATGAATATCCCCCCCCCCCCCTTTTTTTTTTCCTTTTTACAATGGCACTGTTTTTTATTTTTCCTTTTTACAATTAGGCACTCTGAAAATGAGCTGAAATAATGAAACTACTGCATCTAGCAATTAACTTCACAGATGAATACTAATCCATCTACAGAACTGTGTATATGCATAATACTGTGATGTATGTGATGTCAGAGTACTCCATTTGAAGGTGAATGCGACCATTCCTACAAACACTGCACAGAGACTTAGGTCATGATCTGTAGAGTCAAGAACTTTCTCTTTTCTCTGATCATAAAACAAAAACTGTTGAAATACAGCTCATTATCAACATAGGGGTTTTTTTTTGTTTTGGGGTGGGGTTTTGGGGGTGGAGCTTTGTTTGTTTGTTTTACACACTAGATGCACTTATTTCATTTAGCCATTTCCCCACACTCAACAAAACATTACCCAACACTACCAGTTTTTGAAAGAACCCAGACACTCACACAATCAGTGCAAAACAAATATAATTCAGAGGTTGCAAGGGTAGGTTTTTGACAATCTTTGTCCTAAGTGGTTTTAAGCCAATAAAATGCTAGGAAAAATATTCTTGCATTGTTGCAGTTAATTACTTCCTGTTAACTGAAATAAAAGCTGAGCAGCAAAACTAAGTAGGAAACAATATAAAAGCCATTGTTTTAAGGACATGAAAACCATATACATCTTCGATGCTGAGAGGCACCCAAGACAAGGGGAAATTATGACACCAGGAGAATGGGTAATGCTAAAAGTTGCATGCAACATATAATACAAAAAAAAAAAAAAAAGTATCATAGTGTTTTGAATCATGGTGACAAACAGAAGTGGATCTGCTTCTATGCTTTTCAGTGTGTCCTGGAGATCATGGGTCAGTTCAAACCCCAGTACCGCACATAATCTAAGGAATGTTTCTATGGTACTTACATCTTCTATTCAGTTGACTACTTCACTAAAACTAAAAGCCCATTCTGTACATTTATACTCTACCTGCAGGATCCTGTCTTGTGCTGCTGGCGTTTTGGGAGTCCTTAGTGCTATGCTGTTGTTGGTCACATTATATTCAGACAGAAGAGTGCTGGAAGCCGAGTTTGTAATTCCAGATTCCTCAGCAGTCTGGCGTGCAATCTCACTTGCCTGGCCTACTTTTACAACTTCTTCAAGTTCTGTATCAGATATCTTTAAAAGAGAAAATTCCAAGGCATAGTAAGATAAAATACAACCATGAGATCCACTTGATAAAACAGAAATTGTTGATTGGCATCGGCCTTATAAGTCATTTACTGATCAATTAACAGCCTACCTGAGGAGCTGGAAGCACTAGTTTACTTCTTTTTTTGGTAAATTCTGACACTCCACTGGTCTGTAGAATAGCTGAAGGCAAGTCCGACTCTTTTTTCCGTTTCATATGTTGTTTGTCTTTTTTGCGCTCTCTTCCCTCCCTTTCACTGTCAGTATGGATAAGAGAATCATTTTAGAACACACAGAAGAGCTAATAAGTAAAACAAGCAAAGAGCAAAAAGCCTGTACCCTAAGCAAAAGTCGGATATGCTGAAATAAAACATGTTGCAGGAAGAGTGAACCACCTTGTGGTGCAAAAGTTAAGTGATTAGACATGGTCTGCAGATCTTGCAGCAGAACCTGCAATAAGGCAGTGTAATGCTTCTAAATTATGGAATTAGGCAACATGTTGCTTCAGCTACAATCAACAGGGTCACTGGAGCTCAACAGGGTCACTGGAGCAAGAAAAAAAAGTCAGTCCAAGAATTTAGATAGCAAGAATCAGAGGATGTGAACAGTCCCTTTTTCTCCAGCACCTGCTAAGGGAAGACAAGCATTGTCTGTGGGATATGGGAACCAATTCCTCTTCAGTATTTAGTCCAAATAGTATTTTCTTCAGACAGCAATGGAGTCAGCCTGTGAAATCGTAAGCTTCAGTTTGAAGCTTCTGCCAGACCCTCTGAACTAAAAGCCATACAGAAAGACTCAATTAACTCACAAGCTAATAAACCAAATCATATGTAGTACTGGACCTACTCTCTCAGTAAAAAGGAGTTGGCAGAAGTAGTGGGAAATGCAATTGTACAATTGAATGTGTACTATACTGCTCAGGATGAAGATGGGCATTTAATTTCCCAACTGCGTGTTTTCGGATTTATTTGGGGGAGGGGGAGAAATCAAGCATTTAAGGAGATTCTACTTAAGAACAATTCCATTAAAAGTAACACTATGACAAGCAATCTTAATAATGTTATTACTCAGAGAAAGAACTGCAAATACACAAGCAAATCTACTGCCAAAAGAAAATGAACCTCAAAAAACTTAAGATTTCCTTTTGAAGAGCAAGAATGTGCATGAGGAACTTTATTCTCATGGCAAAAAGGTCAACTAGACTTTTTAGAAAGATAAAAAAATACAGGAGACTGCAAAGGCAGAAGCAACCTGCACTAGTATATGACCCACAGAAAATACAACTCCTGCCCACATTATATTTCAGACATTTCCAGGATATACTGTTCCCTCCTTAGTACAACACACACTTACGATCTTAATTCTCCATCGAGGTCTTGCTGACGTAGCTTCCTGAAATCTGCATCCAGGGACTGGTAGTTTTCCTCTGATGTGTCATAAAAACCAGGAGCAGGCTTCTTTTCAAATGGAATTTCTGCATTATAATCCACACCTCTCTTCTTTTTTCTTTTCTTCTGGATCTCAATTCCAGCAGCCCGAAGTTCTCGTCTTTTCTGGAGAGCAGCAAGCCGTCTAAAGAAACAGTAACACTACGTGATTTAAAGAGCATACCTTGTCATGGTTTAGCCCCAGTCAGCAACTAAGCACCACACAGCTGCTCGCTCACCCTCCCCCTGCTCCCCGTGGGATGAGGGAGAGAATTGGAAAAGCACAAGTAAGAAAACTCGTGGGCTGAGATAAGAACAGTTTAATAACTGAAATAAAATATTATTATTAATAATAATAATAAATTGTAATGAAAAGGAAAACAACGAGAGAGAGAGAGGAACAAAACCCAGGGAAAAACAAAAAAAAAAAAACCCCAAGTGATGCAACCACTCACAACCTGCCGACTGACGCCCAGCCAGTCCCCAAGCAGCGATTGCTGCCCCCCGGCCAACTCCCCCCAGTTTCTACACTGAGCATGACATCATATGGTATGGAATAGCCCTTTGGGCAGTTGGGGTCAGCTGTCCTGGCTGTGTCCCAGCATCCCAGCTTCTTGTGCGCCTGGCAGAGCATGGGAAGCTGAAAAGTCCTTGACTAGTGTAAGCACTACTTAGCAACAACTAAACCATCAGTGTGTTATCAACATTATTCTCATACTAAATTCAAAACACAGCACTATATTAGCTACTAGGAAGAAAATTAACTCTAGCCCAGCTGAAACCAGGACACCTATAGGTACCTCCTGTATCCTAAGATCTGGTATTACTTCAGTCAGTTGCTGCTGAGACAGGGCTGCACATATTTAAACAACAAGAATGAAGCTCTTGTCACAAATGACTATCAAAAAGTCTGACTCTGCAATGACTTAAGGCTGTGCCTGACTTTGTGCATTTCCAGAGTCAACAAAAACAGTCCCACTATATGAAACTAAGCATAAGCTTACCTAGCTTCTTCCAGCTGCTTCTCTCTTGCTTTTCTTTTGGCCTTCTTTCCCTGTGTATTAGCCAGACGAGCTCTAGCTTCAGACAGCATTTCAAGTTCATCTACAATAGTACAGATAAATACAGCTATGAACTTGCACTTAAAGGTGGGTGTAAGGGAAAAAGTGACATTAAGATCAGAAAGCAATCTTTAAAAGCTGAATGAATCAATGTTTTCACAGGCATTCTGCATAATCACTAAAATAGTTTTCTCCAAGTTGCTCCAATATATTTTCTAAATCATTGGCCAGATGAAATGAAGACTTTAAGAAAAAAATGCCTAATGTTGAAAATAATTCAACTAGTATCTACAGCAAATCAAAATATCTACATAGAGGCAAACTGACCACACTAATGAAATTATAATTTCATTTACATCTTCATCTGAGAGTACTATATTAGAGAACTTGTTAATTTCATTTACATCCAGATCCAAGAGAGCTATATTTGTGAACCTGTGACTGTTCAAAAACATCGCTGGTCCATTCATGGAATTTTAGCAATGTTCATTTTTTAGTTCATAACATTGCTATGTGCAAGGAAAAAAAGTCATGCCGTCCTCCTGTGCTTCAGCAGGGATTCATCTGGGAGGTATGAGCTGATGGGAAAAGATGAAGATACAGAAATAAGAATGCAAACAAGCAGAGCAGTTGTCAAAGCAAAGAACAGTCAGTCATGGTAAGAGATGATGAAGACAGATTAGACGGTAGAAAACACACCAAGAAAAGGAAAAGAAAACTGGAAAAGTATAACTGACTGGCCAGATACAGAAATAAGACAAAACCTGTAAGAAAAAA
Organism: Ciconia boyciana; assembly: GCF_034638445.1. Taxonomy (NCBI): domain Eukaryota; kingdom Metazoa; phylum Chordata; class Aves; order Ciconiiformes; family Ciconiidae; genus Ciconia; species Ciconia boyciana. The sequence continues at coordinate 5,904,706 of NC_132936.1, read as the reverse complement.
TGATCAGGGTGTGGAGAAAAAAAAAGACAAAAGAAACCCAGGGTACAGAGACTGTGTAAAAAGAAATACCAATGAGATCAGATTTCTGTCAAAAACAGTAAATAAACTCCTATCTTACCTTCATCCATGTCAATAGGATCTGGCCTGGCTGGTTTGGTTTCTGGATTTGGATCAATTTCTCCAGGTTTAAGTTTCCGAGGATCATCAGCAGTTTCTTCCTCATTATCTCTCTGAGCAGCTTTGTCCCTAAAAACACACTGTATGTCACAACTGGCTTTGTTTTCCCCCAGGCTCATAATAACCATCCCTTAAATGTCCCCAAAGACCGATCAAAAAAAGTAACCTTGTACTATGTACCATACATTAAACTTGTTATACAGTTACTGCAGAAAAGATTCATTAATATGGTACAGTTACATAATCTTAAATCAGACAAGAGAAAGAAGCCAACATAGTATTACATTACAATACAATATTATATAAAATACAATATTGACAAAGCTAGTAGTAGAGAACTCTCCTCGGGTAATCTTTAACAGTAAGGACACGAATTCAAGCAGCGTGACAAAACAAACAATCAAGCTTCCCATTATGCTTTTATACTCAACCAGTCACAGCAAAATTAAGAGAGCTCATAAGGGAAAACAGCACTTTCCTTCTCTTCTCATGGCCTAAAGAAACCCGCGGTAGCATACAGAGATGACAGCTACACATTCAGCCATTTCAACAACATGTGTTTTATGTTTGTCTTTTCTCTTCTCTCTCACACACCCACTGGCTGAATATGAGCCAGCAGTGTGCCCAGGTGGCCAAGAAGGCCAATAGCATCCTGGCTTGTATGAGAAATAGTGTGGCCAGCAGGAGTAGGGAAGTGATCGTCCCCCTGTACTCGGCACTGGTGAGGCTGCACCTCCAATACTGTGTTCAGTTTTGGGCCCCTCACTACAAGAAAGACATTGAGGTGCTGGAGCGCATCCAAAGAAGGGCAACGAAGCTGGTGAAGGGTCTGGAGCACAAGTCTGATGGGGAGCGGCTGAGGGAACTGGGGTTGTTTAGCCTGGAGAAAAGGAGGCTGAGGGGAGACCTTATCGCTCTCTACAACTACCTGAAAGGAGGTGGTAGTGAGGTGGATGTCGTCTCTTCTCCCAAGTAACAAGCCACAGGACAAGAGAAAATGGCCTCAATTTGCACAAGGGGAGGTTTAGATTAGATATTAGGAAAAATTTCTTCACTGAAGGGGTTGTCAAGCATTGGAACAGGCTGCCCAGGGAAGTGGTTGAGTCACCATCCCTGGAGGTATTTAAAAGGCGTGTAGATGTGGTGCTTAGGGGCATGGTATAGTGGTGGACTTGGCAGAGCTAGGTTAACGGTTGGACTTGATGATCTTAAAGGTATTTTCTAACCTAAACGATTCTATGATTCATGCTGATCAGCCAGTCAAAAAATACCCAAATAAACCTGAAATGGAAGCCTATAAAAAGCATCCATCTGGACAACCCTCTAGCCAGAACAATCAGAAGCAAGAAAATATACACCTATCTCTACTCAAGCCTGCTCTCCAGGTTCCAGAAGCTTCTTCTGTCAAGCCAGACACATCGAACTGAAAAGAAACAGTCCTTAAGGATTTGCTTACTAAGGACTCAGGTCAACTTGAAACCACCATACTTCAGCACCATGGGAGAAGGGAATAACACATCACTACAACAAACTCTGCAGATTTTCCTGGTATGCACTTCTAGCAAAACAGAAACTCACAGCAGAAACTCATAGTGTTCCAAACACTGTGCAGCAGTTCTCCCAATAATTGGGGCAATGGTTCTCCACTGGGTTGGCATTAGCTTGGCCAGGTGCAACAGTTTCTCTTCCTCTTCCCGTGACCACTCTGTCTTCTTGATGCTCGGGTCTAGCCATTCATACCTGTTAAAAAGTGAAAAAATTAAGGACGACAGATCCAAGCTATCCATTGATTTGTCTTGAATTAATTCAGAACAGCGTTCACCCAAATCATCATCATGAAATGTCAAAATCTTGTCACACAGATTTCATACAATTTTTTCTGTACAAAAGGATGCTACTCCAGAGTATTTTTATGACATATGTATTTGAGCTTTAAAATTTATTATTTATCCACCACTTTTCATACAGATATTACCTCTTCTTCCTTTCCCCACCCCTATTCTAGCAAAGTAAGGAGTCACAAAATTAATCCAGAAAAAGAAAAGTCAAAATCGCAACAACCAAAGGTACCAGAAATGGTAGATTTGTTTGGTTTGGAACCTTCAACTGTTAACTTACCAATCTTTAACTGTGACAGCACTGTTACCTTTATACAGAAGTATTCTAATAATTACGTGCAGTTCAGTACTTGAGAAACTAAGTCTGATTCTCAAACAGATTCATACTGCATGTATTTGCATTAGTTTTAAGCGTCTATTTTTTTATATAAAATGGAATTCCAGTGCAATTTCTGAACATTTATCCTAAAGCCAAACTCTCATTATGAAAAATTAGAAAATTATCTGTAAGAGAGATTAATATTGTACAATTTTACTTCATTGCTAATACTCACTGATCAAAAATGTGTAAATACGGGGAAAAAAATCATGTACACAATTTTAAGTGATCCTGCATTTGCTAACACTGCAGTCACTGGCAAGAAGAACATTTGGCTGCTTTTGTTCAATTACTTTCTAGCAATAGGAATTCAAAACATCCACAATAGCAGAAATCAAACAATCTTAAAACTATTGTTCCTCTGTAGACATAAATTAATCTGTGGTAATTTCTAAATTCACACTAATTATGAATCTCATATTCCCAGACATGGCAATTCTCACTTACCATCTGGCTTTGCACTGCTTTGCTGATTTTCTATGCAATAAAGAAGCAATACGAGACCACTGGTTTTTGCCATATTTCATCACAGCTGCTTTCAGAATTTCATCCTTTAAAAAAAAAAAAAAAAAAAAATTTACTGTTATGGATCATGAGAACCCGCAAAAGAGAAAGTCTGAGCTCAAGCAGAGAAGAACATGGTGGATTTCATCTAATGGGCTGACCCAGTGGAAACAGCACAGCACTGCTGCTTCTTTTCCACATTTGCTTCTCAAGACGAACGAGGATTTGTATTTCAAAGGCCAATGCAATCAATAAAGATTAAATTAAAAAGATAAGTGATTATTATTGTGGCCTACTTCACAGACCCAACACAACTTCCAATACTATTACTTTGAATTCTCTCTAACACACAGTTTTCAAAGGTAAAGAGGTAGGGAAGTGTTCATCTGGTAATGCCACATTTGGAAAAAATAAAATAAAATTCATAGATACCTCTGGGTAGCTTGTTTTAAATAATACCATAAAATTACCCTTTCTTGTTTTTTTCCCCATATTTTAATGCAAATGGAATATTTACCTATCAATGGAATATACTGTTAAAAAAAAAAAAAGTATCACAAAAATAAATGAACTTTATAGTAAGTTTCTCTTTAGCAAGTAAATTGTAAAATAAATCACTTTAATGTTCAGAATGTAATATCCGAAAGGGCTGATTCCAAAGCTTATAAATTTCTGGTGGAAAAAAAAATGTTTAATGGATTCAGCTTGGGAGCCAGGTTGTTCATATACATCAAAGTGTGCACTGAGATTTGATCAAAAGCTATAAGTCCTATCAATTGTCCGACAATCCATCCATCAATCCCCTTCCCCCAGGTAAATGGGTTCATTATTTCTGGTTTCCTCATAGGTCAGAAAGTGGTATTTTAAATGCATCAAAGCTATTCTTGCAGCCTTGTCAACCACGGACATTCCTCCTCTGTATCCAGTAAGTACTCGTAGCTGTGTTCAGAATCTGTTCAGCTGCACAGTGCACATGCTGGCCATCAAGGACAGATACTCTGCCTAGCACAGGAACCTCTCAGAGTGCACAGCAGCTTTAACTGTAAGGTGTTGATGAGCTCTGGCTGGAGCTGCTACAGCAAACGATTCATGTAATTTGTATTGAAAAATGAATAATAAATCCTCTCTCGTATTTTAAAATTTACTTGGTGTTATATGGGATGCAGTAGGCATATTGATGACATTAGCAGGCTTTTTTGCAAGTAATTGGTCATCTTCCTAATGACCTGGTACCAACTGGTCCCACTTTCTGTCTTATTAATGTTGTATGTATAATGAAAATGTTAATCAAAAAAATAGCACCAAAGAGAGCTATTTCATGTCTGGTACAAAAAAACAGGTGAAATAATGATTTATTTAACCCACTGCTGTTTTTCTGAACAGTCACCAAAATCAGTCAACTATGGAAGACCATAAGAACAGGGTAAGCACACAGTGGTTCTTCCTGTCCTCTGCTGACCTCCAATTTAGTAGCCTCCAGGCACAAAGCTGGTATGTCACAAGTGGTTAAAAGCACATGCAGCGCACAGTACTTTTATCTTCCATTAATTTTTCCCACTGCTTTTTGGAGCTATGTGCATGCCTAGCGGTTACAGTATACAGTGGCAGAGTTCTGGATTTTACAGTGTCAGGTACCTCCTTTTGCTTTGAACAGGCTGTCTAATAAAACTGACATCGTTGATTTCTCATGTTATTATTTTCCTCTTCACAATCACCTGCAGTTCTGAAAGCATCTGACGGCAAAAATGGGAGAGAGCAGTGGGGTTTTTTGCTCGGTTTTGAACGACACATAAATTTATGTGTACAAAATCCTTCGGGCTGCAGGTGAAGAGCCTACACACATCTCCACCACTCCCACATTTGGAAGGTTCTTCAAGGGCAAGAGATTCCAGCTCCCTCACACCCCCAGAGAATAAGAACTCTGCCTATGCAGTTTAAGACACACTCCAGCCTACAAAAGGGACATCTCCGTGGACAACACGACTCACGTATCCCCTTCAGCTGCTGTAGGGGCGGTTTCGGGGATGGGGGGGTGAGGGACACAACACACGCATGGCTGAGCTTCCTGTCCTCCCAAACACGTAGCCTTCAGGAGAAACAACACCGATTTGACCTCTGCTCACGAGGCCAGGCTGATGAGGAATCAAGCCCACCAGAGCCATAGTGCCTGCAGACGCCTAACCCAGGAAGATCCCAATCTTCCCCCACCTCCACACGGTTACAAGACCACATGAACCCCTTGCGCATGCGTACCACGACCCCTCCACCAGCGCCTGCGCACTAGAGCAGAACACCCCCACCCCACCCCCACCCCCAGGCACTGAGGCCCCAGCCCTTGGGGGGTGGAGGATTAAAGCGAGCAGAGTCCTACCTCGGTGTTCCGCCACACACCGCCTTTAATCATGATCCGCGGCATCTTGGCGGCGAAGGGGATCGAAGTCCTGCAGAGAAAAAGCGGTGAAAGGAAGGAAACGCCGCTCGCTTCAGCGGGGCCGGCCGAGACCCCGCGCAGGCGCCCTCCGCGGTAAAGGCGCACTCTCTGCGCAGGCGCACAGGGGATACGGTAACAGCCGTGCCGGGGAGGGGCGGCACCGCTGGCGCAGGCGCACAGGGGCGAGAGAAACGGCGGGGGGGTGGTGGTGGCTGGCTGCTCTGCGCAGGCGCAGGCTGCGCGGCGCTGCGCCTCCCCGGACGGGGCGTTTTGGGGAGGTGCTTTGCGCTAGCGCCACCTATGGGCTGGAGGTGCGCACGGCGGAGGGGGCCGGGCCTCCTCTTCAATGATTAAGTGACTATTCATTAAGTTGTGTTAAATTCCCCAACAGACACAAATAGGGAAAGAAGGGGACAGCAGAAGAAAATCAGACTTCACCCATGTTACGTTTACAGTGTGTTTTGTTAATTTGAGATAAAATGTGCATTTACATGGACACACCATAGCCCAAATGAGAATTGAGGTAGTGGCATATAGTAACATAAATGGGTGTTATTTCCTTCCTTCTATTGTAGATAAAACTGGCTGGTGGTTAACCATATTGCAGCATGCTCTGATTCACCTATATTCATCTACTTCACCCGTGTTTAACTTTTATTCACTTATTTAGTAGATGCATAGGAGATAAAATGACACCTATTTGCTCAAGTTGTTTGTCATTAGTGTGATTTCCTATTACATTTTACTGTTTTGTCCAAATTCAAGATGTGTTCATTAAGAAAATTAAGCGAATTTTTTGGTTGAAATAGAAAACTTCATAGTATGATTAAGCAGAGGCTTTGATTTTTGTTAAAACTCTGCAAGAATAAAGAAATACTACTTTTAGCTAGCAAAAAAAAAAATCAAGAACAGCCCCTGTCCTTATTTTAAAACGAGTATGTCTTTATATTTAAATTCCTCTGACTTGGGAGACTGACAATCACTTCCAATCCCCAAAAGTGCAGTGCATTGCATAAGGAACAGAGGGGAACCTCATGAGTCAAGAAACCCCTTATTTTTATGAGGCAACCACCTGGAATAATTATTTTTACAAACTCATCAAGCTCCATCTGAAAAGGTCTTCTGTTGCTCTTACAACTAAAAGAAACTTATGCTGTTTACAAACTCTTTCTAAAATTTTCTTCAGTGAATTTACCCCCTTAAATTGGGCTCCCTTCATCATTGTACACCATACTTTTAAACAATTATTCTCTATCAGATTTAGTTTTCCTAGGCTCATCTGATAGATAGGCTTACAATTCTCTTTACCATTTTTTTTTCTCTTTGCACCTGTTGTTTTGACTTTTTCTTCACATAAATGATCAGAAGTGTACAGTAATGCAGGTAAAAATTCCTCCACACTTGTACAACAGTGTTAGTATTTCCCAGAAATGCTTTTCTTTTATTCATATCAGGATAACATTCTTTTTTCTCACAACTGTATCAGGTGGTTAGCTCAATCATTCTAAGACCTGAATCGCTCATTCCCAAATGGTGACTTCCCAGCTTGTAGTAAAAACATCTGTAACCACCAGGGTTCAGAGTCACAGAAATTTATTTGTCTGATTTTACTGCAACTACAAAGAACTAGATCACTTAAATACCTTTGCTGATCTGGCCTTAAATACATGCATTATTCGTAAGTTTCAATCCACTCTTGGAAAATTGCATTCTGAATCACAGAACGGCCGCAGGACTTCTGGAGGTCATCTGGTCCAAACCCCTGCTCGAGCAGGGCCACCCAGAGCTGGTTGCCCAGGTCCATGTCCAGATGGCTTTTGAGTATCTCCAAAGAGAGAGACTCCACCACCTCGCTGGGCAACTGTTTCCAACCTGTCTCCTACCAAAAAGTCTCTGCAAGATATGTTCTATATTTATAAAGAAAAACATACATTTGAGAGCAGTAAAAAAGCAGTAGTTTCATGTTTACATTCTCTAAATTAAGCTATAGGTTTATTCTGCTGTTTCATGGACTGAACTGTAATGTTAGGGGACAGTTAGCACCAGCCCTTTGCCATTGTCTTTCCTCACACAAGAGGGTAACACCGCTGTTATCAATACCACTGAACATACTGCAGTCAGTGATGTCCACACAGAGTTTCTAGCACCGTATAACTCTGTAAAACAAGCAAAGATTTGCCTAGATTTGAATATAAAATGGAAGAAGCATCAATCTGTCTTCACCATACCAGGTAACAACTGCTGTTTGGCACAAGAGGTCCTTATACATGGCATTTTAGATGCACAGTAAAGCTCTTTAACAAAATAAATTTTACAGTTCAAGATACTGCTAACGTTTTCCACGTAACTAAGCAGTATTTGCAATATATCAGCAAGTAGTTAAATTAACAGAAGTTCTTTGAAAACTATGATATTGTCTATTTTAAGAAACAAAGAGTACAGTAACTACCAGCTAGAGAAAAGATAAGGCATTTCATACTAGATTAACATTAGACATGTACATAAAATTGAAGATTAATTTAAGGATTCTCAGTATCATAAAATATCTGATTACGGACAACATTATCACTTCTATCAGACTACTCAAAGAATTATCAGAAGTACAGACAAGATAACTTCCTAATAAACCTTTTATATATACATACAGAAAACATCTTCATATCCCAATTATCCACAAATCTTTTCCTTCTGTAATTTTGTGAGATACTATTTTTTTTTCTCTTGCAAGTATTGCAAGAGAACCTGGGAGTAAGGAATGCAGCTTTCAGCAGATCAGAGGTAGTATTAAGCCTCCAAACACACTGACAATTTTTAAATGAAAAGTTATTACTATACAATATAACGTGCACTTCCTTCCCTCCCTTTAAACATTCTTTCAGTTAGACAAGAGTTTTTTTAGTATTTATAAGAAAATAAGTGGCACAGCATAACTGTTTAGGCTGATGAACACTGGCCAAATCATAACTGACCTCATGGTATTAAGAAGTTACTCAGGCATGAAAAAGTGCCCCCAAGATCTGCTTTAGCACAGCCTGTGCTAGAACTGAAGCTCTCAGAAGAACCTGGAGCAAACCAGTACCCTGAGTTTCACTCTCTGGACCAAAACACTGGATGCATCCATTACCAGCCACCATTCTGGGGACAGCAGGGGAATGTAAAGCAATGAACAAATTCAGGACACGCAAACCTCTCCAGAACCGAGTGCCAACTTGCAATTCCCAAGCTTATATTCCAAGCTTATGTTGCCGCTTATGCTTTTCCAGAAGTTTTTTAGTAGGCAGCATCACATTACACTTTCCACACTTGTACTTTTTTGTATGTGTTTTTACATGCTTTTGGAAAGCACGTTTATCTACCGTAGAAAATTTACACCTTCTGCAGTGCAACTTTAAGTGAGTCAGTAAGTGGCGCTTCAGGTGGCTAGATGTGCGGAAAGCAACAGCACACTGACCACACTTGAATGGCTTCTCCCCTGTATGAATTCTCAAGTGTGGCTTCAAGTTTCCATTGTGGGCTGTGGAATAGCCACACTCTTCACACGTGTATGTTTTGACAGGTAGCTGAGTTCGTTCGTAGAGACAGCCAGTAGATGAGCTTTCCTCACAAGAGTGTGAAGCCAGATGCTGTTTCAAGGACAGCCATTTGTTTGTTGAATAGTCACAGTTCCTGCATTTGAGATACTCGATGTTAAAATGCGTGACTCTGTGTCTTTTCAGGTGACTGGAAGTACGAAACTTCTTCTGACAAACACTGCAGCTGTAAGGTTTCTCACCTGTGTGAGTTCTTACATGTAGTTCAAGGTTGCTTAAAATGTAAGTAGTGTACTCACACTCTGCACACTGATAGAATCGTGGCTGACTTTGTGCTAGCAAATCATTTTCTTTGCCCTGCTGGACATCTGGCTGTACTCCACAGACTTCCGAACCAAGCAAGGAATGGACACTGTTTGAACCTTCTGAGGAACCAAAATCTCTTTCTGGACATATGCCTACATGCATTTCATGATGCAATTCAAGATTCTCTAAACTGCTATCTACATAGAGGCAATGGCCAAACTCATATCCATTCTTTACGTGAATAAGGCTGTGTTTCTGCAAATGGTTTGATGTTTTAAATGTCTTATTGCATTCTTTACACACAAATGGTCCTTCATCTGTATGTATTTTTAGGTGCAGCTTAAAGTCACTATGAACAGCGGTAGCATAACTGCAGTGTTGGCACTTGTACATTTTGCATGTAGACAGACTGGAAGGCCACGTATCCTTTAAGTTTTCTACAAATCTATGATATGCATCATCATCTTGAACTTGTGAATGAGAGGCCTTGGACTTGAAGAGAAGTTCATCTTCGCAAATGACAGTGTCCATTTTGTATGAATTCAGAGGAACTTCTGATCTATTCCCAATAACAGGTAAGCTGTTGCTTCCATGGCTGTTTTCAGGGAATTTCTTTGCAGAGCACATTTTTGTATTGTCCCGCACATCACCTGCCTGCTCAAAGTCTACTTCTGAAGCCAGCATTCCCCCACTTAGACAATCATTTTCTTTACCAGAAAGAGAGAGAGAAACATGGTCCTGGGAATCACTGTCAACTTTGCATATTTTGCTTTTATGATATTCATTGCTCTGATTCGTATAACCATTAGCAGTAGCCTTAAACTGTTCATGAAACTTCTTATGAAAGCCAAGATGCCCTCTAGTGTAAAACACTATGTTACACTCATCACACGTATAATTCTTTAAAGGTCTTCGAGCTCTCTTTCTTCCACTTACGAAGTCGAGTTGCTGCTGCCCTTGGCATGTTTCTTTGCCTGCATGTAATCTTCTGTGTCTCTTTAACCCAGCATTGCTTGTGAATGCTGACTGGCAGAACTCACAGGAATATGGTTTAGCCCCCGTGTGTATGTAGCTATGCCTTACCATGCTTGCAAAATATAACGAAAAAAAGGTGCAAAACCTGCACTGGTACAGCTTATACCCAGCATGCCAGTACATGTGATTTAACAGATAGGATAAGCTAATGCAGGAGTAATCACACTGAGGACACTGGTAAGGCGGTCTCTCTTTATGTCCCTTCATGTGATGAGCAAAAATCCTAGGATTTGATGAAGCAAAGAAACAAATTTTGCAGGAAAAAGTAACTGGCACACTCAGAGGTGTAAAGTCCCTTTCAATTTTGATGAAAAATTTCTCATATTTACTTTCTTTTTTCTTGGTCTCAGATTTTCTTTCTTCAGATCTTCTCTGCCTAACTTTTCTTGCATTTATTCTGTTTTTTCTTGCCTTTTGCAACCTAGTCATTTTCTTATGAAATTTAAGGTGATTCTTAAGGTTGACAGAAAAGAAAAAGGTTCTTTTACAAAAGCAGCATTTATGTGTTTTCTTATCTTTATGAGCTGAATGAACATGTTTCTTTAGATGTGCACTGCATTTATACACAGAACTACAAAACCTGCACTTCAAATTCAATCTTTCATGCTTATTTATAGAACAAGATGCTTTAGAAAGAGGTTTGATAGTCACACTATTACTTAGCCATGCTAAACCTTCTTGCTGGCTTTGGAATTCTTCTGGGCTTGCATGAGGCGAAACACCTTTCTGTTGCCGATATTGTTTTCTAGGAAATGGTGTTAATGTCTTATAAATATGCTCTCCAGTAGTATTTGATTCAGCAGAAGTGGAAGTGTTCACCTCCGGTTTCCCTACATCTTTTATCAATTCCTCTGAAGCAGGAGAACATCCATTAAGAAACAGAGAAGAACAGTTATTGGTAAATTTCAGTTCTTCTTTCAAGCCATGTTCCAAAAGAGAACTCAGAGTTTCATCTTCAAATGTGCTTCTCTTTCTTTTTCTGTTATTAGCTTCATTATCTCCATTCTTTGAAGAATCAGGATCTACAGGGGGATAAAAAGTCACAAGCATGACATTCATACAACCACCAACATTCATGATTAATTGGTAGTAATAATCCCAAATTGTCTAACTACTTGCTTGCTCTTCACTCCTTTTGCTTCCTTAACATTTTCCTATCTCCACTTCTTTCCTAATGTCTGTCTCCATACTTCCCCCCCCGTTCCCCAACATTTAAATAATGTTTTAAGATAAGAAATCCTAGTTAGGCGCCTCCTTCTTTCCACTTCCTCTTTTCACTCAAAGCTCTGAATTTCACAGGCCGACACTGCATCCTCTACAGTTTTTAATGAGACAGCTTTATGCCAGAATTCCTATGAAAGTACTGTCACCAAACATTGCTAGGGCTCTATTCTCACAAGTACAATGCTCCTTCTGCTGCCTTCTATCTGTTAGAAGCAAAAGTTCTCTTAGTACTTCTCTACGTCTTTCTTCCTGAAGGACTTCCATCTGCTGTAAGGAATAGTGGAGTTTAAACCTAAATTATGCCTCTCCCAGTCTCTGCTTATGAGAGTTACTGCCTATTGGTTTTCTCTCTAATATCTCTAATTGGGATAAAAAAAACCTTTAACCTAAGTTTTTATTTTCACATCCTTTTCCCTAATGAAAGGCCACCCTTTTGCAAACTGCAGCAGAATGAAACAGTACTAATTTGTTGTAGTTTCACTATTTTTCACAGGGGTCTGTGAAATATAGCCAATATTCTCTTTTTGCTGCATACGATACTAATCTATGTTGAAATGCTTACTCTAAAATAAACAGGTTTGGCATTCTTCCTATACACTTTCCTACCCATTTCAAAAACTTGAGATTTACCAGATTTCTTAAAAACTCTTGCACTAGTCTTATTAAGAAGTTACCTTCCATTTCAACAATTGTCTCCATCTCCTTGTGGATTTCTGGTTGCTTCTGACTACCATGAGAAAGAACACTTGCAACACCAAGTTTCTCTTCATGTTTGGATATTGCTGCCAATGTCAACTGTCTGTTTGTCCTGATGGTATCATCTCTGCCCTCATTGCGAGCAGAGGAGAGGAGAGGAGGAATCTTCTGAAAGCCATCATCACCATCACATTCTTTTCTGTCACTGGTTTCATTTATCTCTGTAAGCTCTGTTTTGCAAGACAATGTAGGCAACAAATAATTTTGACTATATTTATCTGTGCCTGCATCACACCAGTCACTTAAAGATGATTTTGACCTGGTACACACACTCTCAGCAACACATTTTTCTTCAGAGTATTTCATACTATTATCCTTATTTGAAGTAGTCTTGTTTTCTTCCCAAATGCTTAAACTGTTACTGTCATTTGAAGGTGTCACATCACTTTTTAGGAAAACGCTATTGTTTAAGTTAACTGCCTCCTCATCCTCCTTCTTCAACGCGGGAACCAACGCTGCTTGCTCCTCAGCGTCATCTTGGAGAAAATCATCATCACTCAGCACAAAGACAGTGATTGGGAGAACAATTTCAAAGACATCCGACTCTGAGGGCAGAAAAAGAGAGTAGTAATACTATTTCCACAATACCTGAAGCAATCGCGGACCACCGACCCCTCTCTCCGCCCGCGCGTCGCCCAGTGCGCATGCGCAAGCCCAGGCCGCCGCCGCCGCACTTGCCCAGCTCACCCGCGGGATCGCAGTTAGCACATTCCCCCCCCCGCCCCCCCCGGGTCCCCCGCGCCCCTCAGCCCCCGCCCGGTCCGAGCCCCGCTGGGTCTCTACCAGGGAAACGGGCACCTACCGTTATCGTCCGCCGGCTCCGACTTCCCCTGCCCCACCGACATCTCCCGGCCCGTCCCGCACCGCGCTGCAGTCAGACAGCCCCAGGCTCACGGCCGCAGCGGCGTCGCGCATGCGCCAGCCTGGCGCGCGTGCGCACGGGGGCGGGGGACAGCGCTGCCCGTCGCGCGCTTTCTCAGTGGGCAGGAGGGAGGAGATGGAGGTGTGTACGCGGCTGCCGCTTCCTGATTGGAGGGAGCGACAGGGGGCGTGGCCTGAGAAGGGGTGGGGTGTCCACCTCGCTGAGGTAACTGCGGGTCGTGGCGCTCGGTCGTTAGTGTATCAGGGCGGTCGCTTTTAGGTGGTTTAAAAATCAGTTTAATCACCCATTACCTGGGCCAGAACACCTCAGCCGTGGGCAGGGAGGGGTTTTCAAAAGCTCTTCAAAATCTATTCCCATTTTAAGCAAAACAAAAAGATAAGGTAGCCCATCAACCAGGCGGTGGAGGGCTCGCACGTCTCGGTGCCCCCGAGCGTTCCTTAGTCACGCAGGAACACGAGACACGCTTGTGGTGGTCTGGCCATGGAAGCCCGTGTTTCCTTCGGCCCTGCTTCCCAGGAGGCGAGGTGGAGGTCTGAGGGTGTGCAGGGGAAGGGAGAGGCTGTTGCAGAGCAGGTCTGAGGACGTGTTTGCTGGGGGAGGAGGGGGAGCCGCGAGGTCTCCAGTTTACTGAGGCCGCTGTTTCCATAGATACCATGGACAATCCCTCAGAGATGGCTTCAGGAGTGAACTTCAGAGTGTGTTGGTGAGTGTCTGAGCTCAGATATTAGTGTACTGCTTTCCTGAAGGACATACAGAAGGAGGGGTTTCCTGGTCAGTGAATTTAAGCCCCTCTCGGGGCTTAAAGACTGCTTTGCCCCACTCTTACTTGCCCCTCTGTGCCAGGTCCTTGCCAACTCAGCTTATAAACTGAGGGAAAAACAAAGTCATTGTTATCATTAGGCCCAAAGGGTTTCACAGAAAGTGAAGTAAATTATTGTACTGGGTCTGGCTGCGAGAGTTAATTTGCTTCATAGCAGCCAGTGTGGTGCTGCATTTTGTATTTGTGACCAAAACAACGTTGATAATGCACCAGTATTTTGGCTGAACAGTGTTTGCACAACATCACGGGTTCACAGTTTCTCACTTTGCCCCCCCAGGGCGTAGGCTGGGGGGGGCAGGAGGATGGGAGGGGACAGAGCCGGGACAGGTGACCCAAACTTCCCAAAGGAGTTTGATCCAAATGATAGAGGCTCATTCTATACAGTATGACTACCTTGTGGGTTATTAACACTGTTTAGTTACAAATGTAAAACACAGCACCATGCGAGCTGCTGTGAGGAAAGTTAACTCCATCCCAGCCAGAGCCAGTGCAGATGCTGATGGCCGTCTCACAGAGCGATAGGAGATTTTGTTCCTTTTTTGCTATTTTTTGTTCCTTGTTTACTGCTCGACTACCCATGCTCTGGGGCTCTTGAGAGAAATGACAGCAAAGGAAGGTAAACTGAAATAAGAAGTAAACCAGTAATGAGTGTAACATTGGTTGTATTTACCCTGAAGAGATTGTTCTCAACCAGTCTGATGAGCCCTCAGGTGCTACCAAAAACTCACAGTCCCTTATAACAAAGTAAGTACGCAGTAAATCCCTCATGCAAGGCCTGGGAGAAAAGTGCTAGGGTTTGCTGAACCCAGTAGTCCACTGCATGGGAGGCTGCTGCAGCTCCATGCTCCCTGATCCAGCCAGTAACAAGGCTGAGCATGTACTCCCAAAAGGCACTCACGCATTCATACACCCAGTACACAAATATATATATACATATCTAAGTATGCATATACACACGTGGTCAGCCACACAGATAAACGTGGACAGAAAGCACAAAGCACTCGCACAAATATGAATGGTGTGGATGGCCTGATCCTGTTCCTCCTCACTGCCTGATCACTGTGGGATTCTGCTAATGGAATGGGTATACATACATATCTACATATATATGTGCATATTATATATATGTATATATGTACACATAGTATGGATCATTGCAATAGCTGGTGCAATAGCTGGTGCAATAGCTCAAAGTCTTGTTTATGGGCAAAGAAGCAGCACACCTTATATCTATATATCAAGATAAGAATTTGTTAGCACAATTGATATCTTAACAGTCTAATTCAAGAATCATTATTAGTCTAGATCTAATTATTAGGAAAAAAAGAAATAATAAGATTGCACTTAGAATACTTCTGTGGAGAAGAAATCTCAATAATAGTAATGCAATTAAAACTGTAAAACATGCCCTTAGTTTCTATCACTTTTTCTTACTGTTACACTCACCCTTTCATTGTTTCTCCGGGTATTAAAGTCAGAAGTTTTTGACTGTGAGGAGGATAACACTGAAATTGTCATCCTCAAGTCCTTCATTACGAAGACTATGATGTTGATGTTGCTGGTTTCTTCTTCCTGTGGTAGTTGATATTCATGTTCACCCCCCATACTTAACAGTCCATAAGCTGTGAGTGACAGAATCTGTCCTTAATTCATGGTAATTCCCCAGTTCATTAAGGCGAGTATCCACCTTGTGGTCCATAGACTGGAAACATGCCTATTTGTTACTTTTCCTGACACAGTGTACTTCAAGGGTCTATGTTTTTTCTGAAATGTAATTGGACTGTCTCCTATGATATAAGACCAGTCTTCTAAGGTCCATATCGGCACCACATGCTTTTTCACACCAAATGAACTGTTCTCAATGTTAGTGAGGGCATAGTGAGGGCATATACCATAGCTTGTTGCTTCTTTCCCGTTTTTTGTGATAACATGGCTCCCTACATCTAGAGTGGTTACAAACTGCAAATGAAATGGTTATGCTGGATCAGAAAATCGTCATTCAGGTGCGTATGCTAAGTTCATTTTCAAAGCTGATTGGGCTTAAGCTTGATCTGGTTCAGATTCCCAGTCCTGTTTTTTCTTTAAAAAGTTAAAGGCTTACAATTTCTGCAAACATGGGTATAAAATCTCTAGAAAAGGTAAATATTCCCAGGCTTAACTCATGCAAATTTGTATGTGCAGGGAGCTTTCCTCTGGGCAAAGGACAGTTTGCCATAACACCCCCCACAACCCCAGAATGAAATTACTTGCCTTAGGAGGAGCAGGGGAAGGGTGAGCACACCACCAGGAAAATGGGGGAAACTAAGTGTGTGTAAAACAATTTCAATTAATTATTATTTCTTTTTTCTGAAAAATTATATCTCAAATAATAATGAATAGACTCTTAAGATATGAATTATGCAAACAACAAGTTCTGTGTTTGGCTCCTGCCTGAGCTACAGCCCTGTGGCGTCACAGCGCTGACTGTGCCTGGCCATGGACCCACTAACATGGACCCTGACCCCGACCCGTGGGCTGGCTGCCTGGCCTGGCCTCAGGGCTGCCTCAGCCCCATGGACTTGCCCCATCTATTGCTGAGCTGTGCCTGACCCTGGCTACTCTCATGGCGCCTGATCCTGACCATGACTTGCTGGCTTGTGTTCCCAACCTAACCTTGGACCTGCCCCATCACTGTTTGGCGATCTGAGCTCTTCCTTGATCCAGGCAGCCACCCCCGGGCCTGCCCTCTTCCCTTGCTGGGGGCAGAGGGACAGACCCTGGCTGGCAAGGTCCTTGTCCTGCCAGCCCAGGGATCCCCTCTGCTCCCAGCACCCCGGTCCTGAGCGAGCAGCCAGCCTGCGCAACACCCTGACAGTATTTTATCACCACCCCTAGGTTGTGATCCCAGGTCCTCCACTGCTAGAGGATTTCCAGTTCTTATTTTACAGGCTCTGTACTCATTAATTGTTCCTCCAGAAGAAAGTGGCACATTCAGCCATTCCAATAAGAGGAATTTCCCATATTCCCTATCTTCTTCCTTCCCCCCATAAAAAGCATGTAAGGACCTAATTACAGGTCTTCACTTCAGTGCTTTGCTTCCTGACATACATGCAGCAGCACCCATTTATTTTTTTTTATCAACAGGCAGGCATTGTGTATGTAGGTCACTTCAGTACTGCTTTGGGTTGTATTAAAGTGTAACATGTTTAACATGCAGCGATGTTTGATTAGGTCTGATCAAAACATGCATGGATATTAAATAAAGGCAAAGACAAGGTGTAACCTTCTCTATCCAGTTAAAATTCAATCAAATCCCTGCTAACTTTGGCACGTAGCCAATCATCGTTTGCAAAAAAAATTGTTTTATATGCACAGAAATGTCAACAGCTAGAAAGCTAAAAGAGGGTAGAGAAAGGCAGTACCATCCAAAGCTAAATGTGTGCTTACTTCTAAGTTTCTCTACTGTACTTTTCTGCCTTCTGTGAATGCTAGCCAGGTGCATACTAGGCAGAGTGATTTTCTTGTACATACAGGTATGCTGGTAGCCTTTATTCTAGGAGCCTTTCTTTTTAAAATAAAGTGGCCTTTCCTAAATGCAGGGTTGCAGTCCCCTTTGAACAGAAGACAACATGAAACTCCAGGACAGTTAGAATGAATAACTGAAATACCCATCTTTCTCCTGCCTTTACAGGTAGAAACATTGGTTCAGTTTGTGAAACACAGATGGCATAGTTATATTTTCAAACAGAAGTGGCAAAACCTCTTGGCGGGAGCATTGTCAAAACTCTCCTAACTGTGAGTATTAAATTAGGCAAAGATGGGAGGAATATTGGCTTCTGTGTTTCAGCTCTCGGGGTAAGAAGACTTGTTGATACTCCAGGCTGGGTGAAGCAGATGCTGGGGTGAGCAGGATGTCTTGCCTGGACTTTTTCCTGCCACAGCAATCCACAGGACGCCCTTCTTCTTGTTCCTCCTATGCAAAAATAAAAGGAACACAACAGCCTCCTCCTGCCAGGTTCGGCTGATTCTCCACAAGAGGGCTCTGCGGCCACAAGTTTGCTCCATGGAGGTGCTGAGAAAGGCTCTGCAATATAAGACCCTGAAAATACACGAGAGATTACAAATAATTCTGTCCCTGTTCAGCTGGTCCAGAACATCTCTTGTGGAAAGGGGGGCAGATAATATCTGAATTTCAAGTAGAAATTAAGGAGGAAAAATACATCATCTCAGTTGTAGTTATCAAAGCTAATGGAAAGGTAATATCCCACACATTTGTTATTTCATTTCATAGGTGACTTTCAAAATGCACAAAACCCAGCTGTTTTAAAGAGACTAAACTGCAAGAAATCCTTTGTGAATAGGATTTATTTTTTGGCTGTGAGTCATGTCTGAATTCTCAGTGATGTACATGTTGATT
Organism: Ciconia boyciana; assembly: GCF_034638445.1. Classification (NCBI taxonomy): domain Eukaryota; kingdom Metazoa; phylum Chordata; class Aves; order Ciconiiformes; family Ciconiidae; genus Ciconia; species Ciconia boyciana. The sequence continues at coordinate 5,886,427 of NC_132936.1, read as the reverse complement.
TCTTGTAGTGATTTGTGTCTCAGCCATTTGCTGAATCTTCCCCCCGCCCCCCCCAAGCTAGTTCCAAATTTGCATTTTAAAAGAGCAGGGGTTGACAGCTGAAAAGGATGTCACAACTCAGACAGCTGGTGTTTCTTGTAACCTGGGTCTGCATCTGAGGAAATGCAGAAAATGAGGATAAGAAGAACTTAATTGGGAATGTTCTAGTTTCTCGTATATTCTCACTGGAAGGGGATTAATAGCTGTTTCCATTCTTTCTTTCTTAAAGCATGAACTTTTAAACAATCTTATTTGAAAAATATTTCCCCCACAAAAAAACCCACAGCAAAACTCTGTGCAAACTTTACAAAGCTATAAATGACAAGACTTTTTCCTTGAAAGTGAATATTTCCAGTTTTTCTTAAAGTAACAAACTATAACTCTCAGC